>NW_015547971.1:14882-15290 GCF_001515605.1 Sinocyclocheilus anshuiensis | reverse complement strand
ACTCATTTTTCAGTTAAAGGCAGTTCATCATTGAATTCAGTGATGTCATCATCCAACTCAGTTCAGTTTAAATAGTATCTGTGCAATCAAGTCGATGATATCGCTGAAAATTAAGTGTCCCCAAGTAAGCAAGCCAGAGGCGTCAGCGGCAAGGAACTCCATCTGTGATAGAATGGAGAAAAAACCTTGGGAGAAACCAGGCTCAGTCGGGGGGCCAGTTCTCCTCTGGCCAGACGAAACTAGCAGTTCAATTCCAGACTGCAGCAAAATCATAATTGAGCAGAGGACTGGTTCCTGTGGTCTTGTCCTGGTGGCCGTCTAGGAGACAAGTTCTTTACTGGGGATCTGTCTCTGGGGCTCATCTAGTTGTCCTGATCTCCGCTGACATTCAGGGCTGTTAGAGGTCAT
>NW_015547971.1:11655-12032 GCF_001515605.1 Sinocyclocheilus anshuiensis | reverse complement strand
GTCTCTGGGGCTCATCTAGTTGTCCTGATCTCCGCTGACATTCAGGGCTGTAGAGGTCGTCTCTAGGTGCTGATCCGCCATCTGGGCTGGATACGGACTGGATCTGGGTGACTGCAGTGACCATCTATACTGGATACAGACTGGATCTGGTGGCTACGGTGTCCTCGGAATAAGAATGAAACAGACTAATATTAGCGTAGATGCCATTCTTCTAACGATGTAGCAAGTACGTCAGGTGTTATGGGAAGTGTTCCCGGTTCCGGTTGTCCTAATAATGCAGCCTAACAATCCTTTAACGGACTTGAATATTAGAAATGTGTTAGTGTGTTATGTGTAAGCCAGGTTAAAGAGATGGGTCTTTAATCTAGATTTAAACT
>NW_015547971.1:10532-11239 GCF_001515605.1 Sinocyclocheilus anshuiensis | reverse complement strand
CAGAGTTTGGGTGCTAAATAGGAAAAGGATCTGCTGCCCGCAGTTGATTTTGATATTCTAGGTTTTATCAAATTGCCAGAGTTTTGAGAATGCAGCGGACGTGGAGGACTATAATGCAATAAGAGGTCATTCAAATACTGAGGTGCTAAACGATTCAGGGCTTAATAAGCAAGTAATAAGCAAGATTTTAAAATCTATACGATGTTTAATAGGGAGCCAGTGCAGTGTTGACAGAACCGGGCTCCGCAGTTGATTTTGATATTCTAGGTATTATCAAATTGCCAGAGTTTTGAGAACGCAGCGGACGTGGAGGACTATAATGCAATAATAGCTCGCTCAAATACTGAGGGGCTAAACCATTCAGGGATTTATAGGTAATTAGCAAGATTTTAAAATCTATATGATGTTTAATAGGGAGCCAGTGCAGTGTTGACAGAACCGGGCTAATATGGTCTTACTTCCTGGTTCTAGTAAGAACTCTAGTTGCTGCATTTTGGACCAGCTGGAGTTTGTTTATTAAGCGTGCTGAACAACCACCCAATAACGCATTACAATAATCTAACCATGAGGTCATGAATGCATGAATTAACATTTCTGCATTTGACATTGAGAGCATAGGTCGTAATTTTTGTAGCGAATCAGCTCATGGGGAAATATGAATAATTAATCATAACTAGTTATAATTAATTATAAATATTTAGATCCGC
>NW_015547971.1:4863-10478 GCF_001515605.1 Sinocyclocheilus anshuiensis | reverse complement strand
TATCCCCCAATTGTAAGTCGCTTTGGATAAAAGCGTCTGCTAAATGACTAAATGTAAATGTAAATGTAGAATAACACCATTAATTTTACGTAAATGTTTCACATGAGCAAGTCAAAATGAAATACAATGATACGTAACACATAATAAGGCCTTAAATTAGTGAAATGATCAGATCACCTACACAGTGCTGAAAAAGGGGATTTCTTCGCCCAAGATCAGACCGATTTATTCTGGTACCATTTATATGAGCTGCTAATCTGAGATTCCGTCATCAGAAAAAGACCTATGCTCCACTAACGACAGAAATTAGGATTTCTTCTCTAAAATCAGGTTAGTTTCTTATCATACGATTTAAACACATTATAGCACTGAAAGCTTCTACTGCTTGTAGGAAGGCAGAGAGAGTATAGGCTACTATGTGACAAAAAATTTTATTTATTGCCCCTCATAAACCCCCCTCCTCCTACCATAAAGACGCATATTTAAGTGTTGTTAATTTAAAAACTAGTTAGAGTTTGTTACAAGTTAGAAAATAAAAAGAAAACTAGGCTACAGACCATCTATCTAAAACAAACAAACAAACAAAAAAAAAAGGTATCAGATCAGATTCGTTAAACAGTACGTGGCAGTCAAATCTTGTAACATTACAATTTAAAAGTTTGAGAGTTTGTTACCGGTTAGAAAATTTAAAAAAATGCTGACTTATCTTACCATCTAAAACAAAAACAAAACAAAAATATCAGACCGTTAAGCAATAAGATACTTGGCAAAGTCTATGTTGTACTCTACCATTACAATTTAAAACTAGTTAGAGTTTTTCACAAGTTAAACAAAATAAAAAGACCCTCTCATCTTACGATGTTTTCCGTCAGTTCATCCTCACACGCTGCTGTCAAAACACGGAATGAGCTCAGGAGCACACCTCTCAGGCCACACCTACAAACCCAGCCCCTAACAGCGGAGGAGAGACCGGGGCGCAAAGATAAGTTTTAAATGTATGTTAAAATAATTAAACAAAGTAGTGTTTTTTAATAAATCAATATAATTTCTTAATTGATGAAAACATTCTATCTGTTTTAACATTAGACCATCATTTTTACTTTAAAATTAGGATAACCTACAGCCTACAAGTTTTCTTCTAAACAATCACCTCTAAGCCATAGGGAAAATGTTGTTTGGTTTGATTTATTTTATTTTAGTTGTGTACACTTAATTTAGTAATTCCTTTATTTACTCTTTGTTTTTGTCAAGCTTAAGACTTCTGGCTTGCTATATAACCCCAGACTTTTATTTTTCTTTCTTTTTTCACTTTAAATGAGGTTACACAAGTTTTCTTCTAAACAATAACCTCTAAGCCAGAGGAAAATGTTGTTTGGTTTGTTTTATTTAATTGTAGTTTAGTTATTCACACTTAATTTAGTAGCCTAATTCCAGCGTCCCCCATTACAGGGAGTACTGAGTCTAGGGGAATAGTTTCTGGAACGACCTGTGTTGAGGCCCTTGGAATGCCCGCTATTCTGGCGGAAACCAATGGTGGGTCTGCCACACTGGATGCCAGACTCGGAAGCCTTGGAACTGACTTTAAAATTAGGTTACACACGTTTTCTTCTAAACAAACACCTCTAAGCCAGAGGAAAAATGTTGTTTGGTTTGTTTTATTTTATTGTAGTTTAGTTATTCACACTTAATTTAGTAGCCTAATTCCTTTAATCGGTCTTTTATTTTTGTCAAATTTAATTTACGGTGTGGTATAACAGTTAAAACACACACGAATGCTCACGCAAATATCTAACTGGAATGAAACCGAATGTTTCGGGGAGACTCTTTGATTTTCCGTCTGTAACGCTTGTGGCGTGTTATCTATCAATTAAAACGGACATACGTAATTAAACGACTAAGGTTTTTACAGCAAGGTACGAAATGCAAATATTTCGTCTCACGCAGTGCAATGAAACTAGAATGGTGATGGGGGTAACCATTGCAGTTATTTTACGACGTGCACCTGCGAGTGTGAACTTTGTCAAAGTTTAGTCAAAAGGATGTGCACCCTATTGAACTTTTTAACCTCAAACATCTGGTTAGGTTAAGAAGAAAAATAGGAATGTTAATAATGTATATCTGGTGGTTGTGATTTCACAGAGGTTCAGGACGTTATTAGATAGATAGAGAAAAGACAATAACAACAAAGTGAAATAAATAGGGAGATTTATGTTTTAAACAAACATACACGCAAACACAAGCACTCAATACAAACACAAACATATATACACAAAAACACTCAAACACGCAAACATAAACAAACACTCGACAAGCATTTATGAGTTATACCTAATGCAAACAAGAGAATAGATCTCTTTGATTTTCCAACGTGAGACTTACATCAGACCTACTTCAAACTATCATTTGAGCGTATGGTTTACAAGGTGTGAGAGCGTTAAACAGATATCCGAACTTTGATTTTTCGATGGTTAAAAACCCCGTAGCGTTCAAACATGTGTAGATAAGGATATATCTAACACCCTCAAGATGAAAGTCTATGGCTACGCCCCAGGATATGTAATAAAGACCAGACAGACTCTGAGGTAGATCGCCCCGCTAATATCACACCAATTAATTTGTAAAAGAAAAAAAGAAAAAGAAAAATGGTGTTAGGATACCCCCTACTGGTTGTTATCGGATTTTACGGCGAGTTCTAAGGAGCCGCCCCACACTACGAACTGTTAAAAAGCAAAAGTTGTACAACGTTCATTAGGCCTACATGTAACTCTATCTTCACGTTGTACAACATTATCTCAACAATCGACGGAACAATGGCTGACAATTACGATGGTAAGTGTTTTTCATCGGTGTTATTTAAATATATTTTAATGTGAATATTTGTTTAACACCCTGTGTTTATAATCTCTTATAAACTTTTGAGAATCTGGCTTTCGACGAAGGGTTGGAACAGATCCTTGTAGAGCTATGTAAGTATTTTCTCTTTTTCTATTAACTACTCAATGTCTAATAGTAGCAATAATAATAATAATCGTTATCATTTTACCCAGTTGACGAGGCCCAATTAGTTACCTGTGATGATGACTGCGAAGTTAATAACGGTAGGTTGTATATATAGACTTTCGTTTTTCTCAATATGTTAAAAGTTTCAGTTTCTCATAAAGTGTTTACAAATTTTGACAGGTGAACACGTTGGCTCTGACAGCCACGTGGTAATATTACCTACAGAGGAGGCGCTGCAAACTAGCTCGGAATCACGTCACGAGCTAAACAACGTCACACAACCCACCCCCGAGAGCTTTACGTCTTCAGAGGAAGAGTCTCACACGCTCATCGCCAGCACGAGCGATCACACCCCAGCCGCATCCAGACCCCCAACGCCGCAATTGAGGCCTCAGCATACAGGCGGTCAGGGTGTAAAACGTTTGAGATTATCCGAGCAGGATGAGGATGACGCGCCGACCACCACCCGTTTAAGGATTTCTGAGAATAATGGTATGTAAAACAGAAAACTCATTATTACGTTTTATGTTTGATTTTTATTCGATAAATTAATAAACTGTTATTGATATTTTTACAGAACAAGGCTACGGTGAGGGTGATCTAACAGCGTGGTCTGACTCGATGATCCTCGCGTGGGATCAGATATCCTTCACCGATTCGGAGAGTGAGGCAGAGGAGGAATTACCGCATGAAATCCCTCAGGAACTGTTCCGCGATCGTGATTTAAATAGACGGCTTGATTATGATATGCTGAGCCGTGTTAATCGGTACTTTGAGAGACTTTTCGACTTGGCCGGACAACCCCTATCTTACAGGGAAGCGGAAGACATTGTCGCTAGCGCACAAAGTGATGTGTTGGCGATTTTAAGAAATATCATAGCGTGTCAACAGCAACACAACGAAGCTTTACGTCACGCAGCTGAATTTTGGAGAAGTTGTCACGAGCAGCTGTACAATGAATTCCGCCAGTTTCAGCAGAGCATGAGCGGCGTACCGGAAGCGATAAACCAGCAGCACGCCGAGCAGAGGCTTGTGGTAAACGCTTTATCTCTTATGGGTGAACGTTTAAATCTTATTCAGAGAATGTTAACAGATTTGTACAATCGTATGACGAGATAGGCCGTAATATTCTATGTATTGAATTGTTGATTGTTTTTGTTTCTGTGTTATTGACATCGTTTTGTTATTAGCATTGAGTTATTTCTTACATTTATTATTGTTTGTTATTTCTTACATTTATTATTGTTTGCCATCGATTTATTGTTGTTTTATGCTTATTATTGAGGTTTGTTTCTGATACTATTTTACTTGTGGAAGAAAACGGTGGTTTCAAATTTATACTGTACATGTTTTGTTTTTGTTATATCTGGTTATGTCACATTGCAAACGTTGATGGTGTTTTCAGGGTGCACACGCTTGTCTTTAAGATTAAAATTTTTTTTTTGTATTTCTGATTTAAAAATAAAAATAATAATAATTCAAAATGAGCAGTAAAAGATGTCACGGTGATTTACATGACCACACTTCAGAAGATGATCAGAGATCGTTAAGGCCTAGACATGATTTTCAAAACAATAGTGATCAATTACGCGAGTTGATTAATAACCAATTACAGATGTTACAGCCTGATTCACTTAACATGATGGAAAGATTACACGAACTTGTAGACGAACAACATGAATGGTTGGGAGCATCTATAAACAACAATGAACAGGTCGGTGCGGGTACTTCTAATGATGACCCTTCAGGTTATGAGCCAGCAGCACCAGATATGGGTCTCAGCCAGAATTGTATAGCTAGCCTAGTAAGAGAGGGTGGTCGTGTGGGTGATTTTACAATTGTCCCAAGACCGAGATTTAACGGTTTAGAAATTCGCAGAACTTTAAATTTTCGTGAAATCGCAAGTGATGATTATGCTGCATATAATATCTTTTTGCAAGATATTTTGAACGAGATTGTAGCGTTTTCCAGATTGATGGCGGGTGAAGATGGTTTTCTGAACGTATCTCTGCAAGGAGTAAGTCTCCCCACAGATATTAATGCAGTTCTAACACCTGATAATAATCATGATGTTGGTATATTTGTTGATCAAATCGAACGTGCTGTTCAAAGCAATACAGACGTGGGTTTAGATTCTGCTTTAGAGTTATGCGTAACGGTGGCACGAAACAAACAAGGTGGCGTGCGTAGGAAGTTAGCCGACCTAGCCTACAATACGGTTATAAGGAAAAATAAAATGAATTTATTCATCCCTGAAAATATAGCAGACAATATGTGTTTTAGCATATGCATCGCTCATTTTTTAAATCCTCAATGCCCCGACAGCGATTTGGTGAAAATAGCCAAAAAAATACATACAGATCTGGGTTACGACCCACAAGATAAAATTGCATTAAATGATGTTTTTAAATTTGAAGAATTTCTAGACCTGAAAATAGTTATCTTTCACAGAACGTGTTCAGGTAAATTGGAGGTATATAAAAATACAGATGAGCTACATCACAAGACGGTAAATTTATATCTGCACGAAGATCATTACTACATGATAAAAAATTTGAAGGGGTTCTTAGGTTACAACTATGTTTGTGAGTACTGCTATAAAGGGTTTAATGATC
>NW_015547971.1:0-1708 GCF_001515605.1 Sinocyclocheilus anshuiensis | reverse complement strand
CATCGACCGGACCGAAATCGTACAGCTTTAGAACAGTGAAAAATAAAGTCACTCTTAAAGCTAAAGGTATCACGCTCCATTCTACGAATGCAAAAGTCGTTACCCTAGAAAGCATGATCTGTCTGATACATGGTTATGTAGCATCACGTGACACTAGCCACCTGCTCACTCGCACCGAGACCATTGTGCGTAATAAAAAGAAATTCACACTGCATAATAGGTCAGTTTTGAAAAGATTCAAAGTGGTATATGACAAGCGTGTGCTACTGGCTGACTACACCACAATTCCTTATGGGTACTAACGATATTTCTAGATCACAAAATGTGTATGTTGAAGAAGATTTTGACTTCCGTTTTCAGTTCCCGTTCTCGGCGGTGATCTCAGGCCCGTCGAGCAGCGGGAAGACTGTCTTTGTGAAAAAAAAAAAATTATTGAGTAATGCAGACAAGATGATCAATGTAAAAATTGATAATATTGTGTTTTTATACAGTTGTTGGCAACCTTTGTACGATGAACTGTTGTCATTGTATGATATAAAATTTATTGAAGGACTTCCAAACTCTTTAACGAATGAAAATGTATTGCCACCTAATAAGAGATATATTATTATTTGTGATGATTTGATGGAACAGGCATATTCGACCGATGAACTCTCACAAGCTTTCACGAAATACGTTCATCATAAATCATTTTCCATCATATTGATAACTCAGAATCTGTTTTTTCAAGGTAAAACCAGTAGGACTATTACACTCAATACACACTACCTTGTTTTGTACAAGAGCCCTAGAGACTCCATGCAAATAATGATTTTAGGGCGTCAGATTTACCCTGGAAATACAAAATTCTTTATGGAATGTTATAAGGACGCGACCAATCAACCTTTTTTGATTGACTTGATTGACTTTAAAGCTAAAACGCCTGAGCGTTTTCGTCTCAGATCAGGGTTGTTTTCAGAGGTGTACGTGGTGTACGTGCAGAAAAGACCACGGTAAACTTTGGTGAAAATGAGTGATAGACTTTGTAAAAACCTTCCTCTTTTAAAACTGTTATATAAGGCTTCACCCAAGCAACGACGTGTTATTTTACAGTCAGCGTCAGATCAACTGATACTATCCTTGTGTGAGATCGCTCTTAACGTGCTCCACGGTAACATACCTCTAAACACCAAGCAGTTACGAAGGTTAAAAAAGAGAAAAGAGGAGATCAAATACACAGCGAGTAAAAAGATCAACATTACGAGAAAAAAACGGTTGATTAATCAACGAGGTGGTTTTCTCGTACCTCTGTTAAGTGTGGCAATACCGTTTATCACTAGTTTAATATCGTCCAGACAGCATTAGGCATGGAATATGCTGAAAAGCTTTACCTAATCCCCCAGAATCAGATGAATAAATTAAGAACGGGGAGTGTTCGTGAGACAATTCAGCAAACCGTGGAGAACGATTTGGATACTGCTATAAGAAACATATTGCAGAGACATGATTTAGATTCACACGGGAAGGCTAAACTTTATTCCAACGTCTTGCAAAGGTTTTTAACTATAGTAAAACAAGGCGATTTGGAGAGTAGTACTTTAACTCTTGCACTCCCAAAACAGGATACCATTCATACCGAAGCACCTGCTATTGCACCTGTTAGCGCACCTGCTAGTGCAACTACTCGCCTAATAACGATGCTGGAGAGGATCATATTGTCAATGAAATC
>NW_015547970.1:0-1087 GCF_001515605.1 Sinocyclocheilus anshuiensis | reverse complement strand
AAATCAAAAAACAAAATAGCAAGTCAGAAACAATTTTCAGTTTTTGAAATGAAACAAGCATAATGAATGAGCATAATGTTTTAATGAATGAGTTAAAAAAACATTAAGGCAAATCATTAATGATTTCTGAAGGATCTTGTGACTGGAGTAATGATGCTAAAAATTCAGCTTTGAAATCACAAGAATAAATTAAATTTTAAAATATATTCAAATAGAAAACAGTTATTTTACATAGTAAAATATTTCAAAATTTTACTGTTTTTGCTGTACATTGGATCAAATAAAAGCAGGCTTGGTGAACAGAAGAGACTTCTTTAAAAACATGAAAAATCTTACTGTTCAAAAACTTTTGACTGGTATATATATATATGGGCTGTAAAGCGATTAGAATTTTTAATCTAATTAATCGCACAAACTTGGCTGAGAAATTACTCTCAAAAGATAATTTAAAGTCATTGTTGTGTAAAGCATCAAATAGACATAAAAGGAGCTTCAGCAAGAAATATTTAGTTTGAATAAACAAAATTTATTACACATACACTTTTGGACCATGAGGGTAAGTGAATGACAATTTTCATTTTTGGGTGGATGAACTATACCTTTAATTTTTTTATTATCACTACTATGGAAATATTAAATTATTTCTTTAATGAAATTATACTCTAAATAAGAAACTAAAACTGCCAGTAGGTGGAGGTAAATGTCTTCATTCATTCATTCATTTGATTTGTTCAAATGGCTGATTCATTCAGGAGTGAAGTAAATGGTTCTTTATGAATGGTCCATTGAATCATTAGGCTTGTTCGACTTGAAGCAGATCATCACCATCAGACCGATCAGTGTGTGACATCAAAGTACTGCGAGAGCGATTAGAGAGCAGACTACTCTGCATGCTTTTGAATCGCTCTTGCGGTACTTTGATGTCATACACTTATGTGATTTATTAGAGATTTATTATTGAATGGCGAATTCGGAAAAAATCGCTTTAGTACATTCGCCAGGCAATTATATAATAATAATAATAATAATATTTTTAAAAACAGGCCAAATTGGCTGCCAGGCCACCGGGAATTGTCACGGTTCTCCC
>NW_015547969.1:0-544 GCF_001515605.1 Sinocyclocheilus anshuiensis | reverse complement strand
GAAACTCCTCAATCAATGACCGGTCCAAGATATCCCGGGCTGGGATCCAGAATCTCTCCTCCGCACCGTACCCCTCCCAATCCACGAGGTACTGGAACCCACGCCCTCTGCGCCTGGAGTCTAACAGCCTCTTAACCGTATAAACAGGGGACCCATCAATTAGACGGGGGGGAGGGGAGAAAACAGAAGGAACGGTATGGTTAAGAGGGCTATGAAGGGGGGAGAACAGAAGGAACGGTATGGTTAAGAGGGCTATGAAAAACAGGTTTAATCCGAGACACATGAAAAACCGGATGAACACGACGAAGGGAATGTGGGAGCCTGAGACGCACCGCCGCCGGACTCAGGACCTTATTAATAGGGTATGGCCCAATAAACCGCGGAGCCAGCTTACGAGCTGGAACCTTAAGAGGCAGGTCTCTTGTAGACAGCCATACCCTCTGCCCACAAACATACCTGGGGGCCGGAGTCCGACGACAGTTAGCAGAGATTTTAACACGTCTCTCTGTCCGGAGTAGGGCTTCCCTAGCCCTCTGCCATGTAC
>NW_015547968.1:0-741 GCF_001515605.1 Sinocyclocheilus anshuiensis | reverse complement strand
TGCCTCTGTGTCCCTGATATAAAAAGTTATTACAAAAAGAAAATTTATTTTGGACACCCTTTTCTATTTTCTACCAGTAGGGGTAAAATGGAAGGTTGTGAAAAATGTCCACTGTCCCCCTCTATTGATTGACACTGGTCTAATGTCTGTAGGGGTAAAATGGAAGGTTGTAAAACATGTCCATTGTCCCCCTCTATTGATTGACACTGGTTTCATTCCTCTTTCTCCGTGATGTAAAAAGTTATTACAAAAAGAATGTTAATTTTGCAGATGCAATTCCCTTTTTTAACAGTAGGGGTAAAGTGGAAGGTTGTAAAAAATGTCCACTGTCCGCCTCTATTGATTGACACTGGTCTCATGTCTCTATTTTCTTGCTGACGAATGTTATTACAGCAAGAAGGTTAATTTTGGAGATGCAATTCCCATTTCTACCAGTAAGGGTAAGATGGAAGGTTGTAAAAAATGTCCATTGTCCCCCTCTATTCATTGACACTTTTCTCATGCTTCTGTCTCCCTGATGTAAAAAGTTATTACTAAAAGAAGGTTAATTTTGGACATGCAATTCCCTTTTCTACCAGTAGGGGTAAAATGGAAGGTTGTAAAAAATGTCCATTTTCCCCTCTATTGACTGACACTGGTCTCATGCCTCTGTGTCCCTAATATAAAAAGTTATTATAAAAAGAAAATTAATTTTGCACATGCAATTCCCTTTTCTACCAGTAAGGGTAAAATGGAAGGTTG
>NW_015547967.1:0-825 GCF_001515605.1 Sinocyclocheilus anshuiensis | reverse complement strand
ATGATGTTGGCAAATGTGTGCTGCTTTGTTGAGTTGTTGTTATTGTCATTTTAGATGTTGTTGCAGCATCATTACTTGTGCTTGTAGAAGTTAATGGGAAAACAGTTGTCGTTTCAACAGTAGATGATGTTGATAAATGTGTGGTGATTTTTTGAGTTGTTTTTGGCATTTCAGATGTAGTTGCAGGATCATTGCTTGTGCTTGTAGAAGTTGATTGCAAAACAGTTGTCGTTTGAACTGTAGATGATGTTTTTGGCAAAAGCGTAGTGCTTTCTATTGTTGTTCCTGGCATTTCAGATGTAGTTGCAGGATCATTGCTTGTTTTTGCAGAAGTTGATGGCAAAATGGTTGTTGTTTGAACTGTAGCTGATGCTGTTAGCAAATGAGTGGTGCTTTGAGTTGTTGTTGGTATTTTAGATGTTGTTGCAGCATCATTGCTTGTGCTTGTAAAAGTCGATGGCAAAACAGTTGCTGTTTCAGCAGTAGATGATGTTGGCAAATGTGTGGTGCTTTGTTGAGTTGTTGTTTTTGAGCAGGAGATGATGTTGGCAAATGTGTGGTGCTTTGTTGAGTTGTTGTTTTTGGCATTTCAGCTGTTGTTGCAGCCTCATTGCTTGTGCTTGCAGAAGTTGATGGCAAAATGATTGTTGTTCGAACAGTAGATGATGTTGTTGGCAAAAGTGCAGTACTTTTCAGAGTTGTTCTCAGTGGCATTTCAGATGTTGCAGCATCATTGCTTGTACTTGTGGAAGTTGATGGTAAAACGGTTGTTGTTTGAATCGTAGATGATGTTGTTGGCAAATGCGTGGTGCTTTGAGTTGTTAT
>NW_015547966.1:290-557 GCF_001515605.1 Sinocyclocheilus anshuiensis | reverse complement strand
ACATTTCGTATTATTATCAATGTTGAAAACAGTTGTGCTGCTTAACATAGGATTCTTTGATGACTAGGAAATTCAAAACAAAAGCATTTATTTGAAATATCTTTACTGTCACTATTAATCAATTTAATGAATCCTTGATGAGTAACAGTCTTAATTTCTTTTTAGCAGCCATATCACCCTGTAGCCCAAGACCGTTTGCCCACTGAAGCTAAGCAGGGTTGAGCCTGGTCAGTACCTGGATGGGAGACCTCCTGGGAAAACTAGGTT
>NW_015547966.1:0-183 GCF_001515605.1 Sinocyclocheilus anshuiensis | reverse complement strand
TGTGTGGGTCCTAACGCCCCAGTATAGTGACGGGGACACTATACTGACAAAAAGCACCGTCTTTCGGATGAGACGTTAAACCGAGGTCCTGACTCTCAGTGGTCATTAAAAATCCCAGGATGTCCTTTGAAAAAGAGTGGGGTGTAACCCCAGCATCCTGGCCAAATTCGCCCATTGGCCTCT
>NW_015547965.1:591-893 GCF_001515605.1 Sinocyclocheilus anshuiensis | reverse complement strand
TGCTCAGAATGCCATAGGCCCAGCGGACAACTTGCCTGTATGCTGCCTAAATTGTCTTATTCCAATGGCATCAAAAAGTGTGA
The DNA here is from genome assembly GCF_001515605.1 of Sinocyclocheilus anshuiensis. NCBI lineage: Eukaryota > Metazoa > Chordata > Actinopteri > Cypriniformes > Cyprinidae > Sinocyclocheilus > Sinocyclocheilus anshuiensis. Next base: position 810 of record NW_015547965.1, on the reverse strand, counting down.
CTTACAGGTAGTGGTCGACCGATATATCGCCAAGGCCGATATTTGGCATTTTTCAAATATCGGCATCGGCCGATAAGTTTTTCTGTTTAGCCGATGCGTTCGAGGCGGGACTTTTATTTTGACGGCACTGAGAACGCTAGCGCCTGCGCACACAGTGTTCACATTCTCCTTGTTCGCTGTCGTCGTTAACAGTTCTGTCTAATACGGACAGAAATCTGT
>NW_015547965.1:0-136 GCF_001515605.1 Sinocyclocheilus anshuiensis | reverse complement strand
TATGCTGCGCTTTATGCATTTGCCCACTGTCATATTCATGTCATTTTCACTGTGTGCTGTATGTAAAATTTATTGTAAAATAATTTATTTATTATTTGAAAAGATATGATTCCCAATGCACACAAACTTCCCAGAA
>NW_015547964.1:0-1450 GCF_001515605.1 Sinocyclocheilus anshuiensis | reverse complement strand
AAAGTGTCCAAACACACAGAAAAACTCCTGCTGAAGCGACTGAGACACACACAATTACAAAGATGTCATCTATTAAAGAGGAGAGTGAAGACATGAAGATTAAAGAAACATTCAGAGTGAAACAAGACACTATTATAAAGATGGCGTTTATTAAAGAGGAGAGTGAAGACGTGAAGATTGAAGAAGCATTCAGAGTCAAACATGAAGATACTGTGGAACAAACGGGTTAGTTTCATTCTCAAAGCTGAACTCACTCATTTGATCCTTATTAAAATGTCCAGCTCTACAGAAATTAGTGATATTTTTGAAGAATGTCATAAGAGTGTCGTAATGATAACGGTTTTATTTGACACGGAGCGAGTCGCCTCATGTGGACAGACCTGATGAGACGTGAGATACTAATGCTGCCCTCAAGTGAACCTGAGAAAATCCTACTTAACAATGTACAAGGCATTCGTTATTATGCCTTGCACTACTGTTAAATGGTTGATTCTGATTGGTTGATTACGTTCTAAGTAGGGATGGGCATTCCAAGCAAAAATAATATTTGAAAATCGCACCCCTCCCCCGCATGCACGCACAAACACCCATATATATATATAAAATATAATATCTTCTGTCGCCATTATATCGTTGGGTAATTATACTGTATATAAACTGCGGGCATCAGGGAGCCGTTATTATTATGTGGGGCATTGAAATCGCTTTTGAACGCGCGCTTGTTTTTTTACTTTCACTTTCGAGAGTCGCGATCACACGTACAGAGCAGCACTCGACGGTACTCACCACACATATTACAAGATTAGATGTTTGTCAGTGCTGCTCAGGATCTGCAAATCATTTGCCATCATCCTATCAGTCATCACTCCTTACTCTGTTTATGTGGTAAGTGAAATCTTATGTACTGTAATGTAACAGGCTACCGCTAGCAAGCGGGTAACCCATGTCCCTTTGGTGGCTCCGTAGAACGCGTTATTTGTTTTCCGTGCCTTTCTGAACACGGATTCAGCCACACCTCTAACCCAGTCGGGGGTGTTTGTGGTCCGCACAGAACTCTTATTTGACATCATCCCAAGTTACTGTAACTGTTATATGCTACGCAAGCCTTTTTTTTTAGAGCCCGACCGATATATCGTTTAGCTGATATTATCGGCCGATATGAGCCTGTTGCCGATATATTGGTATCGGCGAATATGCCGCCGATATGAAATTTTTTTTTACAGAACATATAATGCAGATAAAATGCTTGAAATGGTGTAATTACTTAGTTTGTCCAGCAGAGCGCGCTCCATTGTTTGCTACTGGCGACCTGGATGAAACGCTTTAAAGCTTAAGTCTATGGAAAACCATTGAAACTTTGAACAGCCATATCTCCGTAACGGCGTGGCGAATCTGCACCAAATTCGGGGATCCCTTCAGCTCGTGGAACCCTCTCGAACGCGAATCGAGT
>NW_015547963.1:1232-1589 GCF_001515605.1 Sinocyclocheilus anshuiensis | reverse complement strand
TTGCTCGAACGTCACTAGAAATATGATGTTAACGGTGTCGCTTTGTTCTTGTGGTGGCACCGACTTGAGCGTGCATGAGTTGTGTTGGTAGAGGTTTCGCTGTTGGGCATGTGGGCCCGTTGCTCCATCCAACGTTGTCTGGCTGAGGAAAAGGCTCTTGAAGCTGGTGTGTCCTCCGCCATCCCAGGGTAATTGCGAGCTCCGAAGTAAGCTCGTCGAAGTCTGTGGTAGTAACCATGGGGAGTTTCATGCCGGCCCTGTTTGGTGTCTAGGGCAGTGATCAGTCTGTGTTCAGACTCTGGGTCTGAGAATTCCTTTATGATGGCTTGTTTAAGCTGCTGGTGAGGCCACTCTCAG
>NW_015547963.1:0-612 GCF_001515605.1 Sinocyclocheilus anshuiensis | reverse complement strand
AAGGCTCAAGTTGATCTTTGCTGAAGTTGGTTGATGAAAAAGAACCAGTTTGAGTCAGAGAATCCCGGTGAATGGAAAGTCAAGGCCCGAGGCCTGGCACAAACTTAGGGTGTCTTTAGCAGCGTTGTAGCTCACATCTTCTCAGAACCTAACAGAACCACTGACTCCGGCGGGTCACTAATGTGAGGCCTTTAACCCCCTGGGGTCGACAGTTCCGGCTAGAGTATTAGTAGACTGTCTGCTTAACCTCCTGGGGTCGACGGTGGCGCCGGCGCCACCACGTGCATGTTTTACTGATAAGAGCAAAAATAACTTAAAATGCTCGTTCATTTTTGTTTGTACACATAAGAGTAATACACCATTCGAATCTGTAAAGGGTCTGCTTGTATTTGTGTACACTCACAATATCAACAAAACATTGTGCTTTTGCAAAATAAAGAAAACAAACAGGGTGTGCTTTTAGTCGTCTCATTCTCCGCGCATATCTGTTTGAAACACGTCACTAAAATTAACTGAAACTCAGCGAATATTTGACACACACACATGTAGCGAATCAGCTCATGCATTATGGGGAAATATGAATAATGAATCATAACTAGTTATAATTAATTA
>NW_015547962.1:0-550 GCF_001515605.1 Sinocyclocheilus anshuiensis | reverse complement strand
GCGGTGGGTCGGTCAGACAGTGCTTCTTAGAACATAACACCTCACGGAAGGCAAAAATTGTTTTGTGAAAATGCCAACATAACACCTCACGGAAAGCAAAAATTGTTTTGTGAAAATGCTGTTTACAGAATCCCCACTGGGCCTCGCCTTTACAAGCCATGAATAACTTGGTCACCAAATGATGGGTTTATGGGTCCCACTGTCTGCCTTTTCACCTGTGAGTGGTCTATATAAACCCGACATACAAAATAAAAGCATAGGAACAAAGACTGTGTCTGAGCTGATTGCTATATAATAACGTTCTAACCCACAAACTAATCAGAAAAGAAGATGTTCTTAAAATATTTTACGCCCACAGTACAAGCAAGTTCAAGTCTACTGATAGCCCTTTGTATACAGAAAAGACAGACAATAGCAGGAAAGGACTTTACGATAGCCCAGTTAATTAAAATAATATTTTTGCTTATTTTTAATCTGATGTAATTAGTTTGAACGTAACATTTTTACATTAAACATTAAACATGACTTTTGAAAGATGCAGAGGGCAAGT
>NW_015547961.1:639-795 GCF_001515605.1 Sinocyclocheilus anshuiensis | reverse complement strand
CACACACACACACACAAAGAAAAACAAGTAGATAGAATAGAAGAAGTAGAAAGCTATTTTTTATATATAAAAAAGAATATAAATAGATAAAGTAGAATTAAAATAGAATAGAAAGTGCTAGAGTTAGAGGGTCAAATAAAGATGGAACAGATGTGT
>NW_015547961.1:0-245 GCF_001515605.1 Sinocyclocheilus anshuiensis | reverse complement strand
GGGTTATTTTCGGCTCATTAAAGATTAATTTTGCAGCGGCATTTTGGATTAATTGTAGAGGTTTGATATAAGTGGCTGGAAGACCTGCCAAGAGAGCATTGCAATAGTCCAGCCTGGGTAGAACAAGAGCTTGAACAAGGAGTTGTGTTGCATGTTCTGAAAGAAAGGGACTCATCTTTTTTGAAATTGTCTTGATCTGAAATTGTTAATTTAGTTGTGATAGTATGTCCTTTTAGCAGTGGAGA
>NW_015547960.1:422-531 GCF_001515605.1 Sinocyclocheilus anshuiensis | reverse complement strand
AGAGCTTGTAACACTCCAAAGAGAAAGGAAAAAATGAAATTGCATAATATGACCCCTTTAAGATGTTTTAAAGGGATCATATGATGCTATTTTAAAGATAATTATTCTG
>NW_015547960.1:0-181 GCF_001515605.1 Sinocyclocheilus anshuiensis | reverse complement strand
GCCCCTTACCATAATCGCAGCTTCAGCTTTCAAAGTAAATATCAAGACAGTTAATAATGTCGTTAGTTTTACCAACAGTTCAAGCCCGAAAGGGCAACAGAGTCGCGTGACAGACTGCAGTACACAAGCCGCGGTTAAGCTGACGTGCTATGATTTCTGACAGACAGTTCACTCTCCTGTG
>NW_015547959.1:0-567 GCF_001515605.1 Sinocyclocheilus anshuiensis | reverse complement strand
GATGAGATATTGAACGTCAAACAAAAATATGAAAAATTTCCCTAGTCCACATCAATTTTTTTTATCTCCTAACTTTTGATTACTTCACGATATCACCACATAATTAATACAACATACAGCACAAATGTTGGGGAACATCACCAAATAGAAATTTTCTCATACCTTATTTCTTTGATGAGATATTGAACGTCAAACAAAAATATGAAAAATTTCCCTAGGCCACATACATTTTTCTTATATTTTATCTCCTATTTTTCAACATGAGAATATTCAAATGCAAAGATTTTTTCCCCTAAAAATATAGAAAGATTTCTATCAAACGATGCCTACCTTGTAACTCTCCTTGCTACGGTCTTGGAGTTATGAGTCATTATTTTTGTGTATGGCACTCAAAAAACAACAGTTTTTAAAATTTCTTCAAAGAGTCAAGAACTAAACAAAAAGGTCTATTTTGTTACAAAATACTGTAACTTTTGGATACATTATGCTATCACCACAAAAAAGAATCAAAAAATAATTTTACTCCTACCTTATTTATGTCCTGAGATATTGAATGTCAAATAAGAC
>NW_015547958.1:0-741 GCF_001515605.1 Sinocyclocheilus anshuiensis | reverse complement strand
ACGATTTGTGGCCATCTTATACACCCTGTAATATAATAGCAAATTACAGAAATATCAAAAGAAAAGTAAAACAAAATATTACATGCAGATGCACACAATTTACAATGGGTTAACTACAAAATAAGAATAATAAACAGTACAATGAACCTGCTTGTTCCCTTTAGAAATATGCGTGCTTTCGTGCAGCCTGTATGCTAAAGCAGAATATACAATTTACCTCAGACAATGTGCACAAAAACAAATGCAACCTGAAATAAAGTTTTTTTTTTTTTTTCCCAGTCTTCCAGAATCAGTGTTCCTTGTTGCAGGTGTCAGGCCACGTGAAGTGAGTGAAAAACGTGACTGCAACCAGTAATAGGCCTATATTATATTACTTCAAAAATGTCCAATCCGGCAAAAACCAAAGTAAATATACGTTTGTCCTCCAATGAGAAAAAAACAATGTCAAATCTCCCAAGTGTCCCTTTCTTCTTTGTTTTTTCAGTCAAAGTTTCGTAACTATAGAATAACGAACCGTCACTCCCATCGAAAGAAAAACAAAAATCTGTCCAACTAGATGAAACAACACAAAATTCACCTTCACTCTTTTGTCCTTGCACCTCCAATCGATCCCGAACGAGTCTTCAAAGAACAGCAGAAAATCCGCGGAACGCCATCACGCGTCCTTTTTTTTTTCCCCCGGGATCCGCGCGGCCTACCCTGCTAAAAAAACCAGCTAAAACCAGCGTAAGCTGGTCAGGC
>NW_015547957.1:1259-1537 GCF_001515605.1 Sinocyclocheilus anshuiensis | reverse complement strand
CCTTGACTTTGAGTGTTGAAGTCAAGAACTGCTGGGGTTTTGACGTCCTTTTCTGAGGCCATCTTTTGTTTGCCGTAGGCTTTCTGTCCCAAGTCTCGCAACTGTTGAGCATTCATTGTTCGCGGACATGCGAGAACGCCAAGATGGTGGCTTACTCCACGATGGAGGTTTCTCAGGAAGAGAGTTTTGAAGTTTAGCTCATCTTCCATGTTCGGTTCGTTGCGAGTTCCGAAGTATGCTCGTCTGAGTCGGCTGTAGTAGGCTTGGGGAGATTCATG
>NW_015547957.1:0-147 GCF_001515605.1 Sinocyclocheilus anshuiensis | reverse complement strand
ATGAGGTTTGCTATGTTGTCATCCAGCTGGTCCTGTGTCTGATGCCTCAATGTTTCAGCAGCCTTAGGTAGGAGGTTGTCTGTTGCAACACTTAGCCATGTCTCAAAGTCTTCCCAGTGGCCAATAGAGTCTGTTGTGCGAGACATG
>NW_015547956.1:716-876 GCF_001515605.1 Sinocyclocheilus anshuiensis | reverse complement strand
CCAAAGAGAAAGGAAAAAATGAAATTGCATCATATGACCCTTTAAATATTACTAATAGTTATAATAGTTATGACTTTATGAATTTCTTCACTGATAAAATAGATAACATCAGAAATACAATAACAAATGTAGATTCTACAGCGTATAATACTTCAGCTTC
>NW_015547956.1:0-153 GCF_001515605.1 Sinocyclocheilus anshuiensis | reverse complement strand
AAACGATTGGTCTGTGCAAGAAACTGAACAGTATTTATATCGTTTTTTACCTCTGATTCACACAATGTCCGAACTATTCGAACTGTCCTGAGCGCGTTCTCAACAGCAGGCGCCTGACGCGTCTTCTTCTTCTTGCTTTACGGCGGATCGCAG
>NW_015547955.1:674-929 GCF_001515605.1 Sinocyclocheilus anshuiensis | reverse complement strand
ATATATATACACACACACACACACACACACACACACACAGTATATTTTATACTATCTATACAGATTATATTATACTATCACTACAGATGCCCAAATTCACTATAATTTAAAAAAACTTAACATAACTGTTTTTGTGTCACTGAATATGTGTATATATATATACACCACTGTATATATATATATATATATATATATACAGAGGTGTGAAAAAGTGTTGGCCCCCTCCCTTATTTCTTTTTTTTTTTTCATGTTTGT
>NW_015547955.1:0-240 GCF_001515605.1 Sinocyclocheilus anshuiensis | reverse complement strand
AAAATAGTTGACATGTATCAGTCTGGAAAGGATTATAAAGCCATTTCTAAGGCTTTGGGACTCCAGCGAACCATGGTCAGAGCCATTATCCACAAATTGAGAAAACTTGGAACTATGGTGAACCTTCCCAGGAGTTGCCGGCCAACCAAAATTACTCCAAGAGCACGACGACGACGACTCATCCAAGAGGTCATTAAAGAACCCAGAACAACATCTAAAGAACTGCAGGCCTCACTTTCC
>NW_015547954.1:0-1033 GCF_001515605.1 Sinocyclocheilus anshuiensis | reverse complement strand
GACGTACGAAGAACGGGCCCTAGGTTAGGTTCACAGAGTAAGTTATTATGGTAATTTACCGAGAAGTTTTGTTTTGTCTTTTACTGGAACCTAAAACCCCGGGTTTCCCTTTTCTGGGGTTAACAAACTCTGAGTTTCCAACAAAACACACTTTCTGGAATACACCCCTGGTTAAGATCAGGTTCACTGGGCTCACAAAGCTCGATATAAACCTTCTCTCCCAACTCAGAGTTTGAACCAGAGATTGTGGTTAACGTGTGACACGTGCAGCAAACAGCTAATCACAGGGAATGTGTGGAGAGCATCAGCAAAGCGTCATTTGGATTCACTTCTCGCGAGAGTCAGCGCAATTCACTTTTCTGCTGAAGATTACGAGATGTCGTTATTAGAAATGTAATAAATTTAAATGCATTTACAAGGCAGGAATAAACACTTCTGCTGCAGCAAAAGTTTGGCAGCAGAAAGAAAATATATGTCTATGCATTTTAAAAGTTGGATATATTAAAGCTTATCTATCTATCATCTATATATACTGTATATATATTTAATTTAAATACGAAGCTTAAAATTAATTGCCACTTCATATAATAATTATATGAATGATAAACAATTAAAATTAATGTAATATAAATATAATAAATAAGTAGCTGCAAAAGTCGGGCAATTTTGTCTCTAAGGTCAAGGTATGTGGTTCCAAAAACGTGTCCGGTAGTAAGTTCATTCAACTCAGAGTATGTTCCTGGTTAAGACTCAAGACATTCTCAACAGAGTGACGAATCGACGAGTCACTATGGAAACGGACACTAAGAAAAAGTGTGCCATGCTGTTTCTTTCTTCTTCTTTTGTTCAATGGTTCAATGCTTAGTGCATATCACCAACTAATTGATTTTTGTGCAATCATTTTTATTTTTTTTCCCGTTTAATCTTTAATCCTTGAGAATATGAATTATATTGTTTGCTTGATGCTAATTATATATTAAGTCCTATGAGATATGTATTTTGATTTAGAATTGAGACATTATAGAAAATGCCG
>NW_015547953.1:0-1220 GCF_001515605.1 Sinocyclocheilus anshuiensis | reverse complement strand
TGAATCCCCGACAGCTCCAGATATTTAGCATGCCAAATATTTTGTGGGCGGCGGCGACGTATCGGCGATTCCCTCAGATCGCGTCTTTGATAATTCACACTGTGTGATTGTCACTCGCGTGAGCGAGCATCGATTTGCCTCCGATTTCGGGCATTTGTCGGCGATTTCGCAAAACCTGTCAGCGAGTGAAAAATCGGGCTAAAATCGTGCAGCGTGAACTCGGCATAAGGTGTTGTGAGAAGTTTGCTAAGTGCCATTTCTAAGTGGTCTTATCTTAGCATTCATACTATCATTCAATAGTTTGGTGTCAGATAGATTTAAAAAAAATATATATATTTTGAAGAAGTCTCAGCAAGGCTGCATTTATTTAGTCAAAAGTACAGTAAAAATATAAATATTTGTGAAATATTATTGCAATTTAAAATACAAATATATCGTAAAATGTAATTTATTCCTGTGATCAAAGCTGAATTTCCAGCATCATTACTCCAGTCTTCAGTGTCACATGATCTCAATGCGTTTAAAATGATAAAGGGAACAACCTACACTGCTGAGCCATGAGGAAGTGCATTAGCTGACGAGTGGAGGAAAGGCAAAAGCTTACAGCACCTGGTATTCCCAGGCGGTCTCCCATCCAAGTACTAACCAGGCCCGACCCTGCTTAGCTTCCGAGATCGGACGAGATCGGGCGTGCTCAGGGTGGTATGGCCGTATGCGAGTACAAATCTCAAGAGCGAGCTATTTAAAGAAGACCCTTTACCACTCAAGTGTTTTCATGTCTTTAAAAAGGCTTTTTTTTTTCTCCCCAACAAAAATTCAGGCTCCATGAAACTTCCACAGAGTGTAGCATTTCTGCCATAACATTCATTAACTAGAGAAAAACAACATGTCAACTCCTCCCTCTTTTTCATGCCTTCATTCATACATACATACAAACATGAATTTATTCATTCGTTAATAAATTAAGAAATAAATACAATTAAAAGGCAAAAATCAATGTTGCCGTGAGGCACTTTGAGTAATGATTAAATTAAAGGGGTCATATGATGTTGCTAAAAAGAACATTATTTTGTGTATTAAATTAAAGGGGACATATGATGTTGCTAAAAAGAACATTATTTTGTGTATTTGGTGTAATGCAATGTGTTTGTGCGGCTTAAGGTAAATAAAATCACGTTATTTTCCACATAATGTACATTACTGTTTCTCCTCTATGCCCC
>NW_015547952.1:0-521 GCF_001515605.1 Sinocyclocheilus anshuiensis | reverse complement strand
TTTACCAGCCATGTATTACCAAGCTGCTCAACAAATTGGACTCAACAAGACAATTACCAGCCATGTATTACCAAGCTGCTCAACAAATTGGACTCAGTCAAAAATACAACAAGATGTATTATGATCAAGATGTGCATGATCATAAATTCGAGCTTGGTGATGAGGTCATGGTAAAGAACTACCATCATGTGGGTCCATGGTCCGCTAACTGGGTGGGACCATACACAGTGATTGATAAATGTGGAGATGCAGTCTACAAAATCTGTCATAAGACTAAAAACAGACAAGTGAAGAGATGGTACCACATTGATCAGATGAAATCATACAAAAATTCAGAAGGCAATCCTACTGAACATGATGTATAAGAAAATAACAGTGTATAAATAAAAGTGTATGTATGTTTTCATTTTGTTCGTTTTATATTGTTTACTGTGATATGTGGGACAAAAAAAAATTTAAATTAAAAAAAAAAGGGTGGGGGGGTAACTCTTTATGTTTGCATGTGTTTTTCAGATTTCCCT
>NW_015547951.1:0-498 GCF_001515605.1 Sinocyclocheilus anshuiensis | reverse complement strand
CAGTGGCCCCACTTTTAACTCTCTCTTTATATTACCCTTATTGTAAATGGATGCACAGAGGAAGACAAGAGTAAAAAGTGCAGTGTGTATATATATATATATATATACTTTTTTTCTTTTTAAATGGATAACAAAGATGATTTCAAGTAGTCCAAAGGAATGGTCCTCTGAAACGATGTGAATGTTTGTGGGAGGAACACAATGAAATTTGTAAATTTTCAACTCTTACGTTGCGGTCAAATCATTTGCGGTGACGTTCAATTCAAAAATTGCGCCTTTGGAGTCTGGGCCCTCGTTTATCAACAGTGCGTACACACAGATGTGTGCGTAATGAGTGCTTACGCACAGTTTCACGCAAAGAGTGTGATCTACCAACTTGTACTTATATGTAGGAATGTGTGTAAATATAAGGACAAAATATAGAACCTTTTCTACTCACTGTTGATAAATGAGGTGTAGTAAATCAGCTCAACAGGGAAATATTTATGACTAATTATA
>NW_015547950.1:0-571 GCF_001515605.1 Sinocyclocheilus anshuiensis | reverse complement strand
AGCTGATTCATTCAGGAATTCAGTAAACGACTCTCTTTATGAATGAGTCTTTGAATCATTGATTCACACGATTCGTTCAAAACGCGGATTCATTCAGAAACTAAACACCTCTGTGTTGCTCGGAGAAGCACAACAATTTTGCTGTTGCTTTATAGGTAATGTTTTTGTTGGCAAAACTGAGCAAAAACAGACAATATTGTGTTTTAAATATATCACAATATCAACTTCTTATTTACTGAACTGTTGTGTAAAATCACATTTGGGACAAACAGCACTTGTCTGCTCTTAATATTGTGTTTAAAATATAACACAATATCAACTTCTTATTTACTGAACTGTTGTATAAAATCATATTTAAACTCGTGATATTAAGGACAAAATCACTCATGTGATATTGCTCTCGCTGATATAAATATGACGCAAAAACTGCATTTATGGAATTGTTGCCCTGCATCATGTTTGTCAACAGTTAACTGTATGAAATGTAAGATGACGTACAGGTCTGGTGGCGGGGCCAGTGCGTTACCTGCGTTAAAATATTTTAATCGCGTTATTTTTCATAACTAATTAA
>NW_015547949.1:342-889 GCF_001515605.1 Sinocyclocheilus anshuiensis | reverse complement strand
AGGAGCCCAAACTGCACTCAGTGGCCAAGTGATGCTTATGGTCCAAGATATTGGTACAGATTCTGTGTAATAAACAATTATTTGTGACTGCAATAGTTGGAAAAGACATTTAGTTCCCACTTTAAGTGAACCTTAGTTCCCAGGTCATCTACAAGATGGATTAAAATGCTGATAAAGTCAAGAAAAGATGAGACATAAACACATGACTGTATGATTGAAATGTTAAAATGTATAAAATAATAATAATCAGATAAATAAAACGCGTTTATTCTGTGGCTGTTTTTTTTTCTTATAGGAGCCAATGGCTCCTTACTAGATTTTTTTGTCTGGAGCCCTGCTACGCATGCGCACTAGTTTAGACTTTGCGTAATAAATGTGTGCACTCTGTAGGTGTGTTTTGAATGGTTTTCGATCATTTCAAAATCGCAAATCGTTAAAACATCAATTATTATATTATTGCAGATGATATATATCGCACACCCCTACATTGAAGACTATGTGGTTTTATTTTACATTTGATTATTCATTTCTGTAGTAGGCTGTTAAC
>NW_015547949.1:0-202 GCF_001515605.1 Sinocyclocheilus anshuiensis | reverse complement strand
CCCAAAGGTTGCGGGTTCGAGTCTCGTACCGGCAGGGATTGTAGGTGGGGGGAGTGAATGTACAGCGCTCTCCCACCTTCAATACCATGACTGAGGTGCCCTTGAGCAAGGCAACGAACCCCCAACTGCTCCTCGGGTGCCGCAGCAAAAATGGCTTCCCACTGCTCCGGGTGTGTGTTCAAGCTGTGTGTGTGTTCACTGC
>NW_015547948.1:1777-1936 GCF_001515605.1 Sinocyclocheilus anshuiensis | reverse complement strand
CAGGTGGCAGCCCAACAGCTGCCTGTCGCGAACCTCCTGGCCTACAAGGATCTGAAGCGGGCCATCCTTCAACGAGCCGGCCGTACCCCCGAACAACATCGGCAGCGCTTCCGGTCAAGGGAACTGGGGGACAGCGGCCGGCCATTCGTGATGGCCCAC
>NW_015547948.1:0-362 GCF_001515605.1 Sinocyclocheilus anshuiensis | reverse complement strand
GCCGGATGCAACAAAGGGCGTTGGATACGAGCCGCAAGGTTAGGGTGAGGTGTGTGCACGGGGATGTGGTGGATTACCCGTTAGTGGCTGTTAGTATTCAGTTTCGGGGGAAAACGCATAGAATGAAGGTGGCGGTTAATTCCCACCTTAGGCATCCGCTGATTTTGGGGACAGATTGGCCAGCTTTTACACAATTATTGGGGGTTTTGTGTGCGGATGCTTCTTGGGAGGCAGGGCTGGGAAACGGGGAAGCGGTGGCGCAGGCTGGAGATGCGGTTTCGGGACCATCACAGGCTGTCTCAGTGGAAACGAGAGCGAGGGCAGAGCTTATATCCCCTGAGCTGGATGACTTTCCACTGGAG
>NW_015547947.1:1379-1609 GCF_001515605.1 Sinocyclocheilus anshuiensis | reverse complement strand
TTTTAATGACAAACATCATCAAAATTTTAATCCTTAACCATCAATTGGAAATAGAAATTTTAATTTCATGGTTAGCATTAGGGTTTGAGTTATCCTGCTTCAAGATATTGATTGATTAATAGTAATTTTTAATTACTCTCATAAATTTTAATGATAACATCATTCAATTTTAACCAGGAAATACCATTTCTAACCTGAAATTCTAATTTAATTTGCAATTGGCCTTCTTT
>NW_015547947.1:438-1013 GCF_001515605.1 Sinocyclocheilus anshuiensis | reverse complement strand
AGGAATTTTAATAACAATCACAGTCCTGTGGTTTGTGGTATTAAGAAATCCCCATTCCCAAACGCCGGTTTAGAACCACCTTCTAAACCAAACTTAACCAAAAGGAAAAAGAGAAGAAAATTCAATTATACTCATTCTGCTACCAGAACAGGGTATTTGTTGTTTTATCCTTCCCTCTCATCTTAACATTAACTCTCTTTCCTTACAAAAGAAAAAAAAAAACTTTTCTCTTATAGGAAAATTGGAAGCAGCCAATTACTATCCTGTCCTCTGCCCCGTTTGTTTGTTCTTTTTCTTTCATCCCTCCGTTCTCTAGCTGTGCTACCTGTGTGCTTACTAATTTTCCCCACAGAGACTACAAATTAGGAGCACGCCCACCAGAGAATCACAGTCACCGAGAACTACACTCACCTGTCCCTTACACACTCACTGTCAAACCACACTTGACATTGCACATTTACACCCCTTGTTTTGCCTTGTTTGTTTTGTTTTGTTTTCTCTTCTTCAAGGTCTGTGTCAGTCTAGGTTCTAGATCTCCCTCACCGCGCCAAAACATGTCTCGCACAACAGACTCT
>NW_015547947.1:0-424 GCF_001515605.1 Sinocyclocheilus anshuiensis | reverse complement strand
CGCAAATCATGTCTAGCACAACAGACTCTGTTGGCCACTGGGAAGGCCTCGAGTCCTGGCTAAGTGTCGCAACAGACAGCCTCCTACCTAAGGCTGCTGAAACACTGAGGCATCAGACACAGGACCAGCTGGATGACAACATAGCTAACCTCATGAGACAAGACCCAAGTCAGAGCTACAGTCACAAAGAATTAGCAAAGATCACCGGCTCCTTAAGCCACACACTCATCGCCACCCTCAAGCTGAGCGACAGGCACGCCGCCCATCTCCAGCAGGAGCTAACACGCGCGCAACGACGCGTCGAGCAGCTAGAACTGGAGGCTCAGGAACGACAGGAAGGGCCTGATGAAGCGGAACAAGACGCCGAGGAGGAGATCATTAGGCTAAAAGAGACCCTAGCAGCTACGACCCAAGAAATGGAACG
>NW_015547946.1:335-523 GCF_001515605.1 Sinocyclocheilus anshuiensis | reverse complement strand
TGATTAATTATTCATATTTCCCCATGAGCTGATTCGCAACATAGCTGAAGAAGACATGGGCGAACTGTGCGTAAGCCTTTTCAGGTCTGAGAAGATTCACGCCTCTCAGGATGGGCTTGTCCAATGAGAAAGGCTGAAATTCCAAGCGGGAGGTTGGAAATACTGGGGAGTTTTATGACCCTTTGTGT
>NW_015547946.1:0-190 GCF_001515605.1 Sinocyclocheilus anshuiensis | reverse complement strand
ATGGCAGGAGAGCAGCAGGTGGTTGTTAGCCCTCTGTTTTGCTCAAACGTCACTAGAAATCTGATGTTTGCAGTGTCGCTTGGCTCTTGTGGCGGCACCGACTTGAGCTTGCCTGAGTTATGTTGGTAGAGGTTTCGCTGTTGGTCATGTGGGCCCGTTGCTCCATCCAACGTTGTCTGGCTGCTTCTGG
>NW_015547945.1:0-910 GCF_001515605.1 Sinocyclocheilus anshuiensis | reverse complement strand
GAGAGAAGGCATCTCGATGTTCTCCATGATGTTAATGCCAGCACATATATACAGAGTAGAGGCAACATCAAGGTGTCAGAGAAACCCACAAGCACAGTTAGTCCCGCCTCTCTAACCTTATGTTTGGATCGGCCCACGAGTAGCAAGCAAGTGCTGCTTAAGTTAAGTCGAGTCATTATTCAGAATGGTGATAAGTCACTGGAAACCTATGCTGTGCTAGACGACGGATCTGAGCGAACTATCTTGCTGAATGAAGCCGCTCAACGTCTAGGCCTTCAAGGTGAAATGGAGGATCTTGCTCTTCGTACAGTAAGACAAGAGGTGCATACCATTCATGGAAGATCTGTATCCTTCTCCATCGCTCCGGTTTCGTACACTGACAGATCGTACCGGATTAAGGGTGCATTCACCGCTATAAAGAGTTAAATCTGGTTCAGCATACTTATCCTATCTCCGATTTGCAACGGAGATACCGCCATCTTCAAGATTTGCCTTTGCATGATGTCAACAGAGCACAGCCCTTGGTGCTTGTTGGATCAGACTATCCGCACTTAATCATGCCTGTGGAGCCAGTCAGATTGGGGCCCCCTGGAGGACCAGCAGCAGTTCACACAAAGCTTGGATGGACATTACAAGGTCCATCGAGGCTTCTTAAGCCTTACTGGGTGTGCTTTTAGCCGTCTCATTCTCCGCGCATATCTGTTTGAAACGCATCACTAAAATGAACTGAAACTCAGCAAATATTTGACACACACACATGAGAGATATATCTATCGAAAGCTTAACATGTCTACTTTTAAACGAAGTAAGTCATGACGAAAATAAATATTATGTGACAAAGTAATCCGTATGAAACCACCGTGATGTGATGTCAAGTCTTGGCCGTCGCCCTCATTATCGCTAATGTGAC
>NW_015547944.1:928-1310 GCF_001515605.1 Sinocyclocheilus anshuiensis | reverse complement strand
CAATACTCAAGTAAATGTACTTAGTTACTGTCCGCCTCTGCGTGCGCGTCCCTATCTACTTCCTTAACCTCCAGATCCAGCGCCCGCTCTAGGGGTTCGGAAGCTCCCGCTGCGGTACTTCCCCCCGGGGAGAGGGCGCGACGCTCCGCCTGTCTTTCTCCGAGGACATTGATACGGAGGGCGTCAGAGAGCTCGCCAGTTGCACAAACACCAGTTACACAAGCATATTATGCCTGATATTATAATGAACAGCATCAATGGGGAGCGGAGCTCGCGCAGCCGGCTCTCGGGGGGCGGATTGTGTTTTTTCCGCTGTTAAGCGCTCCGCTCTCGCCGGGCACGCTCCGAGGAGTGTGTCCGTGCCTGTGATCTTGCGATTGCG
>NW_015547944.1:0-329 GCF_001515605.1 Sinocyclocheilus anshuiensis | reverse complement strand
GTTCACTTCTCGTACTCAGCAGAGTCTAGAGTCACAGTGGCGCTCCCAGGCCGAAGGCTTATAGCGGAAGGTGGTTCTGCGGACCGTCATTCTCGCTGGATAGTCTCCGTCTAAAACATCCTGACGCCTAAGGCCTATAGGACTTCTGAGGGCCAACTCCCTCTGGGGAAGAGTGGTGTACATCGCATTACACGGTGCCCGTCTCTCCTCAGTGCCCTCAGGAGATCGGTCTGCCAACCCTGCCGGGTTTCCAGGGCGCAGCGGTCTCCGGCGAGCGCTTCTCTCAGCCAAGTCAAGTCAAGTCACCTTTATTTATATAGCGCTTTTAA
>NW_015547943.1:0-1024 GCF_001515605.1 Sinocyclocheilus anshuiensis | reverse complement strand
TGACCTGCTGAAAGCCAGAAAAGAAACTGTGACCTCCAGCCCTAAACAGCCACTCTTTGTTTACTGTCCAAGAGTTGAGTGAGTAAATGAACACAATTTTCAGTGTGTGTTACTTGGGGCTGGTGACTTCAGTTCGATATTTTGTCAAATTAACAGAATAAATATTAATTGGTTGAGGTGATTCTAGACCACATTTAAGGAGTTTCATCAGCACTGAAACTCTCAAATTATTTCACAATGAATCCTTTCTTACCAATCGTTAAATATGTTTTAAAGTTCATCTTATTAAATAGTATCCTGGCATAGGCATTCGTATAGCACAAGGGCGGCCCTCACACACTATTCTTGCCAGGGCTCGCATGGTCACGGAAATCTTGGAAATATCGGAGAAATTGATAAAATCAAAAAAGGTCACAGAAAAGTCTACATTTTTATAGTTAATACTATTAATATAATGAATTATTTAACCTGTTGAGCGGTACGGTCCCACATATGGTATTTTTATTTCCGTGCCCCTGGGAGTACAGTCCCACATATGGGATTTAGAACGTTCGGTGACGTCACATAACTGCCCAATTCAAACTGCGTTTTCGCGCTTTAGCTGACGCTGAGACGCTGCTGCACTTGTCATATAATCACAACTATGCAGTGTTTTTAACCACATAATGTTTATTTTAGGTTTCAGACATTTAAATACATTTAAGTACTAGTAAAACAATACATTTAAAGTTCGTAAAATACACACGGATGTTTATACTGCGGTCAAGCCAGCCGCGCTTTGAAAATACACGGTCAAGCCAGCCGCACTTTTTTTGGGTTGCACGTGTAATTGTGCACTTACGGTACGGGTGCTGAGAGCAGTCAAAATGCATGTAAAGAAGCTGTCATACCGACGTTTCCTTTATAATTAGCTTATTTTACCTTTTATTTTTAGTTTGTAAATACATTATTTTTGTACATTATATCGTAACATTGTATCGTACATTAATTATTATAAATAATTTATTAATGTTTATAAATGTTC
>NW_015547942.1:0-1243 GCF_001515605.1 Sinocyclocheilus anshuiensis | reverse complement strand
TTGCATTGTACTGTATTTAACATTTTGAAATACAATTCAGCTTTCTGCCATCAGGTAAGTGGATATGCATATAAATGACACCTATTAGGTGGTCAGAAACTTGGCCCACCCACAGTGATACACTGTGCTATATCTGGGTTTGTGTAGAACCTACACTCTGCATATACTTCTGAAGAATCTCAAAGTTTGAAACGATCCATGATTATTTTAGTCTGAGATTAAGTTTGTGTACACATTTCACCACAGATTCTTTGGTGACCATTTCACAATGTAAAGCCAGACGAGACATCAATTCCACAGCCATTAGCTACGTGTTTGTAACCTAGTTCAGACAAGGAAGAAGTCAGGGTCGGCTTTACTGAGGCTCGTGATCTTTATCGAACTTTTCACAGTTCCAAACCAAAGTCACTCAAAGGTATGTTATCCCTCGATAACAACCAGTAAAAGCTGATAACACAGGCTCATCCGGGTAACTGAAGTCGGCACTATAATCTTGCTAGGAAAGTTTTTTTCTTAGTAGAAGCTTTGCGTTTGTTTAGCTAATAAAATATTAAAACTCGATTCAAAATGGTGTACAATTAATTATGTCATCCTGGTATCACGGACTCGCTCTCTCGTTTCATACAAACGCAGCTGCTTTCCTGCTTGGGTGAAATGTAAAGGGTACGTGTTTATGTGCAAAAATAAACGAACCAATGACTCACTTCACACTATTGACTCAACTCACATGCAATAGAGCATCTATAAAGAAGTAAAGAGCAGGGGTAAAAAAAACACGTTGTCTAGTTGAACTCTTGATCTCAGTCCAATGGACCTTAATCAGGTTAGACGCCATATTGAATTTTTAACCCTAAAAAGTGCAAACCCATAAAGAGACATCAGAAAATTAATTTAATGCTATTTTCCATCTTATTGGGACTCAAATAATACAATTTCATGATTTTTTTTCAAAACTTGACTCTTATATTTGATTGTAATGTTTGTATCCCCCAGGATACGTCGCTTCTTTGTTGGTATAAATTCACTGGAAACAGAACACTTGTTTATCAATGCTTGTTACAGCATGGTTGTAATTCCTGAATGTTTTGGAGTACAGACCTAACATTGGTCTCTTTTTTAAGAAAACACATAGCAGATTATTGCTGAAGTGAAAGCATTTCAAAAAAGAAAAAGAAAGAATAAAAAAGTTATAAAAGTTTAAGTTTACAGTAAAGATAATGTATACTAATTGTTTATATTTTAT
>NW_015547941.1:0-773 GCF_001515605.1 Sinocyclocheilus anshuiensis | reverse complement strand
TAGAAACATCTTTCATGTGGGCAAGCTTTACTCTTATAATTGCATGAATCATCTCTCTCTTATAGCAAAAGAAGGTTTTCAGCATATGTGAGCTTGTCTTCTTTTCATTTGCTTAGATGATCTAACTTTCTTTTACAGCGAAAGAAGGTTTTCAGCATATGAGGGCTTGCAATCTTTTCATTTGGGTAGTTGCCCTAACATACTGCTACTGTTCACAGAAGCACTCAAACTAAGCTCCTTGTGCTTAGAAGCTCTAACATAACTTCATGAGCATAAAACTGCTAACACATTAAAATCTGACTTTCTCCATTGGAAATAACATTTCATTTCATATTGTAGAAACATCTTTAATGTGGGCAAGCTTTAGTCTAAACATTGCATGAAACACCTTTCTCTTACAGAGAAAGAAGGTTTTCAGTATATGTCGGCTTGCATTCTCTTCATTTGCTTAGTTTCACTAACGTAGTCTTACTGTTCACAGAAACACTAAACTAAGCTTTTTGTGCTTTGAAGATCAAACATGACTTCATGATCTTAAAACCCCTAACCCAATAAAATCTGTCTTTCTGCACTGCAAATAACATTTCATTTCATATGGTAGATACATGTTTCATGTGTGCAAGCTTTACTCATACAATTGCATAAACCATCTTTCTTTAACAGCGAAAGAAGGTTTTCAGCATATGAGGGCTTGCAATCTTTTCATTTGCCTAGTTGCCCTAACAAACTGCTACTGTTCACAGAAGCACTCAAACTAAGCTTCTTGTGCTTAG
>NW_015547940.1:469-549 GCF_001515605.1 Sinocyclocheilus anshuiensis | reverse complement strand
AATAGTCTTCTTGGGAAGGCCGGTGAGGAGACCATTACAATAGTCACCCTTGCTGGTGATAAAGGCATGAACAAGTTTCT
>NW_015547940.1:0-133 GCF_001515605.1 Sinocyclocheilus anshuiensis | reverse complement strand
AAATCTTCTATACTTATTTTGCTGGATCTGTCTGCTGCTTTTGATATGGTGAACCACCAGATTCTCCTGTTAACCCTATTGGAAAATTGCATCTCAGGAACCGCACACCAGTGGTTTGAGTCTTACCTCTCAG
>NW_015547939.1:0-853 GCF_001515605.1 Sinocyclocheilus anshuiensis | reverse complement strand
TTGGTGAGTGGTATAGGCGGTAACGAGGTTCAGGTCACCAGGTTGCTACAGCAGGTGTAACGGTAATGTCATTTGTCGCCCCGTCATCATCTCGAACGGGGGTACTCCGGTAGACCGGTGAGGGGTGGCCCTGACGGCCATCAGTACCAGAGGAAGCTTAATATCCCAATTCTTTTGATTGGCAGACACATACTTCTTCAACATCAAAGTCAAAGTCAAAGTCACTTTTATTGTCACATCACCACAGCACACGTGCCTTGGTGAGTGAAATTCTTGGGTCCTGTTGGTTCGTTCCACTTGACCTGAGGAAATTGGGTGATGGCTTATATGGTGCTTGGCCTGTATACCCAGGAGTTTCCACACTTCCTTCATGACTTCGGCGGTGAAGTGGGTTCCTCGGTCAGAGTTGACCCTTAAGGGCAGTCCGAACCTTGAGAAGATGTGGTTCATCAAAAGGCAGGCTGTCGTTTCTGCTGTATCATTGGGAGCTGGGAGACACTCTACCCACTCTGTGAATTCGCAAACCACGGTTAGGAAGTATTTGTTACCCCGTGTTGACCGTGGTAGGGGTCCCACCCAATCTATTTGGAGGTCCGACCATGGGAAGGTAATTACTTTCCGTTGCAGTGGTGCTCGGTGGTTTGGATTTGCCGGTTGGAACTGACAACACACCAGGCATCTTTTACGTACTCCGCCACGTCTTGCTGCATGCCAGGCCAGTATGCTACTTGCTTGAGCGTTTCGTAGGTGGCCTTGGTGCCATGGTGTCCAGTGCATGGTGAATCGTGGGCATGTGTCAGCATTATCACCCTTTGGCCCTGAGGGACTATGAGCTTTGGCGCAGTGAGGGGCT
>NW_015547938.1:297-723 GCF_001515605.1 Sinocyclocheilus anshuiensis | reverse complement strand
GGACCTTTTCGTTTTACTTTTACCTTATTTTAGTTATTTTACCATTACCATCTTCACTCTTTGTAAAGGATTACAGTAGTTCTAGCAACTGTTGTATCCCTGCTAGCTGAGTGCAGCATCACCCACAAGTGACACCTGCTTAGCCATATCTCTTAGCAAAAAAAAACTAAATAGGTAAAATCTTCCTTCTTCCTTTTCTTTTTTGATTTCATCTTATTTTATTTCAGTTTTGTCATAGTGACCAAGCCCATGAACCATCAGTGCTTTGAGTAATAGTTTGACCACAAGTATAGGCCCGGTCATCAGCTGACCCCTGCTTACAGCCCCCTCAACAAAGTTACTCAAACGCTCTCTTTGTGTTCACGAACACAAAAACATAGCACCCTACCTCACTAGCTGCCTCTCACCAGCTATTCATACCTTACA
>NW_015547938.1:0-204 GCF_001515605.1 Sinocyclocheilus anshuiensis | reverse complement strand
CTGTACGTACTTGCATTTGTCTTGTCCCTTTCTCTCTCTGGTGTTCCCACAAGTGTGCCAGTATGTTGCAGACATTCCACAGACATCCAGCCCTGCCAGCTCACCAGGACCACCTGGAAACCCAGCAGAGCACTGTAATGGAAATCCTTCAGCTCAAATCAGCCAATGACCTGCAATGGCAGAGAAAGGAACAGCGAGACTGCG
>NW_015547937.1:1234-1351 GCF_001515605.1 Sinocyclocheilus anshuiensis | reverse complement strand
GTATAATGATGAAAAACCACAAACATGACGGGTATAATTAAAATAAGCAAATTCCTTCAGCGCACATTTCAGTGCAGTATTTTTACAAATTTTGTAACCTGTGTATACAATATAATT
>NW_015547937.1:669-1156 GCF_001515605.1 Sinocyclocheilus anshuiensis | reverse complement strand
ATTAAGCTGAGATATAGCACTATAAATTCTTAATTCATTTGCAACAAAACTATAAAGTTTTGTTGCAAACGGATGAAGACATTAGTAGGCTTCTCAGCTCGCCCCTCAACATGAATGCGTTCGGAGTTTTGGCAGCTCAACACTGAATATTATATTGTGGCCGCTGTATTTTGATTAATAAAATAAAAATTATAAAAAATTACAATATAAAAATTTAATTTAAATTACCCCGCTTCTAATTAAATAAAGCAGTTATTTTTATTTCGTTAAAAACGGGCCGAAAGAGACCTCCAAACTAGTAGGCTACCAGAAAGGAAAAAAAAAAAAACTTAACGTTTTTGCTCAGAATTAGTTTTTAATCCCTGCATGATTTTAGTCATACATGATAAATATCAAATACGTTATAGCTTGACTACAAGTTTAAAAACAACGCTACAATTGTTATAATCAAGGAAATTAAACTTACCATCATGAAATGTGTCTACAC
>NW_015547937.1:0-152 GCF_001515605.1 Sinocyclocheilus anshuiensis | reverse complement strand
GATATTATCGGATATCGCGATATTTTTAAAGGCGATTATCGATAAGATATTTTTGACATATCGCCCAGCCCTACTTACCACATACACAGAGTAAGGAGAAATGTCTGATGTGTGGTAAGTACTGCTGCTCCATAGTATAGAGTCCTTGTGAT
>NW_015547936.1:0-531 GCF_001515605.1 Sinocyclocheilus anshuiensis | reverse complement strand
ATTCATATCGGGTATCTGCTCCGATAGTGCCATTTTTCTCGGATCAGGTATCAGGGCCGATCATCAGAGAGAGCCGATCCAAATCCGAGATTTTTTAATATTATTTTCCCCGATTGTTCGAATTATTCTGTGTTACTTCTGAAGCCATAGGATAGCTTAATGTGAGCTACATATGAATATTTAGGTCCTTACATTAAAGTTCACACAAACTCTTTTCTCCGCTGTGGCTGTCAGTCATTCGTTCAGCCTTTAAACCCTGGTCGCATTCGGTTCGTACGATCGCTCCGGTGTGATTAGAACGTTCAGTGCGTCACGTCATCAACTGCTGAATTTAAATCTGCTTTCGCGCTCTGGTTAGCGCGAGCGCTTGTCATATTATCACAAATATTCAGTGTTTTCAACCATATAATGCTTATTTTAGGTTTCAGACATTTAAATACACAAGTACTAGCAAAACCATACATTTACAATTTGTAAAATACACGTTGATGTCTATGGAAACGGCAATAATGATCCTTACAAATATAATCT
>NW_015547935.1:0-596 GCF_001515605.1 Sinocyclocheilus anshuiensis | reverse complement strand
CAGACTGGATCTGGTGGCTACAGTGACCTCGGAATAAGAAAGAAAGACTAATATTAGCATAGATGCCATTCTATCGATGTAACTGTCAGGGTAGGGGATGAAGGGATGAGGCGAGGACTCACTGATGCAGGAGAATGGGCTTTTAATGGCAAAAATAAAACAAAACAAACCAAACCAAACCAAAACTACTCCGTAGGGGAAAACAGGCTGGTAACCAGGCTTGGCAAGGCTGGACAGGAACTGGCCCAGGACTGCAAACACAAGGAAGGAAGCATGCGATGACAAACTGGCACAGGACTGCAAACACAAAGAGAATAAATAGTGAGCAAATGAGGAGGGTAATAAGGGAAACACAGGTGGGGCAAATAAACCAATAATCAGGTAACAAGATGGGTGGGGTCAAGACAATTGACATGAGAGCACATGGCACACAGGAAACAAAGACAAAAGCCATGTGCTCACACAAAACAAAAACACAAGCACATAGCCAGCAAAACAATCACAAGCCATGTGCTTGAACAAAACAAGACACGACGAACACGCAGCTAATAAGAATACTCATAAGCCGCATGTTCACACAAGACATGACAACATGA
>NW_015547934.1:1824-2010 GCF_001515605.1 Sinocyclocheilus anshuiensis | reverse complement strand
TTGACTGAAACCTGGCTAAAACCAAATGATTATATTGGTCTAAATCAGGGGTGGCGAACTCCGGTCCTTGAGAGCTCAGCTCCAACCCTAATAAAAACTCACCTGCCTGTAGCTTCCTAGTAACCCTTCAGACCTTGATTAGCTTGTTCAGGTGTGTTTGATTAGGGTTGAAGCAAAACTCTGCAG
>NW_015547934.1:348-509 GCF_001515605.1 Sinocyclocheilus anshuiensis | reverse complement strand
TTATCACTGCATCTAAACCAACAACATGCCTGTTAGATCCTGTACCACTAAATTACTGAAAGAGTTCTTACCTGTTGCAGAAGAGCTGCTTCTCAATATTATTAACTCATCGTTGTCTTTAGGTCACGTCCCAAAACCATTCAAGCTGGCGGTTATTAGCC
>NW_015547934.1:0-149 GCF_001515605.1 Sinocyclocheilus anshuiensis | reverse complement strand
ATCTCTATGAAGAATTTCAGTCAGGTTTCAGGCCCCACCATAGCACAGAAACTGCACTTGTTAAAAGTACAAATGACTTGCTTCTTGCATCAGACCAAGGGTGCATCTCATTGTTAGTTTTACTTGATCTTAGTGCTGTGTTCGACACT
>NW_015547933.1:0-854 GCF_001515605.1 Sinocyclocheilus anshuiensis | reverse complement strand
ACAAGGGATGCCTCCGCAACTTACGTGAAGACCCGGGGCGACAGGAACAGCCCGGAGGGCAGGACCTCGTAACATATGCCCGTCCTTCAGACGCGAACCGCAGCAAAGGTCTGTGGTGCGGAAGGGTCGACACATGAAGTACTCGTCCTTCAGGTCGATCGCTGCAAACCAATCTCGGGGACGGATGCACCCGAAGATGCTTTCCTGCGTCAACATCTTGAACGGTAACCGGTGAAGGGCCCGGTTCAAGACACGCAGGACCAAGATTGATCGTAACCCACCGCTTTCAAAACACACAGGTCCAAGATTGGTCGTAACCCACCGCCTTTCTTGGGTACAATGAAGTAGGGGCTGTAAAACTCTGTCTTCATATCGGCTGGAGGGACCGGCTTTATCGCATCCTTCGTCAGCAGGACTGCGATCTCTGCACGCAAGACAGGGGCATCTGCTGCTTTCATTGAAGTAACATGGACGCCCCTGAACATGGGACGGTTTGAAGAAGCCATCGAGACGGGCTGGGTAGCGCTAGCGAGGCTCCCAGACGCCGCGCAAGTGGCACCAACGGAACTACAGGCGTACCCGCAGTGGGGCAGCGCGGAAGAACGCAGGGACCCGGCCCGGGCGTCTCGTAGCCGGTCCGAGGCGGGGTCTGGGTGTGTGTAACACTGACCTGCGTTCGAGCAGAGGGTGCGTGGGTAGTCCGTTGGTTCGTCCTCCCGACCCGCCCACTGCTGCTCACTGGCGAGAGAGGAGGGTGAGTGTGATACGACACTGGATCGTCCACAACCCCCCCGTCCCCTCTGGGGACTCAGAGATAGAGGAAATTGCTCTTTTGTCGAGTATTTGGGTACCAC
>NW_015547932.1:0-1279 GCF_001515605.1 Sinocyclocheilus anshuiensis | reverse complement strand
TCCGAGTCATTGATGTTAATCAAGCAACAAAAGAGAGACAGAAAAATCACGCACTGCTTTTGACTGAAAAACTTTAGTAGCCCTAAAGATTAATCTAAATTTATTTATAGAAATAAATATGTCTGCTTGAAAGAATGAAGAATATGGTAAACACGTTGCTATAAAGAATGCATAATTAGCCTATATACCATTGGTATTTCATTAAAAAGAAGACCATGTTCTTGTTCTTTATGAGAAGTGGTTTTATTTAATTTTAACATAAAGGCTTGTTGTGTGTCACCGCAGTTAAATCTGTGTCTATCATGATAAAACCTTAATATCAAGCCAATATAATGAGTTTGGAAATTTGAGAGAAATGCTTAATAAATGCACTGTAACTAAACCCATTAGATTTTAGTCGACTAAATTTACTGTAGATTTAGCCGACTAAAACTAGAATTGCTGTCAAAATGAACACTGTTCTGAAAACAGTCAGTTCCCCTTAGAGATACGTTTTTTTAAACCCCCATCCCTAATTCAATATTAAGTATTTCCTTCCAATATTTTGCACATCGTGAACAGTGAGCTGCTCTGTCTGCTACAGCATTTTCCCCTCTTTGCGTTTGTCTTCAGTGTCTCTGGCCTTCATAACGTGACTTTGTAATATTTCCACACAAATTACATTTTGGAAAATGCTTGCAATACAGTTTGTGTGCAAGTCCGGAACAGAGATCGGCTCAAATAAAACAAAGAGCCGGTTGCCGATCGGTCATTTAGAGCAAAAACAGGCCAGTTCTGATTTATGGCTGGTTGAACGTTTTCTACTATTAACATTAATTGTTTCGGGCCAGTGGTAAACTGTTTATTCTTGGCTAAAGGAAAAACACTTTGACATTTTTTAAATAATAATTTTCCAGGACAGCAACACGATTTTCCAGGACATTTGACATTTTCTCTCATTTTCCATGTGTTTTTAGTTTTCCAGGTTTTCTAGGACGCGGGGAAACCCTGCACATTCACATTATAATATTCTTAATTATCTTTTTCCTTTCTTATTTATTTATGGCCTTTGCTACTGTTTTATTAAGAGAGATCGACAGAAATAATGGGGGGAACAGAAAGGAAAATAAAGAAATCACAAGCACACAAATACTTTTTGCAGCCACTGTATCTTGAAGTTTTCTTGGGGTAAACTGGCAAACAGGTTTTTCTTAAACCATAAATTGACAACATTTAGTGAGATTTCTGCTTTGTATTTCAATATACAGTGGTGTGAAAAAGTGTTGGCCCCCTTCCTGAT
>NW_015547931.1:0-821 GCF_001515605.1 Sinocyclocheilus anshuiensis | reverse complement strand
AAACGTTAACTGAATAAACTTAAAGTAAATAGAACCCCTCAATGTTTTCCTGGTGGTAAATTTAAATCCCCGGTCACATATTCATCAAAGAAACCTGAAAAAATGTTTTTTTGTTTTCAACATCATAATAACAATAAATGTTTTTTGAGCAGCAAATCAGAATATCAGAATGATTTCTGAAGGATCGTGTGACTGGAGTAATGATGCTAAAAATTTAGCTTTGAAATCACAATAAATTACATTTTTAAATATATTCAAATAGAAAATAGTTATTTTAAATAGCCTAGTAAAAATATTTCAAAATTTTACTGTTTTGCTGTACTTTGTATCAAATAAATGCAGGCTTGGTAAACAGAAGAGACTTCTTTCAAAAATGCTATAAAAAAATCTTACTGTTCAAAAACTTTTGACTGGTGTATAGGCAACTTTAATTGTTCTCTAATTTCTAGCTTTTAATTGACTTAGAAATCAGATAACTGCTGGACAATAACCAATAATAATGATTTGTTTATATACTACAAACACTTTTTTTTGACATTTTTATCACAGAATAAAGCAGAACATATATTTTCTAGTTTCTAAAGGTTACTGTAATAAATGATATGTCAATTAGCACTGCATTATTCATATATGTCAATTAGCACTGCATTGTTCATATACTTTATTTATTACCTGGAGATGACTTGACAAACACAAATAAACCATGTATTGTCGCAATCGTATGTCTTCATGTTTCCAAACGTTTCTGTTTTCTGTGAAAACAACTGTTTTCATTCAGCCATAGCTGGACGCTTTTGTCCATATTAGGAATTTCCTCGTAC
>NW_015547930.1:0-495 GCF_001515605.1 Sinocyclocheilus anshuiensis | reverse complement strand
CGGCTCTGTGTAGTTAATGCTGCTCAATGTGAAAGCCCGCAGGTGCTTTCCTACTTATAATGCATTATAAATACAGTTCCTTATAATGCTTTAAGAATAACCTTATAATGTATTATAAATACAGGCTTCATAGAAAGTGTTACCGTCAATCCTTCTATTAAAATCTTCCACTTCATTGAAATAGTTATCAGAGAACAATCACTGTTGGGTTAACAGAAATATCAGTAACAAAAGGTGCACTGGGCATTGTGCAGAAATAATTCATATTCCTCTCTGACCTGTAATGATAATCCGGACCAGAAAGGAAGACCTGCTCAGCCTCCTGCAATGAGAAATTCCGTAGGACAGCCAGGGCATATATGATGGCCTATGAAAAAACAGTTAATTTAAGTATACTATTATAGCACTACTGAACAGCAAGCCATTATACATGGATCCATACATGTATATAGTAGCACCAGCATGCAGTTTATACAGTAGATTTTGTAAGTGCAG
>NW_015547929.1:1019-1287 GCF_001515605.1 Sinocyclocheilus anshuiensis | reverse complement strand
GTGTTTACTTCACTCGTCGATATGATGTCCAGCCGGTATGATAGCTTTTATTCGGCTTCTTGCTTCCTGAATCATGCGGCCAGGTCACAGGCTTCTGCGGGAGCCTTCTTGATCATCACGCCCCCGGCACGGCACTGCAAAATTTCCTGGACGTCCGGGCTGGGCTTATGCTTTCAGGCTGCCCTGTCTGGTCTACCGTATCTAGGTCGCCCTGAGGGGCCTCCCGATCACCAGGATATACCCTCTTGCTGAGGCATCGAGTGGGAAG
>NW_015547929.1:284-965 GCF_001515605.1 Sinocyclocheilus anshuiensis | reverse complement strand
TAGGTGGCATTTGCGAGAACCTTCTTGTGTAATGCTGTCTCAGGTAGTGCTCCCCTCGCCTTAGAGGGTTGTATTTGAGCTTGCCTCTCCCGTTTGGCTCAGTACTTCCGGGTATCTGTGAACAGATGCTTGGGAAGCTCTTAAATCCATGCTATGGTAAGTGCACACGCTAAGTTTGTGCACTTTCTGAAATCCACATGGTGGTAAGTGTGCACGCTGAGCACTTTGCGCACTTTCTAAAATCCACATAGTGGTAAGTGTGCACGTTATACTTTGCGCACTTTTCTGAAATCCTGTATGGTAAGGGTTAGGGTTAGGGTTAGCGTTATTAGCCTCGTTCTCTTTCTCGGAGTTGGTTTAGACCCCAGTACCTTGGGCTCCACTCAACCAGTGTGTCTCGGTTGACACACTTTTGAAGCATCACTCCCCTCACCATTGAGGGTTATAGTGAGCATGGTGCTTCCTTTCGAGCGTTTGAATTCTCTCCCTTCTGAGGAGTTGGATTCCTTGCTCCGTGGGCTGTTCTCGTGGTAGTGTTTAGCAGTGCTCCCCTTCATCAAAGGGTTGCCTATGAGCACGCTACTCCTTTCTGAATTCGGAGTTCTCCTCTCACGTGAGAGTTGAGTTCTCTGTTTTCCCAGAGGCACCTGGAACCAGCAGCATCAGGCGAACTAGGCCCTT
>NW_015547929.1:0-188 GCF_001515605.1 Sinocyclocheilus anshuiensis | reverse complement strand
CCTTCTGATTTCTAACGATCGTGCTGTAGGTCGAGCCCCCTCTCGTTGAGAGCTGGGTGTCGTGCTCCCTCAGCTAAGTGCTAGCCGTTCCAGCATTGGAGCATGCTGTAGGTCGAGCCCCCTTCTCCATCTATGGGCTGTTTTTTCAGAGTGCCACGAGGGCCCCTTAGAACGGTATTTTTAAATCC
>NW_015547928.1:0-1697 GCF_001515605.1 Sinocyclocheilus anshuiensis | reverse complement strand
TGAATTCTCCGGTACGCCGGAGGAAGTTTGAGGCGGACTGCCACTAGGCTAAGAATCTTAGTGACAGTAAATGGGACAATAAATTTTGGGGCTAGTTTATTACAAACGGGGCGGAGAGGAATATTCTTGGAAGAAAGCCACACTTTTTGACCAACGACGTAGACGGGAGGCTTCGACCGGTGGCGATCGGCCTGAGCCTTAGTGCGCGCTCCCACCCAGAGGAGAGTCTCACGGGCTCTTCTCCAAGTGTGACGGCACCTCTGGACGAAGGCGTGAGCAGAGGGGACCGCGACTTCGGATTCCAGGTCAGGAAAAATGGGTGGCTGGTAACCGAAACTACACTCAAATGGCGAGAGGCCCGTTGACGACACTGGTAATGAGTTATGAGCGTACTCAACCCATGAGAGTTGCTGGCTCCAGGAGGAGGGATTCTGTGCCACCAAACATCGCAACACTCTCTCAAGGTCCTGGTTGGCCCGCTCAGTCTGGCCGTTGCTCTGACGATGAAAACCAGAGGACAGAGGATTCTGTGCCACCAAGCATCACAACACTCTCTCAAGGTCCTGGTTGGCCCGCTCAGTTTGGCCGTTGCTCTGAGGATGAAAACCAGAGGACAGACTGACACTCGCCCCCAGTAAATGACAAAACTCTCTCCAAAATTTGGAAACAAATTGGGGTCCCCTGTCGGAAACCACGTCCATCGGGAGGCCATGAATGCGACAGACGTGATCAACGACAGTAGCCGCTGTCTCCTTGGCAGAGGGTAATTTGGGCAAGTGAATGAAATGGGCCGCCTTCGAAAACCGGTCCACTAAGGTCAAAACGACCGTATTACCCTGGGAGGGCGGGAGGGCAGTGACAAAATCGAGCGCGATGTGAGACCAGGGTCTCGAAGGGACAGACAGCGGTTGAAGTAACCCCTCCGGGGGTCGATTGGAAGTCTTACCACGAGCACAAACTGAGCAGGCCAAAATAAAATCCCGGATGTCACAAGCCATGGAACGCCCCAGAATCGCTGTTTAACAAGAAAGTTAGTACGATTCACTCCTGGATGACAAGCCACGTTGGAACAATGACCCCACCGAATAACGTCGGACCGTAATCTCTCTGGCACAAATAACTGACTCGGTGGGCACCCGGGCAGAGGCGTTACCCCTTCTAAGGCCGCACGAACCTTCGACCTTCGAACCTTGACCTCCCATGTGAGTGTAGAGACAACAAGTCTCTCAGGTATGATACACTCGGGAGTAGACGGGCGCTCTGAAAAATCAAATATTCAAGATAAGGCATCGGGTTTGATGTTCTTGGAACCCGGACGGTAATTCGAGATAAGGCGTCGGGTTTGATGTTCTTGAAACCCAGACGGTAGGAAAGAGAAAAGTCAAAACGACCGAAAAAAAGTGCCCACCGAGCCTGCCTAGAATTAAGACGTTTAGCGGATCTAATATACTCGAGGTTCTTATGATCGGTCCAGACGATAAAGGGTACCCCCGAACCCTCCAACCAATGACGCCATTCCTCCAAAGCTAACTTGACTGCCAGCAACTCTGTTACCAATGTCGTAATTACGTTCAGCGGAAGAAAAAATGATGAGAAAAAAAATGCGCAAGGGTGCATCTTGTCATCCGAGGAAGAGCGCTGGGAAAGAACCACACCTACCCCCACCTCTGACGCATCGACCTCCACCACAAACTGAC
>NW_015547927.1:1835-1989 GCF_001515605.1 Sinocyclocheilus anshuiensis | reverse complement strand
TGGGCTTTCTTTTAGGATTTTAGGCCTTTGGGTACACAATCTAAACAACATATTATAAAATGACCGGTTTATATTTGTCCAAATGCAAATGTTCAACATTTGTTTGATAATTATTGACCTAGAGAGTCTAGAGAATAGTACTGCACTGATTTTA
>NW_015547927.1:0-1695 GCF_001515605.1 Sinocyclocheilus anshuiensis | reverse complement strand
AGGTTTTTAAAATAATCTCAAATATTTAATGAACAGTTTGATTGACAGCATTGGTCCCAGAGGTAAAGTTCTTCAGAATGAGGAGATCTATCATATGATATGAAGATCTAGTGTTTGTGTAAATATATGAGAATTTTTTAGCAATTTGAGGCCATTTACCATTGAAATCTTGTGTTTTTGAAGCCTTTTTAACTGTTATTGCGCCACCTATGGTCCGATCTCCATGAAACTTTGCATGCTTGTTAAGAGTCCTCTGACACATGTTTTCGCCACGTTTCGCAAAGTTTTGAGTTTTCGTTTGGGTTTTATAGGCTTTTGGGTATTTTGGCCACGCCCCTTTTATAAATGAACCTGTTATAGTTAACCAAAGGACAAAATTCAACATTTTTTTGATAATTATTGATCTAGAGAGTCCAGAGTATTGAGCTGCAGTGGTTTGATCGAGATTGAGGGAAAAACCTAGGACTAGTTTGCAAAAGTAGGTTTTTAACATATTTGTGAATAATTAATGAAGGATTTGATTGACAGCATTAGTCCCAGAGGCAAAGTTGTTTAGAATGAGGAGATCTATCATATGCTATGAAGATCTAGTGTTTTTGTGAATATATGTACATGAAAGTTGTTCAGAATGAGGAGATCTATCATATGATATGGAGATAGTGTATAAGTGAATATATGAACATTTTATTGCAATTTGAGGCATTTACTACAGAAATACTGTGTTTTTGAGGCTGTTTAACTGTAATAGCACCACCTATGGTCCGATCTCTATGAAACTTCACATGCGTGTTAAGTGTCTTCTGACACATGTTTTCACCAAGTTTCGTAAAGTTTTGAGTTTTCGTTTAAGTTTTATAGGTTTTGGGGTATATTTGACCACGCCCCTTTTAAAATGACCCCATTATAGCTAAGCAAAGGACAAAATTCAATTTTTTTTTGATAATTATTGATCTAGAGAGTCCGGTGAATATTACTGCAGTGGTTTGATCGAGATTGAGCGAAAAACCTAGGACTAGTTCGCAAAAGTATGTTTTTTAAATAATCTTGAATATTTAATGACCAGTTTGATTGACAGCATTGGTCCTAGAGGCAAAGTTGTTCAAAATGAGGAGATCTATCATATGATATGAAGATCTAGTGTTTTTATGAATATATGTACATGTTCTGTAATTTGAGGTCATTTTGTATACAAATATTGTATTTTTGAGGCCTTTTCAACGGTTATAGCACCACCTACGGTTCCATCTCCATGAAAGTTTGCATGCTGGTTAAGAGTCATCCGACACATGTTTTCACCAAGTTTCGTAAAGTTTGGAGTTTTCGTTTAGGCTTTATAGGTTTTGGGGTATATTTGACCACGCCCTTTTCTAAATGACCCAGTTAAAGGCAACCAAAGAACAAAATTCAACATTTTTTTGATAATTATTGATCTAGAGAGTCCAGAGAATATTACTGCAGTGGTTTGATCGAGATGGAGCGAAAAACCTAGGACTAGTTCGCAAAAGTAGGTTTTTAACATATTTGTGAATATTTAATGAACGATTTGATTGACAGCAATGGTTCTTGAGGCAAAGTTGCTCGCTATGAGGAGATCTATCAAATGACATGCATATTGTGTTGATGTGTGAAAAATCATGCAATATACAATCGTTTACGTACTTGAAAAACGCAATTTCGCCCCCCAGTGGCTGATTT
>NW_015547926.1:1263-1548 GCF_001515605.1 Sinocyclocheilus anshuiensis | reverse complement strand
ATCATTAGCCATTTATGTAATTTATTGTTTGATTTTTTTTTTTTTAATCATTTACCATTTATACAATTTGATTATTAATTTATTTTTTATTATGTTTTTATATATTTTTTATTTCTTATTTTCCTTGTTTATGTATTTTCATTGCTTAATCTTATGATTGTGAGGTTTAATTAACTGTTCTGTCTGAATGAGACAAAAAGAGATAAGAGGGAATGTTAATGGAAACTCAAGGTTTATGGGATGTTATTGTGTTTGGTAAAACACTACTTGTTGGATTTGTGCTGG
>NW_015547926.1:584-860 GCF_001515605.1 Sinocyclocheilus anshuiensis | reverse complement strand
TGTAGCCCAGTTTGTGCTGATTACAGTGTAATCAGACTTTAGTCATTAATATGTTTTTAAGATACTGAAAAAAGCACAAATGTCAGGGCGTCAAAACTTCTCCAGAGCCCCAAAACCCCATCAGACCTGAGAGGATTAAATCTTTGTGTGCACCACAAACAGTCACTAAATATGAATGAATAATAAACACCAACCTCCGTGTTCTTCCTGTTTTATTCTCCAGGGTTCTGGTTCCTCGTGTTTTATTCTCCAGGGTTCTGGTTCCTCGTGTTTTAT
>NW_015547926.1:0-173 GCF_001515605.1 Sinocyclocheilus anshuiensis | reverse complement strand
TTCTCCATGTTTCTGGTTCCTCGTGTTTTATTCTCCAGGTTTCTGGTTCCTCGTGTTTCATTCTGCAGGTTTCTGGTTCCTCGTGTTTTATCCTCCATGTTTCTGGTTCCTCCTGTTTTATTCTCCATGTTTCTGGTTCCTCCTGTTTTATTCTCCGGGTTTCTGGTTCCTCC
>NW_015547925.1:0-592 GCF_001515605.1 Sinocyclocheilus anshuiensis | reverse complement strand
GCTGATACCGCTGCCCATCATCGAGGTGCCCTTCGAGCGCATCGGATGGACCTTGTGGGGCCGTTGCCTAAGTCTGTCCGGGGACATTAACACATCCTGGTGATTGTCAGCGTATCAGTAAATGGCGAATTCATAGATACTAAACATCATGGATCGCAGACTAGATCAAGATGGCGCCGTTGTGTTTGGCTAGCCGTCTCTCGCTCCTTCTATTTTGGATTTTACTTAATATTCTCTGTTTTTCCGTGATCGAGACGTGGTCTACAACCTTCATATATGATCGACAGATGCTGCTTGATATTAAGACTTCAGTTACCAACTTCGGCACCGATATAAGAAGCGGTTTTCATTCGCACTACTCTTCGTTCCGGATGAATATTCCGGAGCATCTACGCCAGCGGCCTATTGCTACTCTCCGCAAGAAACGTCGCCGATGACGTGGTAAACGTGGAGGCATCGCTATTCGACTAAAAGCTGGAATGGTTACTTCTACCTGCTGTCTTGCACGGAGTGTGTGGGATGTACCTCTTCACCGCCGTTGGATTCAGCCTATTGTCCCCAGCTCAGTCGATTCGCCTACGTTCTGTCTGCT
>NW_015547924.1:351-1326 GCF_001515605.1 Sinocyclocheilus anshuiensis | reverse complement strand
TTTTAGAATTAATTTGTACATGAAAAGATTAAGCAAATATGTTCATGTCTGAGATTAATTTTAGCATTTATATACAATAACTAAACTATAGCTAAACTTTAGTGAGGGGACATTGCTCCTCTTAGCATCATGAAAAAAAAAACTTTTATTCTTCCTCTTAGCATCATGGAAAAAAACCTTTTATTAAAATTCTGAATGCATTACTGATAGCCTAGAATGTGTGCAAAGAGTGCTCCCTTTATCATTTCAGATGCACTGAGCCTGTCACTCATCTCAGTTCGGTTCAATGGATGTGTCTGTGATTGGCTACACTGCTCAACACTGCAAACGTTGTAAACAGAAACATCTGATGCTCTCCAGAGTGCAAATGCAAATAAGCACAGAAGAGTTTGCCAAATATGTTATTACAGTTTTAACTAAGGGTGCTCTTGTTTTCTGTTTGTTTGGTTTTTATTTATTTATTTATTTATGAATTTTATTTTTTTGAGAGTTCCCCTTTTTTTTTTTTTGAGTTCAGCTCCCTAAACTGGGCGTGACACAATGCTTTTCGTTTGGATTTAATATAGAATGTTACTTAAATATGGGAGCAATTGGCAATCCTACTTTGCATGTTTAAAACACTTACAGTAGATTATGCTCTTACTTTGGCCAAGCATTAAATGCACTCCCTTGAAAGAGTGCAGTTTGCTGATATATTTACTTTAACTTCTCAGGTAATGTCCGTGGTATGATGACAACGACAGTTGTATATAAATATATTTTAATTGTTTGATCAAAATTAAGGCATTGAAGGCATGTTTATTTTTATGAACAAATTTGGAAAAAAACAAATAAAAGTTTCCAAAGTCTAAAGATTGCATTATCTGCCGTTGCACAGAGTACGAGTTAAATTAATATTTCTTCACAATAAAAGTTTACAATGTAGCCTAATAAGCCTAATTTTTTTTTTATGTAATAGCTTATTTTACATAAAAC
>NW_015547924.1:0-341 GCF_001515605.1 Sinocyclocheilus anshuiensis | reverse complement strand
AAAATTTCACAATGTAGCCTAATAAGCCTAATTTTTTTTTTTTTATGTAATAGCTTATTTTACATAAAACGTACTCGGTTACTATTGTAATCTCGGTTCCCTGAGATACGGGAACAAGTACTTCGTCTTACTAGAAGCATATGGGGAAAACTCCTTTTTCTCCGATAACTGAAGCCTTTTTTTAATAACGCAGTGTTACTGCACGTCCATTGGTTCGTGCAGTGCTTTAAAAACGAACCAATGGCTCGGCAGTGGTGCTGCAAGAGCCTATGGCGGCGATACCCGCCAAAGCCCGACAGAATGGGCGGGGCATCTGGCTATATAAGCAGCCGCATCGCCAT
>NW_015547923.1:0-926 GCF_001515605.1 Sinocyclocheilus anshuiensis | reverse complement strand
TCGCTTTGAAGAGTTCACAAAATCTCTGTACGCCCTGGTAAATAAGCGAAGTAATAAAAGCCTATTTCGATTTAAAAGAGTTACTTACCCCATGTGTTATCACTGAAATTTCATGCAAGTTGCAACCAGATACTTCCTGCTGCCGCTGCTATAAACAACTAATAATTTGACTTGATTTGCTATACATACTGTAATTAACAATTCGCTAATAACATGATCTGAATTCTATGATACTGCTGCTACACTCCATGAAAGTACTATAATTGCTGTAAGCCCAAATGAATACACAAATAGTAAATTCCAGTTTAAGAGTGTCCTATAAATACACAAATAGTAAATGCCAGTTTAAGAGTGTCCTACTATTAGCTACATTGTACATGGGCTACTGATTGGAAATTATTTATTATTAGTAGTATCTTTATATTTTAAACGAATTCATGATTAATTATATTTAAACTATCACTAAACATGACTTTTATATTAAACTCTTCACTATTGCTGAACCAAGGTAACGAGTGAAATAGAGATGTGGCCCCATTGCTGAACCAAGGTAACGAGTGAAATAGAGCTGTGGCCCCTTTAAGAATGAGCACTCCCTCTTCTGACTAAGTGCATTGCAATGAGGCACGAGTACATGTATGAGCGGCTATATTATTTTCTGTTGTTCATTAAAATAGGTAAGGCTGTTGACAATATGACGTTTATGAAAGACAGTTATACGGGTTCACCTTGACTTAAAACTGTGAACAACCATAAAACGCCAACTGCAAACCGACCCCACTAGTGAGGTGTGCATCTGAAAGCGATCCGTTTGCGATTAATGTAGAAATGAATGCCCACAGAAGATATTAAAAGCATTGGAGATATCGGACAAATAAGGCAATCCCCAATTCACTTTACTGTTCTAAAATCCACGACGCTTGACG
>NW_015547922.1:0-1356 GCF_001515605.1 Sinocyclocheilus anshuiensis | reverse complement strand
ACAGTACACACACATATATTATGTGAACAAAAACTTTTATTTTGGCTGCGATTAATCTGGATTAATCGTTTGACAGCACTAATATATATTATATACATACATACATATATACAGTTGTGCTCATAAGTTTATATACCCCTTGCAGAATATGCAAATATGTTAAAATTTTAACAAAAATAAGAGCGCTCATGAAAATTGCATGTTATTTTTTATTTAGTACTGTCCTGAATAAGCTATTTCACATAACCGATGTTCATATATACCCCGTATATATTTTTATATATATAGGTATATGTATATATATATATAATGGTAATAATAAATCTTAATACTTTGTTTCATTTCCCAGATGATCCATAACTGTTTTTCTGTTTAGTGATAGTTGTTCATGAGTCCTGCGTTGGTCCTGAGCAGTTCAACTGCCTGCTGTTCTTCAGAAAAATCCCCCAGATTCTTTGGTTTTCCAGCATCTTCTGCATATTTGAACCTTTTCCAAAAGTGACTGTATGATTTTGAGATCCATCTTTTCACACTGAGGACACTAATTTATCGATTAATTTCCCACAAAAATCAACAGTTTTACTTATATTTTATTAAACCAAATGAAATCCAAATTTCTATGAAATCCTTTTTTAAAGCAAAAGTAAAGTGCAACAGAGCGTGCAAGAAGCAAGTTTCTATCTCATAACACATCCACATGTTCTAGTCTACTACTAATAAAATTATAATAAAAAAACAGACCAGTAAAAATTTACCAGAATTTATTTAGGAGAAAAATGTAAATGTGCAATTTACCAGAAATGTTATTTACCAGAATTTATTTGTGAGAAAAATGTAAATGTGCAGTATTTCCGAAAAAAACGGAATTTTTTTAAATAAAATAAATTAATTGGAAATGCTTTTGATTATTAAAATTTAATGGAACCATTCAAATGGAATCCAGAAAATAATGGAAAACAGAATTTGGTAAAGATAAAACTGTAAATCTAAATTAATTAGACAGTTTTTTTTATTAATACAATTCTATTTAACCATTAAAACAGAGTATAGAAAAATGAAAATGGAAAAAAACTGAATTTGGAAATAAATGGATTTCATAGGGCCCTATAATTATAATAAATTTTTTTGTGGTAATAAAAATAGATGTAAGTGAACAATAGCCTTTAAAATTACTTAAAATACATATATAATAGCAATGAGGCAATAATAATTAGTTCAAATAAAGTATCAAAAGCAAGAAATCATATGGTTTTATTGAACAAAACTGTTAAAATACATAATGTATTATAAACAATTGAGCTAATGTGCATCACGCATTACAACAAAGGCCTGCAGGGGGCACCAACGGCCTGACGA
>NW_015547921.1:600-846 GCF_001515605.1 Sinocyclocheilus anshuiensis | reverse complement strand
GGAGAGTGGAAGCTAAAGCGCGCTGCAGGACATGGAGGCGCCAGCTCGATCACTTGCATTTTTTTTTAAGAACAGCGGAAACGTAAAAATACGCCATCACTTTTGCTCATAAAGGTAATAGTATACATCATTCGGAACTGCAAAGGGTCTACTTGTATTTGTGTGCATTCACAATATCAACAAAACCTTGTGGTTTTGTAAAATAAGGAAAACAAACAGGATGCGCTTTCTGTCGTCTTCGTCTTG
>NW_015547921.1:0-288 GCF_001515605.1 Sinocyclocheilus anshuiensis | reverse complement strand
TTTTTTATTTTATTATAATTTTTTTGTTTGTTTT
The DNA here is from genome assembly GCF_001515605.1 of Sinocyclocheilus anshuiensis. Lineage (NCBI taxonomy): Eukaryota > Metazoa > Chordata > Actinopteri > Cypriniformes > Cyprinidae > Sinocyclocheilus > Sinocyclocheilus anshuiensis. The sequence goes on along the minus strand of NW_015547921.1, from coordinate 254 downwards.
TTGGGCTGATGTGCCAAAATTGTGTTTGCATTCAGTAGCCTATGGCAGCATTTTTGTGCCATGTTTAAAAATAACTAAATAAATAAAATGAATGTCATAATATTTTAAGAATAAATTTAAAATTAAGATAATAAAATCATGTTATATAATGTGAAAATTCCACCCATAGGCCTACTCCTTCAAAAAAAAAAAAAAAAGTCTGTGGCATCCATCTTTTTACTTTTTTTAAAACTCTGATTGATCGATTCATGAGA
>NW_015547920.1:0-273 GCF_001515605.1 Sinocyclocheilus anshuiensis | reverse complement strand
GCAGTGACCATCTGATCTGGATACAGACTGGATCTGGTGGCTATGATCACCTCGGAATAAGAAAGAAACAGACTAACATCTAGGTATTATCAAATTGCCAGAGTTTTGAGAACGCAGCGGACGTGGAGTAGGGTTGGGCCGATAGTCCATCGCCGATGGCTGACAGACATCACGATGTTAAGCTGACATCGTGATTCCTCCCCCCCACCCCCTCTCCCGCAATCCACCGCATCCCAGTTCCATGTTCGGAAAGGAAATTAAGTGTACTACGGA
>NW_015547919.1:0-798 GCF_001515605.1 Sinocyclocheilus anshuiensis | reverse complement strand
TAAAATATTATGAAGAAATGTTTAAAGAAAATACATGTATTTAAAGGCTTTCCCTGTATATTAATGTTTGTATGTTATTGTTTCAATATTGGTAATGTATGCATTTTCGTGTCTCCTTGTCTTGTCATCTTTTGTTTTTCATTGTTTTTTTGTATAATATTTTAGTTTTCTCTCTCTTTGTTTTATTATATGTATTTGTATGTAATTCCTTGACAATGTTCTTATGTTATTGAGCATTAATAAAAAATAAAAATAAAAAATAACAGTAGGGGAATACAAAGTCTTACAAAAATATGAGTCTATAAAACAATACAACCCAAAAATTGAACATTTTTCAAAGATGAACTAAATATCTAATACATCAAGTATCCTCTTTAATAGTTGAGATGTCTTAACAGCTTTACGATGGTTCTGTATTGAAGTTAGAGAATCATAGAAAACCTTTAAATCAATGGAAAATCGTTTACCATTTGGTACAGTTAATATACATTTTGCTTGGTGTATGTGATATTTCCCCAATAAAATAATTTTAATTATATTGTCCATTTCCAATAGACCGGTATCACAATCCAAAAACAAGACCATTATATCAGTTATAGTGACAAACTTGTAAGCGATACCACTTATTTTGTTTTCGATACGATACCGATATTTTTCAAGGCAGTATCGTCGATATCGATACCGATTCGATACTTCTGCACTAAACTTTTAAATTATGAAATTTATTAAATTACTAAATTACTAAGAGTAGGCTAAAATGGGTAATGAAAACCACTTAACTTTATGTTTAAAACGCAT
>NW_015547918.1:299-534 GCF_001515605.1 Sinocyclocheilus anshuiensis | reverse complement strand
CCAAAGCAAAACACAAAAACATGCTAATTGAACAACATTTTTATGTTTAATAACATTAAACAAAAATTAAATGTACAAAACTAATGCCATTTTTATACTTATTTAAAATTGTTTCAAGTTTTTCCGCAAGTAATAAAAGTATGAAAAAAGTAAACAAGTTTCACCCAAAAGTTTAGTCATAGTTCTGCTGCCACTGAAAAACATCTGTAAACTGTTGTCTGTTTTAGGGTTTGCT
>NW_015547918.1:0-215 GCF_001515605.1 Sinocyclocheilus anshuiensis | reverse complement strand
AAAATATAATATACTTCAGTAAAGCAATGGGCTGAGTCTGACCAAATGCAACATTAGATCATTGACACCAGCTAAAATATAACTTTTCAGGAAATAACAAACCTCAGCTATTATAATAAATTTAGATAAGATTACATATATTAAGTGTATATCATATAGATGCAAACTGCAGTATTAAAAACACTTTACAGTAAGATTTGATTTGTTAGATAACA
>NW_015547917.1:0-518 GCF_001515605.1 Sinocyclocheilus anshuiensis | reverse complement strand
TGTCTGTTTATTTACAGGGTGACCTAACTCTGACGACGAGCCAATGCAGTGGACACTTGAGGTGTGTTGAGGAAGACAGACTGATGGTTTTCATGTTAGATGCAGTTTTGGTTATATCAATTCTACCTCATGTTGGATGCAGTTTTGGTTATATCAATACTACCTAGCTCTGTCAGGTTAAAACCTCATCTTGTTCTGTTTAAGTATTTTTTTTCTATATTTGATACCTCGTGGGGTCAAAACTGTATGGTGCAGCAAATGCAGTTCATGTTGGTAATGGAGATTGAATTGTATTACAGAACAGCAGACACTTGAAGTAGCATTCAGTCATACTTTATTTTTTTCTATTTTCAATAGACCAAATATCACCAGTGGAGGTATACATGTTTTGTTGATTAATGGCACTTTTTTTATGAGGCTTTACTGCACCTTTAAAAACTTGTGTCCAGACTTTAGTTGGTCATGTGAATGTAACTGATTCACTTTTATTAATGTTGGAAAAATAAAGAGTTTAATTG
>NW_015547916.1:0-924 GCF_001515605.1 Sinocyclocheilus anshuiensis | reverse complement strand
GCACTGATCACAAGTGAATGGTTTCTCTCTAGTATGAACTCTCATATGTACTGTAAAGTGTCCTTTTATTGTGAAACTCCTTCCACACTGATCACAAGTGAACGGTTTCTCTCCAGTGTGGATCCTCTCGTGTGTTTTCAGATTTGCTGACTGACTAAATCTCGTCACAGTGTGAACACTTATAAGGTTTCTCTCCAGTGTGGATGTGTGTATCTTAAGGTCTGCAGATTGTGTGAAACTCTTCCCGCATTGATCACAAGAGAATGGTTTCTCTCCAGTGTGAACTCTCATGTGAACATCAAATTTATTTTTGCTTGTCAAACTCTTTCCACACTGAGTGCAGGTGAAAGATTTCTTGGCTCTTTTCTTTAAAGCTTTCTGTTCGGTTTGAGAGCAACTCAAAGGTTTTTCTCTGCTTTTGACATGATTTTTCTCCTCATATTCACTCAGTTCTTGACTATCCTTGTTTTCTTCAATGAACTCTGAAATAAAAGTAAAAATTTTACATTTTCAGTAACTTTCAGTAACCCTGATGAACCCTGATGTAACAGTGTAAAGTAGACAATTGTTATACAACATTTTGGTAAGTTTGATGTAATTTTATAAATTATAAGTCCCTGAAACTTTCCATGAATGAGGTACATCAGGGTTACTGAGAGTTACTGAAAATTAACCATTTTTACTTTTATTTCAGAGTTGATTGAAGAAAACAAGGATAATCAAGAACTGAGTGAATATGAGGAGAAAAATAAGTCATGAATATGAAGGAGGTTTTATGCATGTTTATGACAACTGTCATTAAGTGTCATTCGCTCAGTTGTCATTTTTAATGCAAATATGACATTATTTGAACTAACCCTAACCTAACCCTACCCCTACCCCTAACCCATAACAAAGACATCTCAAACAATGTCATCTTTGCAT
>NW_015547915.1:540-6817 GCF_001515605.1 Sinocyclocheilus anshuiensis | reverse complement strand
ACATGCTCAGTCTTTGAATAAAAATATGAGATAGGTTATTAAAATGAATGTTCACATAAGTGCCGTCATTCAGGCTGTTCACAATATGTTTGAACGTGTTTAGACCTATAAAGTCATTATGACCTGAGGTGATATTCATGGATGAATTAATTAAACTTTTGATTTTCGTTTTAAATTGCTATTAATGCTCATTTTTGAAATGGAAATGCTTATGCTTATGAGCAGTTTATGCTAATCGACTGACTTATGTTATTAAGTGCTGTGATTTGGTTATATTATTTTAATATGTTTCAGCACTTTACAATCATTATATGGCTTGAGTTTAGATAGCCTATTCCCTAATGAATTAAACAGTTTATTAACATACAGACTGAAAGCGTGAATGATCTCTTTCCCTTTTATGGGTGTGTAGCCTATGAGTGAAAGCATTGCGGGGGAGGGGTGCGATTTGCGAATAATAATTGAATAATACCCAGCAATTTTCGAATAGTATTTTGCTTGAAATACCCATCGCTAGTAGAAACCAGACTGTTCATTTTCTATAAAATACATATCTTAATAGAAAAAAAAATATTTCTTGGTTTCTTTTATTTTATTAATTAACATTTTTTTATTTTTTTGCTTTCTGAAAAGCCTCCCGTGGACTGGTGTTGAAAATTAGCATGTGTGCTAAAACACTTAAGCAAGTGCATATGGTTTGTCCAATGTAACTGTGATGTCCATGTTAAATAAAAATGTAATAATAATAATCACGTGCTTTCAGATGGAGCAGAATTTACTACACATAGCCATAGTTCACTGACAAGTTACGCAAAAAAAATCCCAGACGATTTTATTGCGCGATTATGAAGTCGAAGAAATCATTGGCGATAATGACAGCTGTTTTATAGCTTCTCGGTGAACTACGGCTCTGTGTAATAAATGCTGCTCCATCTGAAAGCATGTGAAAATACCACATTTAATAACATATTTTTACTCCAAACTCACTTCATAACATCAGTCGAGTGTTCAAAATAAATCCTTCTGTGAGATGATGTGGCTTCTTACACAGAATAAGGCACGCAACATATTTCATAGTATTTAAGCAGTGATAAAGGCATTGCATTATAAATATACTTTATTTTAATGAAAATTATAATAATAAGAACTCAGATAAACTGCCATATATATTGCCGTAGTCGTGCGTTTATTACTTTTTTGTCTCTTAGAAATGCACATTTGATAGTAGTAGTAGTTGTAGCTTGAGTTAGGAAATGTAATTATTCTGAATTGTCTTTAATCATTGGTCTTCCATAGTACCAACAATCACATTTAAAAAATATATACACTTTTTGATATACCATAAAAAATAAAAAAAAACAGGTAGCCCATCTGAATTAGGACATTTATGCTATCCATCTAATAGTAGCCTACCAAAATCTTATTAAGAGTAGAAGTTAAATCTTACTGTAGTCTTCAAATCTGGGTACTGTCTTACGTTTTAAAATCACAAAGGGAGTTTGGTCCCATCAGGCTAACGTGACAGTCACGACTCGTTCAGCTGTAAGGTTTTCTTTTTCTTTTGTTTTTACTCGCGATCTTTACAACACGCATTGCATTACGTATTTAATGGCTCACTCGTTTTATGCGTATTTGGCGCCACCTATTGTTGTGGGTGTATTATTGACATGTCAAAGTCTAGACCCTGAATATAAGACGACCGTGTTTTTTCAGATGTATTGCCAAGAAAAAAAACATTGTCTTATATTCGGGTCAATACGGTAATTATTCTGAATTGTCTTTAATCACTGCTCTTCCATAGTAGCATACATACAGTTAAATCATGAAACAGTTAAACCACAGATAGGCTATAGCACACCTCAATAACATGGTCAAAATATAACTATATGGTTTTGGGGTATTTGTATGAAATACAGTAGTTAGTCTAAAAACATTTGATATAAATGCACACATGCTATAGCTTAACCTAATCACAAATGACTGCAATTATATTACTACAGTAAATCCATGGTAAATGATGGTGATTTGTAGATTGAAAAGTCTTCTGATTGTTATCTTTGCGCGCACTGTTTCTACTGTTTGTCAGCGCTGTTTCATATGGCTTTAAACTACTTTAAATACTACAGACCCTTTTTCTGTTAGTAAACATTGTGAGGTTTTTCTTTGGGCGAAGCTTCGGTGGAGGCACTGACCGCTTCACTAACGCTAGCTATGAAGTTTGTTGGCTTGTTTTTTAACAATGACTGGAGAAAGTCTGATTTTATCTTCATATGAAAGCTCACTCACTGTCCGTGACCGCGATTGTTATTTGAAAAGGTTAACTTTAACCAGATCGGCCGACCCGTAAACGCTCACGATCTACAGGATTCCCCGAGTCGCGCTGTTTCGTTCCGCTTTTGGCAAAGTATGTTAACATCAAGATATGACAAAGATTTTCGGTCCACTTTATCTTTGAGGTGTCTAGTATTAATATCTGAATTCACAGTTATTCAGTGTTGTTGCGTGTGGTCACAGAACGAATAAACATGCTGATGGTCACAATAGTGACTGGTGGGATAACAGTGAACTTAGCTCTACAATATAAACCCAGTCGCAGTTGCTAGTTAACATTACACTCAAATGTTGCACTGAATTAAAGTTCAAATGTTACGAATAAGTTACAATATTGATGTTGTGACACTGGTAGCACTAATATAAATTCTTGATGATACACGTTACAAAAAAGTAACAATTTGGAAACCGCTGTATCTTTTTGTCTTTTATCTCAGTGTTCCTATCAATGTTATATAAGGTTTTTTTATGCATAATAGTAACCATAGAATGTGATCAAACAGTTTAAAATAGCTGGACTGAGATATATAACAATGTTTATGACTGCATTAATAAATATTTCAAAGGGTTACTAATGACACATCAATTAAAGTTCAAATGTTACAAATAAGTTACAATATTGATGTTGTGATACTGGTAGCACTAATATAAATACTTGATGATACACGTTACAAAAAAGTAACAATTCTGAAATACGTTGTTGGTTGTATTTTTCATTGATCAGTGTTGTATAAGGTTTTTGAATAAATAATATTAACCATAGAACGTGATCAAACAGTTTAAAATAGCTGGGCTGAGATATATAACATGTTTATGACTGCAGAAATGTGTTAATTCAGTACACACATTTTCCCACAATTGTGACAGACCATTAATAATGATTGATTATTTCAAATATCATTTGGATATTTTCATGTCTGGGAAAAAATTGGGATTAAATGGGTTAATGACATTTTGTCAATACATCCCTTCATATGTAGTGCAATACTCTAATACGGCAAATCTCATGTGAATACAGATTACAAACAAACAGAGACCAAAACTTTACCGTGCTCTCAAACTACTGTAACAAATGTGATCTGCCCAAGATAAACATCAAGAGACAGATAGCAAATAAAACCGCAGCAGCAATATTGATATTGTTCTGCATCCATTACAATTGTCTAAACAGCAAGAAACTGAGAATGGCTCACCTCTCCTCAGAAGACTCGACTCTACAGCTGCTGCTGCTGCTTCTTCTTCTTCTTCTTCTTCTGTGGGTTTAGTGGCGAGTTGCAGACCAGATTTTAGGTGCATATCGCCACCTCCTGTGCTGGAGTGTGAAGGGATTTCAGTCTAGCTGTGCATTTTTAAAATCTATATTCTGTTCTTAAGATCACTATTTCTAATGTAATTTATTTAATATAATATATTATTTGAAATAATATATCTAAATAGACTAGCTTTTATCAGTTCTTTTATTGAAAGTTCTGCTATTTCTAGTGTGTACGTCATTGGGGATATGAATGACAGAAATTCATTATTTTCCAGTCATATTGTTCAGTTTTGCCAAGATAATAATCTCATTCTGTCAAGTGAAGTGTGTTTGCCTGTAGATAGCTATAACTATGTTAGCGAGGCTTGGAACACAACATCATGGTTGGACCATTGTATTAGTACAGCAGATGCACATGCCTCGCTGAGGGGTATGAGTATCTTATATGATACAGTAACAACTGATCACATACCTGTGTCTATGGTGATAAATGTTGAGTTTCTTGTAGCGATGTCTAATAATGAAAATAATATCAATGCAGCAAAAATGGATTGGTCAGCACTTACAAAGGAGGACCTTGTAGTCTATTATGTAAATACAGATAGATGTCTGAGTAATATTAATTTACCTAGGGATGCAATGAGGTGTAGTGATGTCAACTGTAAAGATGCAAATCATCAGAGGGATATCTGCTCAATGCATAATGATATAGTTAATGCCCTGCATGGTTGTAGGAGTAAATATGTAGCTGAATATCAGGCTGAAGCCCGGGAAGCTTTTAAATGATGGGTTATAGCAGGTAGACCCAGGCAAGGGCCTGAGCTTGAGTATAAGAAGTCTACAAATGCAAGATATAAGTATGCTATTCGTTTTATCTGTAAAAATGAGCAAACCTTAAGGACTGATTCTATGGCTATGAAGCTGCTAAATCATATTACTACTGATTTTTGGAAAGAAGTCAGAACTTTTAATAGATGCAGAGTATCTCTTCCTTGTACCTTAGATGGAGTTTCTGGGGCAGAGAATATTGCAGAATTATGGAGACAGCATTATTGTAGTCTTTGTAATTGCATCCACAATGAATTGTATAATGTGGAGGATATTCAAGTTAATGATCCAATAGTGATTACGTCACGTGAGGTGGATCAAGCTATAAGTAAATTGCCTCAAAATAAAGCTAGTGACCTAGATAATATTTCTGCTGAACATATGGAAATATGGAATTAAGAGGATATCCCCTTTATTAGCTGTCTGTTTTTACTGGCCTTTTGATTCATGGTGTGTTACCAGATTCAATGTTGTCTGTTCTGTTAGTGCCAGTTATTAAGAACAAAGCTGGAATGGTAGGTAACTTAGATAATTATAGACCTATATCTTTAGCTGTCTAAAGTGTTAGAAAAAATCTTGCTGGATAGGTTAAATGTGTTTATTAATTCTACAGACAAGCAGTTTGGATTTAAGGCTAAACATGGGACTGATCTTTGCATCGATGCATTAAAGGAAATAGTAAACCAGATGATGCGAGTAAAATGGGGGATTTAAAAAGGAGGGATTTTGTCCCCAATTCTGTTTCATCTTTACATGGATGATCTATCTGAATGTTTGAATGCTTGTAAAACGGGGTGTATGATTGGGAATATTCTAGTGAATCATATTATGTACGCAGATGATCTTGTGGTGTTTAGTCCTAGCAGTGCTGGTCTTCAACAGCTTTTAACTATGTGTTCTGATTATGGTCTTGAAAATGATATTTGATATAATCCTGATACGAGTGTGGTTATGATTTGCAGAACTAAGGAGGATAAAAGTATAACATTTCCAGTTTTCAAGTTGTCTAATAAGAGTCTCACTGTGTGTGCAAAAGTAAAATACCTTGCACATTTCATCACTGAACGCATGACAGACGATGAGGATATTGAAAGGCAACGCCATATAATGTATATGCAGGCGAATATACTTTTATGTAAGTTTAGTTTCTGTTCAGATGAGGTGAAGGTGTCACATATTGTGCAACACTTTATACTGCTCATCTGTCATTCAACTATAGAACATCTAGTTTACAGAAGCTGCAAGTAGCTTATAATGATGCAATGAGAATTTTACTAAAGAGACCTAGATGGCATAGTGCAAGTGAAATGTTTGTGAGTGCAAGAGTAATCACTTTTAAAGCACTGTTACGAAATCTTATGTATAGATTTATCTGCCGGCTAAATGCTTAAAAAAATGAGATTATTGTGGGTCTATCAAATATAAGGGTTAGTACTACATGGTATCAGTCAAAGCTGTGGAGACATTGGTATTGTTGTTGTATTTTGTAACTTTTTATTGTGTGTGGTAGATGCGGTGGGTTGTATATGTTGTCCTATTGTCTTGTTTTTTTTTTTGGACCTTGAGTCTGTAATAAAGATTGATTGATTGATTGATTGATTGATTGATTGATTGATTGATTGATTGATTGATTGATTGATTGATTGATTGATTGATTGATTGATTGATTGATTGATTGATTGATTGATTGATTGATTGATTGATTGATTGATTGATTGATTGATTGATTGATTGATTGTGTCTCTGAGCAACATGACGTTGTTTTGTTTCTGAATGAACCAACCGTTTAAATTATTCGGTTCAATCGCAATGACTCACTTAAACTTGCTGCCACCTACTGGCGGTTTTAATTTCACATTTAAA
>NW_015547915.1:0-178 GCF_001515605.1 Sinocyclocheilus anshuiensis | reverse complement strand
TATGACAATCTGGTGCTTCTGAATCAGCTACTGTTTTGTTATTAGTTTAAGTATTTGCTATTGACTGTTCAAATGGAGTTTTGCGCATCATGTGTGTGTGTGTGTGTGTGTGTGCGTGCGCGCGCGCATGTGTGAGAGAGAGAGCGAGAGAGAGCGAGAGAGAGCAAGAGAGAGAGAG
>NW_015547914.1:267-524 GCF_001515605.1 Sinocyclocheilus anshuiensis | reverse complement strand
AAATCAGCCTTGAGTGTGTGTGCGTTAGATACAGTGAAGACAGCGGGTTAGTTTAGAACTCTTCTAATTTTTTTTTTTTAATTGTTGAGAGCGTGTTAATTTGTGCAATGATAACCTACCAGCAATGTAAATTATTTTTTTAAATATATTAGAATGAGTACATTACAATATAAATTGCTTAGAACAAGTACATTATTATTTATGGGCTTAAAAACAAGATGCAAACAATCAGAATATTGTACCTGGTGGGGAGTGCA
>NW_015547914.1:0-178 GCF_001515605.1 Sinocyclocheilus anshuiensis | reverse complement strand
GTTATGGAGGCCCTTCATAATGCAGAGGTCAGCTGCCTGCTCTGCCAATAGTTAGAAATGGCACTATAGTGTTTAATAAACAGCTGTTTTACTAAATTCTGCTGAGGTGAAATTCACAGGGTGTCTACAGATATGAACTAGGGATATGCCGGTATCAAATTTTCATGTTGCGATTAAT
>NW_015547913.1:428-930 GCF_001515605.1 Sinocyclocheilus anshuiensis | reverse complement strand
GGGCACTACATAACAGACAGGTATCTTATGTAGCGAGAATTAATGTCATTACTAAAGAAAGAAACCCAATTAACAATTGCGCAACACATCTGCCTCTGCCAGGAAAAGACCGGTTAATACAGCCCCACTTGGGAAACGGAGATATTCTTACGGAAACTTAAACCTGGCTTTATATCGTGCAAATAACATCAGCAAACAACGCATCAAGCGATAAAAGAGTCAAAAATGAAAATTAACCTACCATACTCTAGTGGTTTTTCATCTTCACGAGTCTTTCACAGAACCGGTGCCGAGGAGGTGTGTGGTTGTTTTTCGCTGTCATAGGACTACTGTTTTTAGATGTACTGAATATAGCAAGCAAATATTTTTTCAAAATGCACTGAAAATCTAAACCTGAGGAACAGTAATAAAAGTTTTACTAAGTTTTAATAAAATGATTTACAGTGATGCGGTTCGCTAGCTAGTATGCTGACCATCCAATCAAAGGACGAGAAAATGCTGA
>NW_015547913.1:0-215 GCF_001515605.1 Sinocyclocheilus anshuiensis | reverse complement strand
CTGCACTGTTGATTCTGAAGGCCTTAAGGCAGATTTCTTTGACCCTGGCAACACGATTGCTGAAATATGATTGGATAAAAGCTCTAATATAAACATACACTGCTGGAAGCAGTGCAACCAAGAGAAAAGCTATGAACTGAAGAGAATAAACTATTGGAAATAATTTAATGCACATTCATGGAAAAATATATTAAACTAAATCAGTGATTCTGATA
>NW_015547912.1:0-1575 GCF_001515605.1 Sinocyclocheilus anshuiensis | reverse complement strand
TATTTATTGTACTTAAGTACAAAAAGTATTTTTTAAATCTTAAAAATACTTAAGTATTGAAAGTAAAAGTACAAATAAATGCAAAATGGAAAATCATACACAGCTTGAGTAGCAAGATTGTGTTCAGTTTTAACTCTTTCTTCCATTTTGCATTTTTGGGTAAGAATAAGAAGCACTTCAATCCGGTACTTAGTGTCTTTCATTCCAACATAAGAAAACATTTCTGGAAACTGCATCTGAAATAGCATTTAGATGTATTTACACCGTTTAATGTATCTCAGAATGGACATGGATGCATTTAACCCGCAGTTACAGATGCATACATAGGCCTAATGTTTTGTTTTTAACATAAAACGTTGAATACTGATATTTGAAATAACTTAAAACATGAAAAAATAGTCAAAATGTGACAGACGGCTGATTCATTCAGGAACAAAGCATTTGACTTCGGCTGCGTCCGAAAGCCTAGGCAGCTGACTTGCTGCCTTGCTGCCTTATCAGGCAATAAATTTGCAGGCAGCGTTTTTGTACGGAGGCACCTCGTGAAACTGATTTCGGACAGGCTTCTGAGGCAGCGTAACGGTTTAATGATCTACAACAAAATAGAAAGAGTTTTGGTGATAACTAAACGAATATTTAATTACTATAATACTAATTTCTCGCTAGAAATAACATCAAAAGTGCAAAAAGTTAGTCAGAAATATATATTTACACACAAACTGACCACCAAATGCAACTTTTAGGTGCCATCTTCATTTTTTAGTTCAACCATCACGGAATGGAACTCACAGGATTGTAGGATATTAAAGGTAACGAAGGATTATTTATTTATTTTTATTATTTTCTGACATGTTGGTGTTATATCTTTGACTCCGATGTCATAAGTCGCACTGTATAAATACAGCTGGATAAAACAAAAACAGTTTTCTTCTTCATTTCAGACTGCAAAGCAACAAAATTTGATTATTTTAAAGGGGAGGGGGTGTTCTTTTCTATACCCACTGTAAGTACTTCTGCTATCTTTGGCTAGTGGAGAAGCCTAGTAAGTGTTTCCTTTTTAGGTCACAAAATACACAGCACATTTATAGTCCCCCTTGTTCCTTCATATAATTGCAGCCTTGTTTTATTGCAGTGTGTAAGATTGTTGTTTTTAACTGGCTTTAAAAGAAACCACTGATGAAATACAGTTTAGATAAATCCCAGGATGTTTTTCTTCAGATCTTGTTTGATAACTAATTTATGCACCTTCCTGCATTTATGTATGCATCCATGTGTGACAACCAGGTTTGAAAATGTATGTGATGGGAATATACAATGTAATGGTACAGAGAAAACTGGGAAAGGAGTTGCTATTTTAATAAGAAGTGTGAAAAAGAAAGTGTGGTGTTTAATGACGGAGCGGCGAAATGTTGTAGCAACTCATAATGTAATAACTGCACATAATGTAATAATTTTTTCAAAACGTAATAAAATCTTGAGCTCATAATGTAATAATTTTTCAATGTAATAACAATTTTTCACAATGTAATAGGTTATTGTATGAGACATTTATTACATTATGAACACACTGTGGCA
>NW_015547911.1:516-828 GCF_001515605.1 Sinocyclocheilus anshuiensis | reverse complement strand
CACGATAAATCGCATGTGATATTTAATGCGCATCTTGTCAGTAAAACTGGTTCTGTAATCAGCGGTAAATCTCCATCACGTGTGTGCTTTCACATTGAACAGCATTTACTACACAGAGCCGTTGTTCACTGACAAGCTGCGTAAAATGCTGCTCAATGTGAAAGAACGCACGTGATGGAGATCCCACTAGCAAAAATATTATTGGTTATAACTTTTGCTCTTTTAACTCATTTTAATGATGGCCTTCATTTCCTTAAATAGGTTTTTAAAAAGATGTTGGGTTTTTTGGGGGGGGGGGAACAAAAAATAATA
>NW_015547911.1:0-138 GCF_001515605.1 Sinocyclocheilus anshuiensis | reverse complement strand
GCGTTCTGCAGCAGTCACTTGGATAAGTCGTTGTTGCTTGTGGAACTTGTTGACTTTTGATGAGTTTGAGCGCGTGAAGCGCGCTGTGAAAATGTGTGTTGGAAACACAAATTGAGGACCAATCTGCACCTTATTGAT
>NW_015547910.1:0-493 GCF_001515605.1 Sinocyclocheilus anshuiensis | reverse complement strand
GGGTACCCCACAACACAAACAAACATGGTTTCACCGGGTCCTTAGCCTGCCACAGACGCCAGCCGCCAGCCGATGACGTCAAAAGCGATCGCCCTCCGCAGCGCGACGCCAACCGATGACGTCAAAAGCGATCGCCCTCCGCAACCTCTAGTTCGCCAGCACAGCGTCTAGTAACCCGGCTATGGCAACATGTAACACAGATGATTAAACAATAAAACATAAAACCGTAGACAAAGTTTATGTGTGATTTATACGGATGGCATGACTGCATAATGGCTGAGGGAGAGGATGGAGTGTGGATGACTGACCGAGTGCTACCAAGCTAGCGTGTGCACCCGCTATGCTGATAGCGGCATAACTGGGACAGGATGGGTGAGTAATGACTGTATAGCCTATGTGTGTGCGTGTACATATATGAGTGCCAGTGCTGCCACTTACAGCGGTGAATAAGGTCACTTCTTCACATCACCTCCCCCCTCTTCAAGCTGCGCAC
>NW_015547909.1:0-954 GCF_001515605.1 Sinocyclocheilus anshuiensis | reverse complement strand
ACATTTCATGCTTTACAGACTCACAGACACGCAAGTTTTACACACATCACTCAAACACATAACTTCTTCTTTTTGACTTAAGGGAAAAAGTGAAAGTGTGATTGAAGTGTTGTGTGTTTGTTTTTCTGTATTCATGCAGTAAAATGGCAGAAGCCAGAATTTCTCAGGATGAGTTGACGTGTCCAGTGTGTCTGGATCTCCTGAAGGATCCCGTGGCCATTCCCTGTGGACACAGTTACTGTAAGAGCTGTATTACAGGCTGCTGGGATCAGGAGGATCAGATGAGAGTCTACAGCTGCCCTCAGTGCAGACAGACCTTCAGTCCAAGACCTGCTTTAGAAAAAAACACCATTCCGGTTGAACTGGTGGAGAAACTGAAGAAGACCAAACTACCTGCTGACTGTGACGCTGGAGCTGGAGATATGCAGTGTGACGTCTGTACTGGAAGAAATTACAAAGCCGTTAAGTCTTGCCTGATGTGTCAGGAATCTTACTGTCAACATCATTTTGAGCATCATGAGGAATTTCATTCACGTAAGCCACACAAAGTGATTGATGCCACTGGACGACTGCAGGAGATGATCTGCCAGAAACATGAGAAACATCTGGAGATGTACTGTATTACTGACCAACAATGCATTTGTGAGCTGTGTACAAAATATGAACATAAAAACCATGACACTGTATCAGCTGCAGCACAGAGGACAGAGAATCAGGTTTTTAAAACTAGCGCTTACACTTGTAGTGTGAACCAAGCTTTAATCTTCATGTTAATTAATGTACAATAGTGGTAAACAATTAATCATCCTTTATGGAGTTTACAGCCTTTAGTGATCAGTTCCACTTTTACTGGATTCATCTGTTCACATGATGATTAAGTGCCAGTAGTTTTTTGAAATATTTACTATCATCTGTTTGTCCTGCAGAAGCAGCTGAAGGAGACACAGGAGACGT
>NW_015547908.1:0-792 GCF_001515605.1 Sinocyclocheilus anshuiensis | reverse complement strand
GACAGGTGCAGGTGCTCAGAATTCAGGTGAGAGGGATCGTTGTGACTGGGTGGTGGTGGAGCCTGGCCGATCTGTTACACATCTTCCTAATTGCTGCACACTCCTGGTTTATGACCGACAGTCTCTCCTGGACATTCGTACCTCTTTAATCGACATTTGTAAGCCAGACGTGCAACGCGTTTTTAACCGAGCGCATGGGAGTTTTCCAACGGACATCCCGGAGTGTATTCGCCAGTGGCCTCTCAACATAAAACGGAGGAAACGCAGGAGAAAACGCGGCAGCCGGGGAGGATTCCTTATCAAACTGAAAGCACATCTTCAGGCTGGTTTCTTGCTGAAGCCTTCCCCTGTGTAGTTTAATGGTGGCTTTTTTGACGGGCGACCGCGCGACTTGGCTTACCGGTGGCTTCGACCTGTTCTTCCCCTGTGCCCGTCTCCTGTCTCTCGGGGTGGCTTCCCTCGGATTGGACTTTGTCGTCGACGAAATGGCATGATTCTTGGTAATCTGCGCTCACTGAGAAGAGCTTCGTTCTCTCTGGATGTTATCCCTCCACCCAAAATGGCTCTGATCAATGCTCGATCTTTGGTGAACAAGACCTTCTTGTTAAATGACTTCTTCTCCTCTCATAGTCTGGATTTTATGTTTATTACCGCATCCTGGACAAAGGTTGGTGACTTAACCCCTTTCTCTGAACTAGTTCCAACTGACTGTACATTTTTTAACTCTCCCCATCCAAACAGACGAGGGGGTGGATTAGTGACTATTTTAAAAAGCTTGTTCCTTGTGCGGTG
>NW_015547907.1:0-830 GCF_001515605.1 Sinocyclocheilus anshuiensis | reverse complement strand
CGTTGTTTGAATGAACGTGTAGAAGTTGCACAAGGCCTCATCATATGTCACAGCGTGCACCTTATTGTTTGAATGAACGTGTAGAAGTTGCACAAGGCCTCATCATACGACACAGCAAAGACAAAGTGCACCTTAAAGAGTTCATCAAAGGCTGCAACAGCTGTCTGCGTCATGCAGGGAATGACCTTCTGGTCCAGGATGATGTAAAACTTCTGAATGCTACTCCTCTTTTCTCCAACACAGAGGAGGAAGGGTTGTGTAGATCCAACTCGCTCAAGAAATGTCTTGATGCTCGTCCCCACCTAAGAGCATATGATGAGAGATTTTAAACAATGTTTTGTATAACAGCTGGCAGATCTTTCATGTTCAAATTCACAAATAATATTCTCATCCTCAGAGGTGACATATGAGAAACGTACACAAATAACATTTGTAAAATGTATTATGTTGAGATCTACATTAACCAAAATTAACAAATGAAGTTTTGAGATGAAGATTTGATGAAGTTTTCTACCCAGTCCTATATTTTTGAACCTGTAAATGATGACTACGCAGATACACCTACAGATTACACTAACTGCAGACAAGACTAAATGAGTAAATCTAACAACAACTTTATTTTACCTTTATGAACTTTACAACATGATCAGCCGCTTCAGTTGCACTGATTTTCCCAGTTGGAGGCAAGAGATGAACGAGCAAGAGAATAGCTGCCACATCACTGTCCCATCCTAGCAGAATAGAGTATACAGTTAAACCTTAAACCATTAAAAAAAAAAAAAAAAATTTATACTTACCATAATCAGACTCCTCCAGAGCAGACAGAAGGT
>NW_015547906.1:0-1103 GCF_001515605.1 Sinocyclocheilus anshuiensis | reverse complement strand
ACAGAATTCACAGTTTAACGCGGAATGTCACGGAATTTGTAAAATTTTGAATGAATTAATCAAAAGTAGGTCAGTACACTTAAATCAAATTACGATATGGACTAGTATCTGTAAACATTAAGCCGCAAAAGTCAATTTAAATATGAATCCTGCATGTTCTGCATGTCTCTGTTAATGAATGGCACAGACGCGTGGTTTCATTTACTACACACATACTGAGCGTAACGCTGGCGGTGATTTCAGAGTCTGCCGTCTCACTAAATGAGGAGGTAAACACATGAACAACATCCCCAGAACTGCTCTGAGAGTCACTTCATGAGCATTTGACTGTTTAAATTGAGTAAAACTAGCATCATATCTCATACACAGAACTGTAAAGGTATTCAAGGCAACCCGTCAAAATAAAAGTCCGGTTTGATTTGAAGACATTGTGCCTATTACTATTTTTCAGTAGAATGTACATAGCCTACTACTACTACTAAAATTAAAAATAAAAAATATAAATAATATGGTGAGAAAAAATAAAACATTTCATAGGGCCCTAAACATGTATTTAATTAATTAGACATGCTTTTTAAATAATTACATTTTTAACTATTAAAAAGGAGTAAAAAAAAAAAAAACGGAATCCAGAAAAATTAAAATGGAAAAAATGGAATTTGGGAAAAAATAACATGGATTTCATAGGGCCCTAATCATCACACCAATAAATCAGCTTATATAATGTTCAGTCCTGCACAGCCACCGGTAAATTGTCCTCCACGGCATCTTACCTGCCAGAATATTCTGTCGATTGTGTTTCCAAGGAAACCTTCCCGCGTTTCAGAGGACAGGAGCTTCGGTCCGAGTATCGTCATGAACTCATCAAAGTCCACCTGTCCATCACCTGAAAAACAAATTAAAGTCAGAATCCCGCTCGCAAATCCCAAAAGCTAGATTTATATTTAGAATTTTTGTGCAATTCCTTGCCTGTCAGGTGAGTTTGTGGCAAAACATTTAGCAGTGTTTACATGTTGTTTATTACTGCATAAAATTTATTAAAGTAGATGTTTAATTTCAAGTACAAGTTGATTTCAAAATGCACCTACTTTTTTGCATTTTGT
>NW_015547905.1:0-1044 GCF_001515605.1 Sinocyclocheilus anshuiensis | reverse complement strand
CGCTTTGGATAAAAGCGTCTGCTAAATGACTTAAAGTAAAGTAAAGAACGAGGCACATGTGAAAACATTAGCACTGATTACAAGAGGCACAACATTGACACGAGAGTTTGGGGTCCAAGATGTCCTTGGAAGGAACGCAGGAGCGCTCCTCAGGGCCATAGCCTTCCCAGTCCACAAGATACTGCCGGGGCCCACGTACTTGACGTACATCTAGTATTCTGTGGCCTGTGTAAGCTGGCTGGCCACCGATGATACGAGGAGGGGGAGGTTTACCTGTCGCAAGAAAAGGAGAAGACAAAACAGGTTTTAAAAGGGAGACATGAAAAGTGGGATTTATCTTCAAAGACTTAGGCAAGTGTAAACGATAAGTAACTGGGTTAACTTTCCTGGCAATCTTGAAGGGACCGATGAACCTCTGGGAAAGTTTACGGGACTCCACCCGCAAGGCAGTGTTCTTAGTGGAGAGCCAGACTCTTTGGCCAGGGCGCAGAGTGGAGGCAGGTCTGCGTCTGCAATTAGCCTGGTGCTGGTACTGCCGAGAGACCTTAAGGAGCTTGAGTCTGGCCGTTTTCCATGTCTGGCGGCAGCGCTTCACAAACTGCTGAGCAGAGGGAACTGCGACCTCCACTTCTTGTTCATGGAATAGTGGAGGGGTGTATGCGAACTGGCACTCGAAAGGGGACATGCCTGTAGCAGAGGAGCGAAGGGTATTGTGCGCGTATTCTGCCCACATGATGAAGGAAGACCAAGAGGATGGGTTGTTAGCTGCCATACACCTCAGTGTAGTCTCAAGATCCTGGTTAAGCCTCTCTGTTTGCCCATTGGACTCCGGGTGGAACCCAGAAGATAGACTCACTGTAGCACCCAGTGATTGACAAATTGCCCGCCAGAATCGGGAGGAAAATTGGGGTCCTCGATCAGAGACGATGTCTTGTGGGATGCCAAAGACTCGAAAGACGTGTTATAACCAATTCAGCAGTTTCTTTAGCGGTGAGTAGCTTGGGCAGAGGAATAAATCGGGCGGCCTTGGAGAATCTATCAACT
>NW_015547904.1:1522-1936 GCF_001515605.1 Sinocyclocheilus anshuiensis | reverse complement strand
GAAGCCTTGCAACAGGGGTTCATCCGTCCATCCACCTCACCCGCAGTGTTGAGCTTCTTCGTGGCCAAGAAAGATGGGGGTCTGAGACCTTGCATCGATTACCGGGCCCTCAATGACCAGACGGTGAAGTTTGCCTATCCCCTTCCTCTGGTCCCTGCGGCCTTGGAGGAGCTCCGCGGGGCCCGCGTCTTCAGCAAGCTGGATCTAAGGAGCGCCTATAACCTCATCCGCATTCGCAGGGGTGACGAATGGAAAACTGCCTTTGTGACGCCCACCGGGCACTATGAGTACCGGGTCATGCCCTATGGGCTTTCCAACTCACCCTCCATATTCCAAAACTTCATGAATGAGATCTTCAGAGACATGCTCAACCGGTTCGTCCTCGTCTACATAGACGACATACTCATTTACTCC
>NW_015547904.1:0-463 GCF_001515605.1 Sinocyclocheilus anshuiensis | reverse complement strand
GGGAAGAACTATGTCCCATCCACCCTGTGTATAACCCTTCTGGACTCCGTTCACACCTCTCCGGGATCGGGACACCCAGGCAGCCGCCGAACCCTCTCGCTCCTCCAGAACCGCTACTGGTGGCCCCACATGGCCCGAGATGTCGCCCGGTATATCAAGGGATGTTCGGTCTGTGCCATCTCCACCACGCCACGTCGTCTGCCCGAAGGGAAACTGGTTCCGCTACCCATCCCTCGCCGGCCCTGGTCTCACCTGGATGTGGACTTTGCCACTGACTTACCTTCCTCGAACAGATTCACGACCATCCTAGTAGTCGTCGACCGGTTCTCCAAATTCTGCAAATTAATTCCCCTGCGTGGATTACCTACCGCCCTGGAAACCGCCGAAGCCCTCTTCCAACATGTATTCCGGAACTTCAGTCTCCCAGAAGACATTGTTTCGGACAGAGGCCCTCAGTTCATCT
>NW_015547903.1:0-810 GCF_001515605.1 Sinocyclocheilus anshuiensis | reverse complement strand
TGCAATCACTGACAAAAGAGATTTCAAAATAGGATAACACACCACAAATGACAATTCTGTCATTGTTTACATTCCAAACCTGACTTTCTTTGTTCTGTTGAACATAAATGAAGATATTTTGAAGAATGTTGGTATCCAAACAGTTTCGGTTCCCACTGACTTCCATTATGCACAAAAAATACAATGGAAGTCAGTGGGAACCACAAATGTTTGGTTACCAACATTCTTCAAAAGTCTTTTTTCCCAGCAGAAGAAAGAAATAGGCCTACAGGTTTGGTGCAACAAACATGCATAAACATGCTTTTTATATTTGTTCTGAAGTACGCCAAAAAAACCCAAAAAACAAAAAAACAGCAGCATAATGTTTTTGGAAAAAGTCTCTAATGCTCGCCAAGGCTGCATTTATTTAATCAAAAATACAGTAAAAACACTAAACATTGTGAAATATCATTACATTTCAAAATAACTGTTTATTTTAATGTATTTTAAAATGCAGTTTATTCGTTTGATAAAAAGCTTAATTTTCAGCATCATTACTCCATTCCTCAGTGTTAATCCTTTAGATATCATTCTACTGTGCTGACTTGCTGCTCAAGAAACATTTTTTATCAGTATCAGTGTTGAAAACGGTTGTGCTGCTTCATATTTTTTTTGTGGAAATCCTGATAGGCTACATTTTTGTTCAGGATTCTTTGATGAATAGAAAGTTCAAAAGAATAGCATTTATTTGAAATATAAATCTTTTGTAATACCTTTTTCTTCAACGCGGAAGTAAGCCAATGGGTGAGACTTCCGGTTCATTAGCCGCTA
>NW_015547902.1:0-1249 GCF_001515605.1 Sinocyclocheilus anshuiensis | reverse complement strand
AATATAAAAACATAACATATTTTTCTTAAATATATACATGCATGTCTGTGTATTTACAGTGGGAAAATATTTATTTGATCCCCTGCTGATTTTGTACAGTGGGGAAAATATTTGATCTCCTGCTGATTTTGTAAGTTTGCCCACTTACAAAGAAATGAAGGGTCTATAATTTTTATGGCAGGTTTATTTTAACGGATAGAGAGAATATCAAGCAAAAAATCCAGAAAAAAAAAACACTGTACAAAGGTTATAAATTGATTTGCATTTCAGTGAGTCAAATAAGTATTTGATCCCCAAGCAAAACTTGGTGGAGAAACTCTTGTTGGCAAGCACAGAGGTAAGACGTGTCTTGTAGTTGGTCACCAGGTTTGCACACATCTCAGGAGAGATTTTTATCCACTCCTCTTTACAGATCCTCTTCAAATCCTTAAAGTTTCTTGGCTGTCGTTTGGCAACTCGAAGTTTCAGCTCCCTCCACAGATTTTCTATAGGATTGAGGTCTGGAGAATGGCTAGACCACTCCATGGCCTTAATGTGCTGCTTCTTGAGCCACTCCTTTGTTGCCTTGGCGGTATGCTGGAAGACCCATCCATGACCCTTCTTCAGTGTTCTGGCTGAGGTTCTCATCCAAGATTTTACAGTACATGGCCCCATCCATTTGCCCCTCAATGTGGTGAAGTTCTGGCTGAGGGAAGGAGGTTCTCGTCCAAGATTTTACAGTACATGGCCCCGTCCATTTGCCCCTCAATGCGCTGACGTCGTCCTGTACCCTTAGCAGAAAAACAGCCCCAAAGCATAATGTTTCCACCTCCGTGCTTGACTGTAGGGATGGTGTTCTTGGAGTCATAGTCATCATTTCTCTCCCTCCAAACACGGGGAGTCGAGTTAATGCCAAAGAGCTCAATTTTGGTCTCATCTGACCACAGCACTTTCTCCCAAGCCTTCTCTGAATCATTTAGATGTTCTTTGGCAAACTTTATACGGGCCTGTACATGTGCCTTCTTGAGCAGGAGGACCTTGCGGGCGCTGCAGGATTTCAGTCCATTGCGGCGTAGTGTTACACCAATGTTTTGCTTGGTGACTGTGGTCCCAACTGCCATAAGATCATTAACAAGCACCTCCCATGTAGTTTGGGGCTGATCCCTCACCTTTCTCATGATCATCCTTACCCCATGAGGCGAGATCTTGACCCATCCCATCCCATCTCCAGACCAATGCCGATTGATGGTTGTTTTGTATTTCTTCCATT
>NW_015547901.1:432-541 GCF_001515605.1 Sinocyclocheilus anshuiensis | reverse complement strand
AGTAGCAGTAGCTTGTGTTTTGTTGAGGACAAAAATCTGCAAATAATTGTTTTTAAACAATATAATAATTATAACATAGAATGGCTTTATGGTATTTAGTTTATTAACA
>NW_015547901.1:0-201 GCF_001515605.1 Sinocyclocheilus anshuiensis | reverse complement strand
ATTATTTTTTCTGGGAACTTATGACTTTAACTTCACTACATTTGAAAGACAAATATTGTACTTTTCACTCCACTGCATTTCTATGAAGGTCCTTGAAGTAGAAAGTCGTTAGCAGCTTTGAAAGTCAGTGGGTGATTTCTCTCTTCTCTAAAAACGTTCTTTTTTTCAGACAGTTTATCAGTAATCACTCAGGGCTACATG
>NW_015547900.1:0-1344 GCF_001515605.1 Sinocyclocheilus anshuiensis | reverse complement strand
TATCGTGAAAAGTGCTATACAAATAAACTTGAATTGAATTGAAATTGAAAAAGCAATTGCAGCAGCAAAATGAGAGAGAGAGAGAGAGAGAGAGGGAGGAAACTTGAATTGAATTGAATTGAAAAAGCAATTGCAGCAGCAACACTTCAGATCAATTCCTATCAATTCCCATCACAGATCTCAAACTTTGACTTTTGACCTGACATTCAATAACCGTTTTTTACTCCAAACATCGACACGATCACACAAACAAACACACAAAAGCACTCGAAATCGCTCAGGTCTGAATGCATTAAACACTATTTTTTATCACATACTCGCTGCCGGTGTTGTCGATTTATTCTGGCTCTGTGAAAAAACACTCTCAAAGTCTTGAGGTGCTGAGTCGGTCTGATATTCATTCCAGCTGCTCTCTTTCCGCTGGTTGTGTAAAGCTGTGGTGAGATTGAGACAGTAGCTAATCAATTCAGTTTATTCTGTAAAAACTAATGTGGCCTTTTATTGTGGCCAGCCTAAGGCACACCTGTGCAATAATCATGCTGTCTAATCAGCATCTTGATATGCCACACCTGTGAGGTGGATGGATTATCTCGGCAAAGGAGAAGTGCTCACTAACACAGATTTAGACAGATTTGTGAACAATATTTGAGAGAAATAGGCCTGTTGTGTACATAGTTGTGTACATAGTTCAACTCATGAAAAATGGGGGCAAAAACAAAAGTGTTGCATTTATAATTTTGTTCAGTGTATATATATCAATCAAATATTATCTAAATATTCATCTGAGGGAGGTGACACATCTGACTGTGGTGACAAAAACCTGAATTTGTAGTCATTTTAACAAATACATTTAATCACTCATACATTCAATTACTGTATTAAACAAACACAACAAACAGTGAGTATGTTACTGTTTCTAAAGCTTTTAATCAAGATTCACATTTAAGTATTTTGATATATCATTGGAACACAAATGATCTATTTTCTCATCTCAGTACAGTTATGTCTGCTGTGCATCTGCTATGGTATCACGGTAACTTTTAAAAACAGTTATATGAACACATAAATCAATTAGTTGTTACCTCTATCCAGTTACATTCACCAGGATCTTAATATTCACATTTAAACATCTTAACAAATTATCCAAAAATGATCAGAACACATATGATACCCCTAAACCACAAAAATATGATGACTTCATTCACTTTACACATTTCACATGACAGCTTCTTATAGCACTACTACAAAATATCACCTAAATGAAATCATATGTATTCCTGTGGATTTGTTCACAGACGTCACACACTGTGTTCAGCTAATAAAGATCCTCAGCGCAGGCCAACA
>NW_015547899.1:0-1499 GCF_001515605.1 Sinocyclocheilus anshuiensis | reverse complement strand
TCTCCTTCCAAGTCCTCTCTAGAATGAAACGCTTTGAGCATGTTCGTATGACACAAACGAGACCTTCTTTTTCGGTCAGGAGTCTCAATTACATAATCAACATCAGACAATTTCCTCAGCACTTGATAGGGCCCAGAGAAACGTGCTGACAAAGCAGAACCTACAACTGGTAACAACACCAGCACCTGATCACCTACACGAAAACTACGCTGTACGGATTTGCGATCATAGCGTTGTTTCATTTTCTTTTGTGCAGTAACCAGCGATTCGTTTGCCAAAGACCACACTTTATGCAGTCGATCGCGGAATCTACTAACATACTCCAGCACATTCATTTTGGGGGTGGAATCAAAACTTAAGATCTTCTCTTTGAGCACTTTCAGTGGTCCCCTTACCGTATGCCCAAACACCAACTCCGCAGGACTAAACCCCAGACTCTCTTGTCTCGCCTCCCGGGCAGCAAATAGAAGTAAAGGTATTCCCTCATCCCAGTCATTGCCGGTATCTAAACAGTACTTTCTTAGCATCGCTTTTAAGGTCTGATGAAATCGTTCCAGTGCGCCTTGACTCTCTGGATGGTATGGGCTGGCGACCCGATGGGAAATGTTTAATGTCGACAATACCTGTGTGAAGATTTTAGAAAGAAAATTCGTGCCCTGATCAGACTGTACTACCTTAGGCAGTCCGAACATCGAGAAGAATCTCACCAGTGCCCGAATAATAAAAGGCACTGTGATTTTCCTTAGCGGAATAGCTTCGGGGAAACGCGTAGCGCCACACATGATTGTCAGAAAAAATTGATTCCCTAATTTCGTTCTGGGCAACGGGCCCACACAATCTACAATTACATGTTCAAATGGTTCCCCCATAGTTGGAATAGGAATAAGTGGAGCAGGAGGAATCACCTGGTTCGGCTTTCCAGTCGTCTGACATGTGGCGCAAGTACGACAAAAGCGAGCAACATCCGTTTTAAGACGTGGCCAAAAAAAGTGTCTCAAAATTCGATTGTAAGTCTTTCTAATTCCAGTATGTCCTGACAGATCATGGTCGTGAGCTAACGATAAGACTTGCTGTCGATAACCGGAAGGAATAACGATCTGATAAACCATATTCCACTCCGTGTTATCTGCCGTGTCTGCACACCACTTATGCATCAAAAGTCCGTTCTCAACAAAATACGCAAATTTTCGTTTCCGTGCCTCTTCTAAAGGAACCACTACCGAAAAACAATTCCGCAAAGTCCCATCATCTTGTTGGGCAAAGATTATTTTCTCTCGGGACACTGGTAGCTTTAGACAATTCGAACTCGAAGAGTCTAAATTTTCAACTGGCTTACTCACATCAAATTCTGGGATATCCTCCTCAGCAGTAAAGATAGGCGAGACAAAAGTAGAAGCCAAATCAAAGGCATCCTTTTTGCGAGCCTGAGCCCGCGTAATTGCGCATGCAGGGACAATTCCTGTATTTGATTCGGTTAACCCTGGTTGATCAGACAACAC
>NW_015547898.1:1408-1704 GCF_001515605.1 Sinocyclocheilus anshuiensis | reverse complement strand
AGGCACATCAACCATAACACCTTCAAAAACAGCCAGAAACCTTGGGAGTTATGATTTATGATCAGCTGAATTTCTCAAACCACATTGCTAAATCGGCCCGGTCCTGCAGATTTGCTTTATTCAACATCAAGAAGATCAGGCCCTTTCTTTCGGAACATGCTTCACAACTCTTTGTTCAAGCTCTTGTTCTGTCCAGGCTGGACTATTGCAATGCTCTCTCGGCAGGTCTTCCAGCCACTTCTATCAAACCTCTACAATTAATCCAGAATGCGGCAGCAAGATTAATTTTTAATGAG
>NW_015547898.1:0-923 GCF_001515605.1 Sinocyclocheilus anshuiensis | reverse complement strand
TTTAGCAAATGGCTGCAATATAACAAAGAGTGAAAAATTGAAGGGGGTCTGAATACTTTCCGTACCCACTGTATTTCAGAAAAATGTTATGTTTATATATTAAATATATTTATTTATAATATAAGTTATATGAATATAAATATAGACATGTAAATATTTTCAAAATATATACTGTATGTGTATGTATTTATATATTAGGGCTGTCAGTGAATTACAATTTTTAATCTAATTAATTACATGATGTGTCGATTAATTAATCTAATTAATCACAAAATAAATTTGACTGAAATTACCCAACAAAAGATTATTTAAAGCTATTTTTGTGTTAAATGCATTATTGCTCTTTTGTTGGTTTTGATTGCTTCTATTGTCCTCACTTGTAAGTCGCTTTGGATAAAAGCGTCTGCTAAATGTAAATGTAATGTAAATGATAAATAATCTTTTGCGTATTTGTTTGATGGATAATAAGGTTCTTCACCTTGTTTGTTTCAGAGTAGCAACAGCTTATCTTTCCAGATAACGTAGCTCTGACATAGCAACACCCAACATAACTGAATTCATTGGGGAACAACCAAATATACATTCTCATCAATCCAATTACAGAATCCTTAAACTAGTTCCATAAACAGCAGTGCACAGCATAAATAATGTTGATTAATAAATAGATCTTATATTAGATGCATATTCTTAACCCAGGGTCAGTCCACGGCAGCCGTGGGACTGCTGTGCCAGGTTACATGAGGAGAGAGTGGGGGTCAGTGGCGGCTTGCTAGGGCGTCGCCCTCCCTGAACCACACACACAAAATAATAATTATATAAATTATTTAAATTATTTAAATGTATATTTGTAGGATGTGATATATTCGAAAATCATCTGTAAAAAAAATATATGTTTTTACCATCATAATATGACTTCTCTGCCT
>NW_015547897.1:0-1026 GCF_001515605.1 Sinocyclocheilus anshuiensis | reverse complement strand
ATGGGCTAAAATTAGCCCCCAAAAAGTGTAATTTCCTCCGGAGGAACGTGCGGTTTTTAGGGCATGTCATTGACAGTTCAGGGGTAGCGACCGACCCAGATAAGGTCAGCACTATTGGAGCAGTGACAGAGTCTGATTTGATGAAGGAGGATGGGGTAACCCCATCCCAAAGGAAAATTAAATCATTCCTTGGGATGGTGTTGTATTACCAAAGGTTCATCCAAAATTGTTCTACCATTGCGAAACCCCTGTTTGCCTTGACTGCAGCACCGAGAGGCAAGAAGCCTCCGGAGAAGGGTGCTTTGTTCAGGAAGTTGAGTCCTGATGACTGGAAGGAAGAGCACAGTAGGGCCTTCCAGCAGTTAAAAGCTGCTCTGATGAGTTCCGTGGTACTGACACATCCTGATTCCACTTGGAGTTCTTGGCTTTGAAGTGGTCCGTTTGCGAGAAATTCAGCCACTGGCTGAAAGGCCACGAATTTGTTGTTTGGACAGACAACAATCCCTTAACTTACATCCTTACAAAGCCTAAACTTGACGTGTGTGAGCAGAGATGGGTCTCCAAGTTGGCTCCCTATCGTTTCAGCATCAAGTATATACCTGGCAGTAAGAATGTAGTGGCCGATGCTTTAAGTCGTCAATCCTTTGTCCATAACCGGGTCTGTCAGAGGCTGCTGAATGAGCCTTACAATGCGTTGCTTGAGGAAGCGGAACAGTTTGAGAAAGAGACAGTGCAGGACGCATTCAGGCTTAGTGCTGGTGTTCAGAGCGTCGAATGCCCTCCTTGTGTAATGCATTGTCCGATTTCTAGTGCCGAGGTGTCTGCAGTGTTAGAGGGTCATAATGACTGGGAAGCAGGGGTTGAATCGAGAGCGATCTCCTGGGTTGTCCAAGACACCCAGCATTTGTTGCCTCCTGGGCAATGCCCATTACCAGTCTTCTCGTTAGACGAACTTCGAGACAGACGGCAAAATTATCCTTGTCTGTCCAGGGTCCTGTTTTATGTAAATAGGGGCAAGAGAGCCTC
>NW_015547896.1:2033-2156 GCF_001515605.1 Sinocyclocheilus anshuiensis | reverse complement strand
ATCTCAACCATATTCTCAAAACTATCGTTTTCAATGACTTCATATCCAATATTTTGATCACTGGCAGCTTCTTCACCACATCCAGCATCAAATGACAGTGACATTTATATTTCATTGCGTAGT
>NW_015547896.1:694-1491 GCF_001515605.1 Sinocyclocheilus anshuiensis | reverse complement strand
ATTTCTCATTATAGCATATATTATCCCTTGTCATTAGACTTATAAAGTCCCTAAATACATATTTCCTCCATTTGAAGACTGTCCCAGATTACCCAAAGCATGCTGTCCCACATTCTCAATCATATTTGATAATGTGGGACAACAAAAAAATGTTTGAAAGAAAAAAAACTAAAACATTTTCAACACTTTAATACATATTGTGTTGCTTGAATAGATCACAAACATAATTTGACAACAATTAGGGACATTGTATTATTTATGACAGATTTATGTCCTTAACATTAATCTAGTCAGAATCCTATGTCACTGACCTTGTCATGCAATTCCCAGGGGAGCTTCTTGATTGACAAGTGCCCCGCCCGTTTCTGTGGAATCACCCCAATGAAGTCATGTGATTTCAATCTATGCTAAAATTATAGTAAAAGTCCTGTTGACTAAATTTTGTTAGAACAGGAAATAAACACACTGGAGTTTACGTGTCCCAGATTACCCTGTATACCCTGCCATATAGATATTTTAATATTTAAATTTTTTTTGTACATCCATTTTTCCAAGGCAATCATTATTTCAAGCTTTGAAATTGGTTTAATCCAAGTCTTCTAAAAAGACACATTCACTTTATATGATGAACAGATTTTAATATAGGCTTTTATTTACATACATAAATTACCATTTACCATTACAAAAATCACAATCTTAAACATTTGCTCATTCTGTGTATTTGTGTCTTTAAAATAGGGTAACTTTGTTGCAAAAGCTTACAGCACAAGGAAGCTTGATTTCAAATTTGATTTCAA
>NW_015547896.1:0-404 GCF_001515605.1 Sinocyclocheilus anshuiensis | reverse complement strand
GAAGAAAAATGCACATTAGGCCTAATGTCTTAAGCGAGCAAGCGGCAATAGGCCTAATGATCATTTAAAATATAATTTGAAGGAGTGTTTCTTTCACAAAATGGGTATTGTATATATAACTATAAAATACAGGCTACTCAATTTTTCTCCCTCTTGCAGGCACTCATGTCACTTCCATTTCTTTCAGGATAAATGAATGAATTCACGTGTTGTAAATTAGCCTGTAGGCCAATAGCACACACAGCCCCTAAATTTAGCGATCAACTATGCATATTATAAACTTAATATTTAACATACAACATTTTTTTCTATTAAATGATTTTGTCTGTTACTCTTAGTTATAAAGGATGGTAGCACAGCAATTTTGAATGATTGTCTTCATGAGTTTGTCTGCATCCATATTG
>NW_015547895.1:0-6318 GCF_001515605.1 Sinocyclocheilus anshuiensis | reverse complement strand
CCAGGACATTTTCATCACTTTATAAAAAACAACCAGGACGGCCAGAACAGGACGTGAAAACAGGACATGTCCTGGCAAAACAGGACGTTTGGTCACCCTACTATACTGGGGATTTTTCAGATCCTCCACCGCAATTTGTCGGCCCCATGATCACGCCTTCTCCGCCAGACACGGCCGAGAGCACCAGGCTTCATCACGGCCGCTGCTCTTCTCGACCAGCCACACGCTCTAGCCAATAGACCGTGCAAAGCCCCGAGCTCGCCTCGCTCGACACCACCATCGTCCCGCACAAGCTCTCCTCTCCTCGAGCGCTGGGTCGCAGCAGCAGCAGGCCTTCAACGAGCCTGGGCCGCGCCCCAGATCTCACCGCCGCAAAGCCTCACTCGCTTCCCGCTGTGGCTCAGCCTTTCACCGCGGCTCTTCCGGCCGCAGCGCCGTATGCAGCCGAGCCTCCAGCTCTCTTAGCGGACGCTAGCTCAAGGCTGCATCCGCGAACGGCGCAGGCCGTGTTGCAAATTAATTAATTTTCAGGTGAAGTCGCTAAAGGCAGGTTTTCGTGGCTAAAGTTTGTTAAACGTTTGTTAAACGACGTTATGACATAAACGGATGTTGATGCCATTTTGTAACCACGAAGCAAACGGTTTTTCCAAAGTTTATCATCCACACTGAAATGCCTAAAAGCGTTACATTCGCCTTACTGTGCATGTGTAAAACCTCACTGAGATGACGGAACAGACACAATAAATTTCACGCAATTCTTCTGGCAGGATCAATTCATTTACGGAAATATTTCACCATTTACTAACACGCCCACGGCGCGCTCACTCAGAATCGCGCTCACTCACTCACTAAAATGTCTGTCGTCTTTTTAGGTCTGTAATATGAAGAGCGTGCAAATCGTGAGTAAATTTTCTGTCGTCTTTTTAGGACTGTAAAATATTTTAGGAGTGTGCAAAGTAAATATCTTTAGCAACAGTGTGAAAGTGAATAGCACATAATTGCAAAATTAGCCTTACCGGTATAAACATGTCTATTGGTACAATGCAGTGTTGCCAGACGTATGATAATTATTGTTTTTGTACGATACTTTTGACCTCTGTACGATGTATGATCAAAAAATGACAATTCAAATGATGGTAGTTGTAGTCATAGGGCTTCTATATTCATACACGAAATCGGCTCATTACAGACACTCTAAATGAGCTCATGCACACCTCAGAGTGTGTTAAGAATGCATAAGGGTGCCCTGCTTTAAAGCCAACGAGCACCATGTTGCGGTCCATGATGGCAAGAACCCCTTCAACATCTGGCAACACGCATGCTTCCGATGACAGCGGCTCAGATGTAGAGTTAACAGCTGAAGTCTGTCTGCACTGGATGTGACAATGTGAGTGTTAAAAATAATTTTAATACGTCATAAATAGAACGAGGCATCAGTTTACTGTCGGGGATGTGTCGTGTCGCATCCAGTGCAAACAGTCACTGATTATAATGGTTTCTATAGTATTTCGTCACACTGCTCGCGTCCAATGTAAACACGGCACGCCTAGTTATCTATCGTGGTAATTTGCAGGTCGTGTCAAAAAGTTGTTGGTTTAGATAAATAGCTGTATTCTGTACGTTTGACTCGTGTACAATAATTTTCTTCCAAATACGATTATTTTGAGCTTCTGGTACGATACTTGGACATTTCCATCTTTTTCAAAAGCCTCCGTTTCCACAGTCCATACTACAACGTGAAAACAGCATTTTCAAATGTATCCGCTCTGGAAAGCGTTTTAAAAGCTCTGTTTTCCTGGACTCCTTGTTTTAGTGTGGATGGAAGGGCAAAACGAGAGGAAAAGATGCGTTTTCAACGGAAACTTATTAATGTGGACAAGGCTTGAGGAGTTGCAAAATCTAGCAACAAATTGACTGCAACACTGCAACACAAACTAAGTCTGCAACACTGCAGGCTACCCAGGCATTTCAGCTTGTCCCGCTAAATGTCACTAACCCTTCCACTTTCTCGCGGCCTACAGCTACAGCAGCCGAAGCAAGCGTGAAGCTGCTTCCGCTTGCAACACAGGCCCTCATATCTCAGTATTTCCGTGTTGTGACTTCTAACCCTCTTTTTTTCTCTTTTTCGTTTCTCTTTTTTCCTTTCAGTGGCCTCCAGCTCCCGTAGCAGACGCTAGCGTGAGGCTACCTCCACTAGCAGTGCAGGCTACACA
Organism: Sinocyclocheilus anshuiensis; assembly: GCF_001515605.1. Lineage (NCBI taxonomy): Eukaryota > Metazoa > Chordata > Actinopteri > Cypriniformes > Cyprinidae > Sinocyclocheilus > Sinocyclocheilus anshuiensis. The sequence goes on along the minus strand of NW_015547895.1, from coordinate 4,105 downwards.
GGCTCTTCAGGACGTCACAACCCCACCCCCTTCCCATGGTCTACAGCTACGGCAGCTGAAGCAAACGTGAGGCCACCTCCATTCGTAACAAAGGCCCACATCTCTTCCGCTCACTCATGCTACTAATAACCATTTTTCTGTTCAGTGGCCTCCACACAGCGGCTCAAAAAGGCCTTTCCCAACAGCAGATCCAATCACTCGGTCGCTGGTCATCAGAAGCCTTTAAGAGCTACATCCGATCGGACCGCTCACACATCAAGGAAGCCCACCAAACCCTCATCAGTCACCCCCTTTTTCCCTAGTCCATCCCTGTCCATCTCCATTTGTCATCCCAACAGCCCCCCACTCCTGCAGGAGTTTTTCAATTGCCCCTTTGCCACAAGTAATGACTGCTCCCGCAGGTATCTTCCTACCACCGCAGCAGTAGCCGCTCCCGCAGGAGCCCCTATCTCTCTTTCCCACTGCCGCAGCAGTGTCCGCTCCCGCAGGAGCCTCATCTGTATTTCTCTACTGCCGCAGCAGTGTCTGCTCCCGCAGGAGCCTTTTCTGTATTTTCCCACTGCCGCAGCAGTGTCTGCTCCCTCAGGAGCCTTCTCTGTATTTCCCCACTGCTGCAGCAGTGACTGCTCCCGCAGGAGCCTTTATCTATATTTCCCCACTGCCGCAGCAGTGTCTGCTCCCGCAGGAGCCTACCTGTATTTCCCCACTGCCGCAGCAGTGTCTGCTGTCGCAGGAGCCTTTTCTGTATTTCTCTACTGCCGCAGCAGTAGCCGCTCCCGCAGGAGCCTCATCTGTATTTCTCTACTGCCGCAGCAGTGTCTGCTCCCGCAGGAGCCTTTTCTGTATTTCTCTACTTCCGCAGCAGTGTCTGCTCCCGCAGGAGCCCTTTCTGTATTTCCGCACTGCCGCAGCAGTGCCTGCTCGCACAAGAGCCTTTTCTATCTTTCTCTACTGCCGCGATAGTTGCGTCTCCCGCAGGAGCCTTTAGCTCTTTCTTTCAGCACGGAACGCTTCCACAGAAGCCAAATACCAAAGGACGTCCAGCACCCCTCTAACAGTAAGCCGAGCTCTGAGCCCTCTCCCTGGACAGCACGCCAAATATGCATAACCTTTGTTTAATTATACGAAAGTGTGAACTCGTGAAAGTGCAATAATATTATCACTATTATTAATTTATTTGTTACTTGCAATTACTAACTGACCATATTTTTTTATAATTATACTATAATATAATTTGTAGCGGCTTCCACTAAGACGCTAGTATTGGTAATAGGAGCGAGCAAGTAATTGACGCGTAAAAATAAGTCCATGCAAAACCGAAGTAAACTGCAACAGTGTCTTTCTTTATTGTACTCCAATGAATAAACATTGCTTCCAATTAGCTTCCCGTGGTGTCATTTTGTCTAGTTCACAGGATACAAAAGTCCATACCTTGTAGACACAGCATACTGTTTAACTCAGTCCAAACACTTAATCCAATAATTTGGCATGATGATGCACGATCCAAACCCGTCCAAAACGGTCAAAAACTGTGTGCTTCCCTACTACCAATTCACACCGGTTGTCTTCTTCTTCTTCTTCTTTTGCTTTAATGGCGGGTTGCGAACCAACTTCAAAGGTGCATACCGCAATGGCGAGTTGCGAACCAACTTCAAATAGGTGCATATCGCCACCTACTGTGATGGAGTGTGAAAAGAATGAACAAACCCTCCTATATCCTATTATATAACCCACTATTCTTAATAAATCTCATGACTGCATGTATTTGTTTTCCTGAATTTGGACCGTCATTTAATAAGCTGGTTATAGTAAATTCCTGGCATCCTACTGCTTGTAATTCCTCCTTAAGAATCCTTTCTATTTCATATGTCTTACATATTTTCATAACATGCTCTACAGTTTCCTCTATTAAACAGACATCACATAGACCTGTGTTATGTTTCCCTATAATGTGTAAAGTATGATTTAAATTTGAATGTCCTGTTCGTAAATGTGTTAAAAAAAAAACTTGTTCTTTTCTACTTAAGTTGTGAATTATTTTACTTTTCTTTATGATTTTTTGAACATGACATCTCGTTTCATTGTTATGCAGACGATATACAACTTTATCTCCCTTTGAAACGGAAAGATGCAAACTCTATAGCACCATTGTTGGACTGTCTTGAGGAGGTTAGGGCTTGGATGGCTTCAATGAAGAAAAAACAGAAGTCATGATATTTAGACCTGGCAACACCTGTAACCCCCTTGACTTAGATTGAGTGTTATAAAATCATATGTGAAGCCAAATGTGAAAAATCTGGGGCTTATAATGGACAGTGATTTTAAATTTGATAAATTAATTCTAGTTTTTTTTCAGTTGAGGCAATTATCAAAAGTCAAGCCTTTTTTGTCATTTACTGACTTTGAAAGGGTCAAACATGCTTTTATCTCAACCCGCCTTGACTATTGTAATAGCCTCTATGTAGGTATTAATCAGGCCTCCCTCAAACGTTTATAGATTATACAAAATGCTGCTGCTCGTCTGTTAACAGGGATGCGCAACGCAAACAAATTACACCGATATTGGCTTCTCTTCATTGGCTTCCTGTTCGTTTTAGAATTGATTTTAAGGTTTTAGTTTTAGTTTATGTGTCATTAAATGGACTGGCACCAAGTTACATTTCTGATTTAATACAGCTGTACGATCCATCGAGAGCTCTTAGGTCCGCAGACTGCTTACTTTTGGTTGTACCTCGAACAAGACTGAAAAGCAGGGTGACCGGGCTTTTGCTGTTGCAGCCCCAAAGCTTTGGAATAACTTGCCTCTAAATGTTAGGCAGGCCCAAACACTTGCTGTTTTTAAATCCAGTCTGAAAACTTATTTTTATGTATTTGGTGAGTGTTATTGTTTGTTATATTTGTTATGTGTAAAATTATTTTACTTTGATTATGCTTGTACAGTACTTTGGCAAACAATGGTTGTTTTAAAAAAAGTGCTTTATAAATAAACTTTGATTTGATTTGATGGTTTTTTGAACCTTGTAATAGTGTCGACCTATATGACATGAGTCCCAAACTGTCTGCCATTTCCTATTGCATGCTTCTAAAATAAAATGTTTTCCTTCTGATCTACTGAGTGCAATGTTTATATTTGGTTCTTTCATTTTAATTGATTCTTTGGCAATTTTGTCTGCTTCCTCATTACCTTGAATTCCCACGTGTGCTGGTACCCACATAAATTGAATTATTATTCTCATCTGTCGTAAACTGTCGTAAACATGATTTGATTTGTTTCCAATGATTGTAAACTCATAAGGACTGCCATTGAATCAGAACATATTATTACTTTATCAGGTCTAACTTCATACACCCACTCTAGTGCCATTAAAATAGCTATCATCTCAGCTGTATACACTGACGCACCATCTGTTATCCTTCCAGCCTTCCTCACCTTACTTTATCAGGTCTAACTTCATAAACCCACTCTAGTGCCATTAAAATAGCTCTCATCTCAGCTGTATATACTGATGCACCATCTGTTATCCTTCCAGCCTTCCTCTTCCTCAAACTCTGTCCTTCCAGTGTCTTTACTCTTTGACCCGTCTGTATATATTTGAAGAAATGAGTAGTATGAATGTTTTATATACTCATATACATATGTAATTAAACTAACCGCTTCATTCATTTCCCTTCTGTTCTTATGTAATTTTATGTCTATTTCCGGTTGATCTATTATCCAGGGTGGAATTGGGCATATTACCACTATTGGGGCAAATGATATTGACTCTAGACCAGCTTCATTTACCCACTCCTTTATTTCCCTTTATTTCTGTTGCATTTAAAATTTCCCAGCAATCATTCAGAACTTCCCTTACAGGATGATTATCTCTTTGTCCCTGTAGATTTACCCAGTATGCCATTGCTAGTTTCTGTCTTCTTATAATTAATGGCATTTCTGACGTTTCTACTTGTAATGCTGCAATGGGTGTGGTTTTAACTGCTCCTAAAATGAGTCTTAATGCCTTAGCTTGCATGACATCTCATTTCTTTAACAACGTTGATGATGCTGACTCATAATTAGTGCATCCATAGTCTAGGGTTGATCGCATAAGACCAACATAAATGC
>NW_015547894.1:0-268 GCF_001515605.1 Sinocyclocheilus anshuiensis | reverse complement strand
CGCGGGACAGCACTGGCGAAATCTTCCAGCTGAACCATAGCTAAGATTTACCATACAGCTGTTCCCTCACCACAGTGCAACAGTGAAAAGTGACCCCTTTCAAACAGTGTCGCATTCTGAACGTTGTTTAAGCAACATACACCGGTATTGCGGTATTAAAAAAATTCATATCATAACAAAAATAAACACCGGTATTCGGTATGAACAAATAACAGCACAGCACTAGGCTAGTCAATATTGCTCAGTCAGTCGTATCTGACATAAAGGA
>NW_015547893.1:649-854 GCF_001515605.1 Sinocyclocheilus anshuiensis | reverse complement strand
TCGCCCGTCCCAGGGACGCTGCCTGCCCTGGCGCTCCACGGGCTTCGCAGGGGTGGAGGCGGGCTGCGCCAGTTTCCTGTGGCCAGCTCCACGCTGCGGCCGTTGTGAAGACTGCTGCTGTGGCCGTGCCGGAGCGGAGGTGGAGGCGGGCGTCCTCGGCGACGAGCAGACAGAGGGGCTGCAGCCGGCGGGGGGGGGGCTACAG
>NW_015547893.1:0-588 GCF_001515605.1 Sinocyclocheilus anshuiensis | reverse complement strand
GACCGCCGGGGCAGGATGTGTCGAAATGCCTCCGTCTGCTTCTGTGCGGCGGAGAACTGTTGGGCAAAGCCCTCCACCGCTTCGCTGAATAGGCCGGCCTGGGAGATCGGGGAGTCCAGGAAGCGATGCTTGTCGGCCTCCCTCATATCCGCCAAGGTTAGCCATAGGTGGCGCTCCTGGACCACCAATGTGGACATCGTCTGACCCAGGGCCCGCGCCGTGACTTTCGTCGCCCTAAGTGCGAGGTCCGTTGCTGTGCGCAGTTCCTGCAGCACACCTGGTTCAGCACCACCCTCGTGCAACTGCTTCAACGCCTTGGCCTGGTGGACTTGCAGGAGGGCCATGGCGTGCAGGGCGGAAGCGGCCTGTCCAGCAGCACTGTAAGCCTTAGCCGTCAGCGCGGACGAGAACTTACAGGCCCTGGACGGAAGGCGTGGACTACCCCTCCAGGCGGCGGCGCTTTGCGGGCAGAGCTGCATGGCAATAGCGCGCTCGACTGGGGGGATGTCCACATACCCTTGGGCCAATCGTCCAGCCTCGAGTGTTCGGGAGAAGGAGGAGGCCCCCAGTGCAGCCCGACGCTCTCGG
>NW_015547892.1:402-988 GCF_001515605.1 Sinocyclocheilus anshuiensis | reverse complement strand
GATCAATTACCAAAGAAGAATGCCAAAATTATTCAGCAAAATAAATTTTCTTATCAAAGTAATACAATTTTGTGTTGAAAAAATGAGTACACCCTCCCGAAAGTTACTAAAAAAAACAAAACAATAAAATAAAAAAAAATTAAAAAAAGTGTATAGGTTTAAGGTTATTTTTGATCAACAGGTAAGTATATTGAACCAAAACTTTTAAAGACAAGTAATTTCCTGACAATTAAAAGTGTTATATAGCCCACTGAATCATACTCGGACTTAATGCTGGCAGCAGTGGAACCACTTGAGAGAGAACTGCCAGGTGACTTATTTCTTAGCATAAAAGAGGACAATGGTACAAAAGGATACCAAATTATTGTTTTAAGTGTGAAAATATAGTAGAAGTAGCACCAACATTAAAAAACAATGGACTTGTGATAAGGCTCCTGAAATAATCAGGTCTTCACTTTAAGCTTTCATTTAGTGATGAGTGAGTTTTTGCTAGAAAAAGAGCAGGAGAAACACTGTGAAAGTGTCTCAGAGCCAGCAAAAGCTGTGAAAAGAGTGACACTTTATCTCACAGAGTATGACGCAGCCT
>NW_015547892.1:0-329 GCF_001515605.1 Sinocyclocheilus anshuiensis | reverse complement strand
GAGTCGCGTGACAGACAGTGATGAAGCTGGTATGTGTTTGCAGTACACAAGCCAGGGTTAAGACAGCTGACTCCACTGTGATGTGACCCTGTCTCTCTCTCTCTCTCGCTCTCTCTCTCACCCATCGCACCCCCCTCTGCACGTGCCTGCTTTCAAGATTCGCTATCACACGGACACTATACTATGGAGCAGCAGTACCTACCACACATTGTACAAGATTAGATATTTGTCATTGGTGCTCAGTATCTGCAAATCATTCGCCATTGTCCTATCACTCATCTCTCCTTAAGCTGGGCTCACACTACAGGAGTTTTAAAATCCTAACCGAT
>NW_015547891.1:999-1219 GCF_001515605.1 Sinocyclocheilus anshuiensis | reverse complement strand
TTCTCCACATTCAGAGAGAGATTGTTGTCACTGCACCACCCGGCCTGGGGGCTCGCCTCGCTTGTCTCATCTGTCTCATCTCTGTTGCTAATGAGACCCACCACAGTCGTGTCATCCGCAAACTTAATGAAGAGGTTGGAGTTGTGTGACAGTGTGCAGTCGTGTGTCAGCAGAGTGAAGAGGAGGGGGCTCAGCACACATCCTTGGGGGGCCCCAGTGT
>NW_015547891.1:0-648 GCF_001515605.1 Sinocyclocheilus anshuiensis | reverse complement strand
GGGGGGAGGGCAGACTTGATGTGGTGCATGACTAACCGTTCAAAGCACTTCATGAAAATAGGAGTAAGTGCAACTGGACGGTAGTCATTGAAGCAGGATGGAGATGGCTTCTTCGGGACTGGAATGATGGTGGTAGCTTTGAAGCATGTGGGGACAACAGCCTGACTTAGTGAGATGTTGAAAATGTCTGTGAAGACATCATTGAGTTCCACTGCACAGTCTCTCAGTACCCGCCCAGGAATGTTGTCAGGACCCGGAGATTTACGTGCGTTGATCCTGCTGAGGGATCTCCTCACTCTGTCCGGGGGCTTTGCGTGCGTTGATCCTGCTGAGGGATCTCCTCACGCTGTCCGGGGACAGCGTCATCACCTGGTCACCGGGAGGAGGTGGAGTCTTCTGTGCAGTGGTGCTGTTTTGTGCCTCAAATCGAGCGAAGAAGACGTTCATCTTGTTCAAAAGGGAGATGTTGCTGTCACAGGTCCGCGGTGGGGGCTTGTAGTCTGTAATGGTCTGTATCCCCTGCCACAGGCTCCGAGTGTCTCTGCTGTCGCTGAAACGATGTGCTATCCTCCTGGAGTACTGTCTTTTAGCCTCTCTGATGCAGCGGGATAGGTTGGCCCTAGCTGTCTTCAGGCCCACCTCATCTCC
>NW_015547890.1:1140-1798 GCF_001515605.1 Sinocyclocheilus anshuiensis | reverse complement strand
TGTGTACCAGTTCACCATACTACTGTGTTTGCGTGTGGACCATGTATGACACTAAAATAAATGCATTTCTCCAGTAAAGCATGATGATTAAGGGGGGGCCTAACACAAAGAGCAGCCTAGGGGCCCCTGACCACCTTAATGGGCCCCTGAGTGTAAGATTACATGGAGTATTCCAAATTCGAAGAATCGGCCAATACTGATCCAACACGGCACTTTTTTTTCTTCTACTCCACTACAGAATATCAATACTGTGTTTGTGGAACTAATGGTCACTCTTCTTTTTTTTTTAAACCCTTTGTTAAACGCAATCCACTAAATACTTTAATAATCCACTAAATACTCACTTCTTCATTACAGAGAAAAACTACTTTTGAATAAAAGTATATAAGCTATGAAATTAAACTAGCTGACTGAATAATTTAGCAGCAAAAACAATATCTTGAAAAACAATCTTTGGTGCACATTATACAATTTAAGCATGTTTATTCTGTTAACTATTTGTATTCTTACAAAATACATTCACGAATATAAGAGAATTCATGAGAAAAAGTCATGAATTCATGGGGGAAGTCGTGGCCTAATGGTTAGAGAGTCGGACTCGTAACCCAAAGGTTGCGGGTTCGAGTCTCATACCGGCAGGGATTGTAGGTGGGGGGAG
>NW_015547890.1:210-994 GCF_001515605.1 Sinocyclocheilus anshuiensis | reverse complement strand
TGGCTGCCCACTGCTCCGGGTGTGTGTTCACAGTGTGTGTGTGTTCACTGCTGTGTATGTGCACTTTGGATGGGATAAATGCAGAGCACTAATTCCGAGTACTTGGCCACATGTCACGTCACTTTCACTTAAAAAGAAAGGCTTCTAATAATCTTTCTGTTTGTGATAATTCCTTCCTTTAACTTAAAGTATTATAATGGGAATATATCATCTTGTTTATCGTCGCGACCACCGCGTTGGTCAACTCATAAGCACTGGAATTTCTGTTGCATATGAGAAACATCAAACGGCAAACGAAACTGAAAGCATAACAAAACAGCTTTTAGAGAGTATACTCGCTGCGTCAGCACGAGCGCGAAGGTGCGCGCAGCAAAAATGACGCGCAGATTGAAACGATGAATGGTTTTCAAGCGAAAGTCAAGTAAAAGACCGCTTCTTAAACCAGAGAAGGTGAACATGCTGGTATTCTTGTGGGGGTAAAAACATGCAAGCACTGTCACCGTTAGTTTTACTTTTCTTTTTGTTGTCATTTTTTAAAAACTTCACATTACGCTATGGAGGCTCTCTTTTATTTATTTATTTGATTCCTCAGTGATTGCTAAACGTTCTGTAATTTATTAGTCGGTATATAATACAGCATGTGATGTGTGCCATGCCTCATCTTATTCGCTTTTGTTAATAAACGTTTTGTAAGCTAGTTTGTCATTGTATCTTACTGATTTATTGTTGTTGTGCTTTTTAATTAAGAATAACAATGAATCCATCTTTTGTGTTAGTCTTAAAA
>NW_015547890.1:0-136 GCF_001515605.1 Sinocyclocheilus anshuiensis | reverse complement strand
AATCACACAATTATCTTTTCTTGTAAAACGTGACAACAAGATCGCGAATTCGAAAGTGAAAGCATCCGAAGCCCGCCGCTTAAAACAGCAAAAAAGAAACTCCCATTCACAAAATTCAAATCACAAATAATACTAC
>NW_015547889.1:8526-12509 GCF_001515605.1 Sinocyclocheilus anshuiensis | reverse complement strand
CCTGGATGGTGACTGAAGTGACTGTGATGAATCCCTGACATTTAGTGGTTGCTAACTGTGTTTTTATTTTGAATTAATTTCATCATAGCATGCCCCTGCTTGTATAAACTGAATGTGTCTATTGTGACAAACAATTGTAAACATTCAGGCTTTTTAATAAGCCACACTTGTTCTTTAGAAAAAAAAAAATTAAATTTGAATTTGAGATTCTGTATGTAGCTTTGATTGACAATGTAAATCAATCTGACAGCATGGGATGAAAAACATCCAGTTAAGACAAATTGGGCCACATTAGGCTAATAGAAATACGTAAATTCATAGTAGTGTTCCACTCAGACTTCGATATTTTTTTCAAAGGGAGGATGATAAGTTCACATGACATATGTACACATCATATATTGTAGATTCTGGGTACTATATTAGAGAGTTTGTGTTAGCTATTAAGGCAGTATGTATGAATCAGTGACCTCTAATTTCTTCTGTTGTGTGACCTTATGCTTCTGTTTCTCATTTCTGAGCCAAAGAGGAGAATACATTCATTTATAGCATGAATGATTGAAAGCCAAGGAGCACTTAACTTAATGAGCTACTCTGCAATATGGAGGTCCTGCATTAGATGTATGTGTCCTCGCTTGTGACTATCAGTGGAATTTCAGCCTGTTAAATCTTCAAGAGTCAAAAATAGAAGAAAACAGCTATACTGCATGAAAAGAAAAACAGCTTGATTTAAGATCGAGACAATCTCATATCTGTTTTGTTACTTTGACACAGCACCTGAATATTAAATAGACTTTTCATGCATATGAGTCAGCATACCACAACAAAATCCTCTCGAAAACATTGTAACATTATGTCAGTGTTGCCAATGGATTTTACAAAAAGCAAAATACTCAGATAATACTGTTCTCATACAATTAATTTTTTTAATAAAGGGTATGAAACATTTCTATTTTGCATAAAGAATTCATGATGGAGCCCAACCACAGAGAGACTCGTCATGACAATAATAAAAACTAAGCTATCGGTTGTGTCATAAGAGCAGTCATTAGACTTGGCCTTTCCATCATACAAATTGAAGTATAACCATCTTAGCTAAAACCTTAAATAGCTTGCAATGATACATCATATACACCAGAGCATGTCTCCTCTTAATGAATACAAATGATAGAACATCTCAGTGGTGAAGAATCCACGTTGCTTATACTGTATATTTTGTTTCATACAAAAAAATCAAAGTATTTGAAACAGAAGTGAAGAACTTTGACATTAATCCTACAACAATAATTCACAACCTGCCTGTCTTAGTTGTGAGCAATGATAAATACCTCAAAAGCATTTTACATTTTTGGTTGCTGCAATGCTTCAGAGTAGAGCGGAATTATGACAGCTGTTGCTGCCTACGAAAGATTCCCTGCATAATAATAGGGGAGTTTTGAATATGCTCTGAATATCTGATCACATATTTCAAATTTCCAAACTGTTCAAAGTGCAAACTCTATAGCTCAGCTAATGTGAACGCATGCATATGTTTATACATGTTTAATATTAATGTCCCAACTGGATGATTCACTGAAATTCTTATATAAAATATCACTGTAAAAAATTATTGTATTTTAACAATAAAAGATTGTAAATGCTCCAGTAAAAACCTGTTAACTGGTTAACGGTAAGTTACTGGGAAGTTGTTCATTGAAATAACTCTTTCTTCTTATATACATTACGTTTTATGTTACATGCTGTTAAATTAATGTTAATTGCATTATTTTAGTCTCATGTGTGTTATCATGATAGTGTTTTGTATTTATGCATCTTCTTTGTATTAGTATTTCCCTCAGTTTGTGGAAAAGCTGCTCACCATGTGGGTTTGTCATTACCACCTGTATTTTTATGGTGGTTGTCAGTGTATTATAAAGGTATAAAATGTTAATATACCTTTATGTTGCTATATTAATATTATATCAGTTATATTGAGAAGTGTTACGGTGTTTGACCAGCTTATAAATGTGAAATGCAATTATTCCTTTTATTTTAAAATGTATGTAAAAGGACAATGTGTTGAAAAGAAATGGAAATTGAACTTATGACATGTATCATTCATTTCACCTATAAGTTTCCTATAAGTATATTAATTTCATGCACTTTCATGCAGGGCAGAGAATCTGTGCATCTAAGAGCACTCTGCTGAGAACGATAATAGGTTTTCCCATAGATAACACAGGATCTTGAGAACCAGTAAACGTCTTTGAAACTGCTAAAAGTAAAACTTTTTTTGTTATTCGTTTAGCCTCCTAACTCAACTCCTTTTATTACTTCTGTCCTCTGTCTACAGTTTCTGCATCCTGTAGCCCACAAATACCTCTACAGAAACACCAGAGGGGAGAAAGTTCATTTAATGACTTGAGACTATTGTCCTGGAACAAATTGAACCAGGCTGTGGGTAAAGAATGTGGGTTGACTTTCAAGTGAAGGCAAATGCAAACACGTTTGTGCTGTTCGGGCTGAGATTCAGAAGCAGTAATTGAAATCATGCTGAGCTGGACATTTTATCAATGTGCTGCAATCAAAGTTAGCTTGACATTTGAGCACGGGGTGGCCAAACCGTTTGGTGGGGTAAACCAGTCGTGAAACTTCACAAGGCAGAGCACAGTAAAAGTGCTGGATAAAGAGGAATAATTTACCTACAATTCACTAAGAACAAATACGTGCTATTGTTTACAAGCAATGAAGAATATCTTTTAAATGATACAAATACACAGTGTCTTTGGAGGGGTCTTTTTCAAGCTATATGTGTTATTTCAAGATGGTAAGTTAAGCTTTTCATTTCAGTATAGAGCATTATAGTAACAGAGGCTATTGTATTATTCTAATCAATTTCTGATACTAATCTTCTTTTCCTTTCGGCTGTTCCCTTCAGGGGTCGCCACAGCGAATCATCTGCCTCCATCTAGCCCTATCCCCTTCTGCATCCTCTTCTCTCAGACCGACTACCTTCATGTCTTCCTTCACTACATCCATAAACCTCCTCTTTGGTCTTCCTCTCGGCCTCCTGCCTGGCAGCTCTAACCTCAGCATCCTTTTCCCGATATATTCACTCTCCCTCCTCTGAACATGTCCAAACCATCTCAACCTGGCCTCTCTAACTTTGTCTCCAAAACATCTCACATGTGCTGTCCCTCTGATGTACTCATTCCTGATCCTATCCATCCTCGTCACTCCCAAAGAGAACCTCAACATCTTCAGCTCTGCTACCTCTAACTCTTCCTCCTGTCTTTTCCTCAGTGCAACTTTCTCCAAACCATACAACATCGCTGGTCTCACTACTGTCCTGTACACCTTTCCTTTCATTCTTGCTGGTACTCTTTTATCACACAACAAACCTGACACTTTTCTCCACCATAACCCATACTGTATATACACATATTCAGATTAATAGTTGTTTTTTCAGTGGTTGATTTAATGAAAATAGTATATAGTAAAAATATAAAATATATAATGATCATATTTCATTTTTATTAAAGTAATTAATTTAATTGATCATTTCAGGAATTATAAATCTAAACTGTTCCAATTATTTGTGAATTGTTAATTTCTGAATGATTACTTAAAAAAATGATAAAAATAGAAATAAATAAAATAAAATATATATTAATATTGCAAAATATTTACATTTTATAAAAATACATTTTAGACACACACACTAAATAATTATATACACAAATATTATTTATTTATTTGATAAAATTTCAGGAATTATAATATTATAATTTCAGCAATTTAAATTGCTGAAATTATAATATTATAATTCCTGAAATTTTATCAAATAAATAAATAATATTTGTGTATATAATTATTTAGTGTGTGTGTCTAAAATGTATTTTTATAAAATGTAAATATTTTGCAATATTAATATATATTTTATTTTATTTATTTCTATTTTTATCATTTTTTTAAGTAATCATTCAGAAATTAACAATTCCCAAATA
>NW_015547889.1:0-739 GCF_001515605.1 Sinocyclocheilus anshuiensis | reverse complement strand
TGTTAGAATCGTTATTATACTCTTATACCTTTTGTTCTTTACTATTTTGAATTGTTTTTAGCTTTATGAAATTTTGTTGTATGCATTTGTCATTTTTATTTAATCTCTTTATTTTTAAAATGTGTATAGGTAGTATTTATAAAGTTTTAGCTTTTAGTTTTGGATCTGTTTTTAGTTGTTTTAATACTACAATTGATTGCTTCTGTTGTCCTCATTTGTAATTCGCTTTGGATAAAAGCATCAGATAAATGACTAAATAAATAAAAGATCATGCCTTCGTCGACAGCTTGTAAATTATTTATCAAATAACGTAAGTACAATCACCTATTTAGCTAGCACATTTTACCTCAGAATAAAAAGTCATGTCTGTGAACACCATGCCAGAGGCTCATTTGGAGCAACGAAATAAAGTAATTTATTGTTATAAATAAATGCATAAAAATACACAGGACAAACAAAAGACATGAATCAATGAATAAACTTGAATGAATACATAATACACAATTGGATAAAGAGAGAGAGAGGGAGAGAATGAATACATACAATATATACATAGCCTAAATAAATATTATAGATAGATACAATATATACATAAATAACAAATAATATAAACATAATAAATAAATAATATACATATTCTAAAAAATATATATATACACACATTTACGGACTGTGAGCCCTACAACCGACTGCTGCCTGCATGCTGCTGTGCCAATTCTTCGATTGTATTTCGAAGATG
>NW_015547888.1:0-419 GCF_001515605.1 Sinocyclocheilus anshuiensis | reverse complement strand
CAGAAAAAAGTTCAGGCTCAGGATTTTTTTTTGCTTTAACCCCTGGACCTGGCATTGTCTTGATCTAATAACCATGGACTTCCCATTAAAGACGTCATTTTGATGGCAGTATATGTCTTCGTACAATCCCAGTATATGCCTCCATGTCAATGGTACCTTCACACATATGCTCTGCTATACCACGACATACGTTTGCTTTTGCATCTGTTGTTGATGAAAGTCTGGATGGATGCTTTGGTCTTTGGGACTGACTGAGAACTCAATGTACATTTTTCCCAGAAACAAGTTGAAATGTGGACTTTCTGACTATTTTAGATGAGCTCTGGCCCAGAGAACCCTGCAGCATCACTGCATAGAATGAATATATAGCTTTCTCCTAGAGCAGGGGTAAGCAAGTTCGGTCCTAGAGAGCCGCAGTC
>NW_015547887.1:0-740 GCF_001515605.1 Sinocyclocheilus anshuiensis | reverse complement strand
CTGGGCTTAACTGGGAAACAGGAGCCCTCCGTGGGCTATACTCGGTATCAGGAGCCCTCCCGAGGCGTAACTGCGGATCAGGAGCCCTCCCGGGGCTATACTCGGGATCAGGAGCCCTCCCGGGGCTTAACGGGGGAACAGGAGCCCTCCCGGGGCTTAACGGGGGATCAGGAGCCCTCCCGGGGCTTAACTGGGGGATCAGGAGCCCTCCCGGGCCTTAACTGGGGGATCAGGAGCCCTCCTGGGGCTTAACTGGGGGATCTGGAGCCCTCCCGGGGCTTAACGGGGGATGCCGGGCTTAACTGGGAAAGAGGAGCAGTCCGTGGGCTATACTCGGGATCATTGCCCGTCTTGCGCTTAACGGGTGATCAGGAGCCCTCCCTGGGCTTAACGGGGAAACAGGAGCCCTCCCTGGGCTTAACGGGGAAACAGGAGCCCTCCCTGGGCTTAACGGGGAAACAGGAGCCCTCCCTGGGCTTAACGGGGAAACAGGAGCCCTCCCTGGGCTTAACGGGGAAACAGGAGCCCTCCCTGGGCTTAACGGGGAAACAGGAGCCCTCCCTGGGCTTAACGGGGAAACAGGAGCCCTCCCTGGGCTTAACGGGGAAACAGGAGCCCTCCCTGGGCTTAACTGGGGACCAGGAGCCCTCCGTGGGCTATACTCGGGATCATTGCCCGTCTTGCGCTTAACGGGTGATCAGGAGCCCTCCCTGGGCTTAACGGGGAAACAGGAGCCCTCC
>NW_015547886.1:304-499 GCF_001515605.1 Sinocyclocheilus anshuiensis | reverse complement strand
TCAATTTCTCTTCCCTTTGTGCTTTGCAGTTTTTAACATGAAGCACTTACTTGCTTCGTGCTCATAGACTGTCAACCCTCTACATTGTGAGTAAATCACTCGCATATGCGACTAAATCTTCACTCTGGGCGACTAAATGATGTCTAATATTAGCCAATGGCTAATAAATTCTTAGATTTTACTCACCAGTGTGTG
>NW_015547886.1:0-233 GCF_001515605.1 Sinocyclocheilus anshuiensis | reverse complement strand
AGCACAGATATATTTTCACTCACAGAACACTCTGACTGAGCGCTTCAGAGTTTCACTCTCCGTCAAGCTATCTGTGATATTTTGAAGTTCATTTGAATGGATGCGCAGCGCACCTGTGTTTGTGTATTTGTCGTAACGTAAACTCTAGTGTGAAGGCGCACAACTCGCCGTCGTTTTCTCTCACACGTGCAGCGAGCGAGAGTCTTACATAACATGCAGAATTGATGCGCTAC
>NW_015547885.1:0-458 GCF_001515605.1 Sinocyclocheilus anshuiensis | reverse complement strand
ACTCGGCGTGGTCGTCTTTTTCAGATTTCTGCAACGCTTTCTCGGCTCCAGCTAAATTATATGTGATACCCATTATATGTGCTTTCATTACGCACTGCTTCGAATCCAGAAAGCTTAAGCCTTCCACCATCAAGATTATGATCTCAGGCATTCAATTCCACATTAGATGTTTAGATCCTTCCTCTCAAAGCCTGTTACAAAATCCCTCCATATGCCTTCTCCTTAACGGGTTAAAAAAGGTAAGCCCTGCAGTTCCAGATAAACGACTACCGCTGTCTCTCTCACAGGTGCACACGATGGTGGATAAATTAAGATCAGGTCTTTTCACTCCGCACACAAACTTGCTTCTAGAAGCAGCGTTCCTCACCGCCTATTATGGATTCCTCAGAGGAGGAGAAATCACAATTAACACTAAAATATTCGACCCTTCACACGACCTCACAATCAAAGACATATCA
>NW_015547884.1:2533-2708 GCF_001515605.1 Sinocyclocheilus anshuiensis | reverse complement strand
CGGCGATCCGACGAGTTTGAAAATCGTGCGGTGTGAACTCGGCATTACTCACGGTTCGGTTTGTATGACGGTTTTAGAGTCACCGTTTCGGTATGGTTCGGTATGTGCTATGTTTAGGCAAAAACTATACTGTCAAATAAAAATAAAGAAAATAAGAATAATCTATCTAACTACA
>NW_015547884.1:1650-2166 GCF_001515605.1 Sinocyclocheilus anshuiensis | reverse complement strand
GCGAGTGACAATCATGCAGTGTGAATTATCAAAGACGCGATCTGAGGGAATCGCCGACACGTCGCCGACGCCCGTGAAATATTTGGCATGCTAAATATCTGGAGCTGTCGGCGATTTACAATCACGCTGTGTGCAATGATTTCTGACTGAAAACTACATCGGTGATGACATACAGCCAATGAGAGACCAAAGATACAGGGCAGCGGGAAGTTCGGGGAGGAGTTATATGAAACGTAGTTTGCGGACCAGTGTTGCCAAATCCGTGATCGCCGCCGGTTGTTTTTTATCAACCGGTTGTTGTTCAGCCAGGCTGTTGTTCAGCCAGGCACCAACGGCCTGGCTGACCAGCAACTACACCATGCTCACATAACACACAGACATAAGGACTTTTTCTTTATTTAGACTATAATTAATCAGTTACAAATGTATCTGGTATACAGTATGCATGTGTTGTTTGTATGTTTCCCTATTATATTAGCCTAGTTACCACTCGTTATTTGTATTAGTTAAGCTCTA
>NW_015547884.1:747-1472 GCF_001515605.1 Sinocyclocheilus anshuiensis | reverse complement strand
CCTTCTTCTTGAGACGGACACTCTCCAGGACTCCTCAAAACTCTCCTCTTGAGTTTGATTTTCCGGCGGTTTGTTTTCTTCAAGTAACCTTGTCGATTCGCTGTGGACTTTCCTATCTTCAGAAGAACCAAAGGAAAACCCCCAGCTCACTCCTAAAGAACTCATCAAGAACCTCTGTGTCTACCACATCAGAACTCTTGTTCAGCAACAAAGCCAATGCAAGTAACCGTTTACAACTATTTAGATGCGTGTTTAAGTTTGAACCCCTTTTATAAGGTGATTTTTGGTTCTTTGATGACTCTCATTAGTTTGTGGTTAATTGATGTGAAATACTGCCATTCTTTATGTGTGTGTGTGTGTGTGTGAGTGTGTGTGTGTTTTGCTTAGTTTAGTTATATCTTAGCTATAGTTTCATTTATTAAATCCCTTATATTCACAATTGATTGTCTCCGTGTGCTGCTCACAATTTGGAGTCACTGAATGTTGAATCTTACTGCATGCTAAATTGCTGCTAGTACTGCATAAAGTAGGAAAGCTATTGTTCCTTGGCCAGGAAAATAATCTTTCCTTGAACTGATAAATGATTATATTGTCTGCTCGGTGGACGGACAGATCAAATAACTGTAATATTGATTCTGCTACAGTTAATTCTAAGATCTAATCTAAATATTTATTATTAATCATAACCAGTTATAATTAGTCATAAATATTTCCCTTTTGAGCTG
>NW_015547884.1:0-494 GCF_001515605.1 Sinocyclocheilus anshuiensis | reverse complement strand
CCAGGAAAATAATCTTTCCTTGAATTGATAAATGATTATATTGTCTGCTTGGTGGACGGACAGATCAAATAATTGTAATATTGATTCTGCAACAGTTAATTCTAAGATCTAATCTAAATATTTATTGTTAATTATAAACAGTTATAATTAATTATAAATATTTCCCTTTTGAGCTAATTTTCTACATATTTGGTGGAGAATGCGGGCGACATTCAAACTTTGTTTGTGAGCAAACTTAGTATCAATTTATTTGTGTTCTTATATTATGCGCGCTTAGAGTGAGACAAGTCGCAACTCGAAATCACTCTGTTGATTGGATGGTTCAAAGCCAACTCCAGTGCTGTATTTTAACAGCCTCTATTTGTCTAACATTTAGTCACTGTTAATTGTTAAAGTAAACTGCAGTTCATAATATTAAAATTGTATTCTAAAGATGAAGAAATCTCTTTACAGTACATTTTAAAGGGGTCATATGATGCGATTTCAAGTTTTCC
>NW_015547883.1:603-1272 GCF_001515605.1 Sinocyclocheilus anshuiensis | reverse complement strand
TTATGATTGTTAAAATATGCCTTAAGTGTTTGTATTCGAATAATGCTTAATAAAAAAAAAAAACATGATATGAGCACACAGAACAGTATCCGCGTGCAAAAATGTGCTCTCGCGAGAACGGCGCTGAGTAGCTCTCGCTCGACCATCTCTACGCCCTCTCAACTGCTCAACCCCTGCTCGCTCGTCAAGTTGACTTTTGAGACTTTGGAGGCGGGGATCAAATGTCAGATGTCTCCGCTCCTGTGATTGGTCATTTTCAACACATTACCGCTTGTTAAGTTGTGACCTTAGGAATAGTTTTTTTATTTTTTTTTATTCAATAATTAGTCATGTATAAACAACACGGCAACACCAATACCTATTTGCATTAGAATATAAAAACAGGCATGAAACATAAGGAATAGTCTAGTCATTTCAATAATTGAGAATCAATTTACAATACAAATCCGTTTTTGACCATTATTTATTCATATCACACATTTAAGCCGATCTTTCAAAAACATAATAATAATAATAATAAGTTTTGGGATCATTATTTTTTTCGGTAGTATTACAGCACACAATAACCATATTTGAACCTTTTTGCGGTTTCCTTTTGAAAATTTTTTATTTATTTTTTTTACTCACTTTTTTTTTTTTGCTTCAGACAGATTAACAAAAGATTTTAAC
>NW_015547883.1:0-381 GCF_001515605.1 Sinocyclocheilus anshuiensis | reverse complement strand
AAAAATAAAATAAAATAAATAAATAAATAAAAGATATTTCTTCCTTTTCCCTAGAGACACATTTAGTATACAAATGAGTTGAAAAGCATAGCGGGGACATTATTTTTCAAAGAATTTCTCCATAAAATTTTACAAAATTTCATTATTTTTGTTATTAATTAACACTAAAGACTTTTTTAACAACTCCATTTCTTTTAAGAATACTTCACATTTAGGTATACAATCCGCAAATTTTTGTTTATCAATGTAATATTTACCATGCAAAATGTAAAAGTTTACAACATATTTAAACATTTTGCTTTTGTGTGTGTAAGAACATATGTAATGTGGGGTTTAGGTTTTGGTTTTGTTTCATGTTCATGTCTTTTATTATTTAGTTTA
>NW_015547882.1:5840-6165 GCF_001515605.1 Sinocyclocheilus anshuiensis | reverse complement strand
CCCAAGTTGCTTGAAGTCCAGTGTTAAGTTTCCACAGTCTGTGTTCCTGTGGATCAGTGGTAGAGCATTGCGTTAGCAGTGTAAAAGGTCGTGGGTTTGATTCCCAAGGAGCACACATACTGGTGAAAGATGTATATCCTGAATGCACTGTAAGTTGCTTTGGATAAAAGTGTCTGTTAAATGCATAAATTATTATTATTATGATTTGGGGTGCAATGTCATCTGCTGGTGTTGGTCCATTGTGTTCTTTGAAAACCAACGTCACTGCACCCGTTTACCAAGAAATTTTGGAGCACTTCATGCTTCCTTCTGCTGACCAGCTTTT
>NW_015547882.1:0-3531 GCF_001515605.1 Sinocyclocheilus anshuiensis | reverse complement strand
AGAGTTGAGAGAAAATACGATGCGTGTCAGATCCGCGTCACGTTCAGCAGCGGCAGCTCTTAAAGAAATATAAGCCAAAACAACCTAATAACCAGCTGCTGTGATGTCTGTTCATCAAGAATAAAAGAAAAAAGAGGAAATCAATAACTTTTATATAGCTGTAAGTATGTATCTGTATTTAGTTTAGAATTTAGTGTTTGATAACTTTATTCAATTTCGGTATATTTCTGCTGAGGGGCACAGGTAGCTAAATATAACATTTATTATAATGGGTTTATGTGAAGATTGTTTTAAGTTCACTTAAATTAGAAGTTATTTTTAAAGTCTAATAAATGTTAAAATTGATAGCTCTTAATTATAATGTAATGTTTAATGGCTATAGTCAATGGTTATAGTCTCTTCAGTCATAAAAAAAGATGCCATCAAACAAATATAAAAAATATGTTCTTTGTACATTAATTTGAAGATTGAATGTGAAATATTGCAATATAAAAGTATATTTAAAAACTTTAATGTTAGGTGGGATTAATCGCAATTAAACACGATTAATTTCAGACAAAATGTGCGATTAATTAGTTAATTTTTTTAATCGATTGACAGCACTAATATTAATGAAATCAACTATTTGAGCCAGGGATGTTTCTAGAATTTGGTTGATTTGACATGGAATGACCCTGTAGTATTTTGTGCCTGCGTACTACTGCTAGATGGACCTTTAATAAAAAGTTTATTTAATTGGTATCTTTTTATTGTATTTGTCCTATTGAATGTGATTTGTTCTTATTTTTAATAATAACAATAAAACAAATATTTCTATATTGTTGAAATAAAATCGCTGATATTGTGAAATAGTTTGTAATCAAAATGGGCATTACACACTACACGACTGTCAAGTCATTGTATAGGCAATATTGAGTAGGAGATTTTAAAAAATACCTTTGTGTTACAAATAAAAGTTTATTATATAAGTAGAACAGTTCAGGTGTGAGTAATTTACTACATTTTCATTTTTGGGTGAATTACAGTATTTGTTTAATTGTAATTGTAGTATGCAAGTGTATTTGTTGAATGTAGTATGGCAGGTAATAATTAATAAGACATTAGCCATATCATACTTTTGATTGTTTTGCTTTCCACAACAGACAAAATTGTTGATGCTGACCAAATTTCGTTCTTTCTGCAAGAGGTCAAAACATCCCTGCCAGAAGACCTTGGTAAGTCAACTTAATGTGAAAGTAGGCGCATCCACTGTCCTCCGCGATATGCGACTATATGCATGTTTCATGCGGATAAAATAATCTGAGAATATTTGTTTTCCAATTGAATTGGTTAATTTAAAAGCAGACATTTAGCTTTCTACACATAGGCCCATGTTTTTCATGTCTGTGAGGCAAGTATACACAGTTTCTGTTTATTATTTGACACGCTCAAGTTCACAGACCGAGACTGCAGAAAGTGCACCCTGTTTGCTTTCATTATTCACAAAGTTTACAAAGTTTTTTTGTTATTGTGAGTGCACAGGAAAAAATGTAGTCTTTACAGATTCGAAACTCTTATCTCTCTTATCTCTATGGCCGAAAATGACAGAGTAATTTAAGTGCAAGTGATCGCACCAGCGCCTCCATGTTAACATGCAGTCACACTACTATTCAGCTTCCACACTCCACACAAACACTTAAATAGTGTAATGAAACCATTTTTTTTCATTTCCTCCATTGTATGTGTGCAGGGTAAACATTTGAATTTGAGTATGTTAAATTTAGGCGAAAATACCAAAAACGCCCCAAGCTTAAGTGGTTAAGTATTTGGTGCTGCAATGAACACCATTGCAAATGCAAAAATCTGAATGTTTATTTGAAACATAAAATTGAAATATTAAGATTAAAATATTAAAAATGTAAATAAATTTAAATACTGTTCAGAATGCAGAGCAGCTGCTTTGTTTACAGAGTTACTGTGATAATGGCTGCATTTCTGCAGTTCCCCTTCTATGGATTTTGCGCTGCATTCTCTAGCGGATACCATGGGGAATGCTGCCAGCATGAGCAGTGTCTGAAGCATGTGTGAAACAACTCCAACCCTATTGACCCAAGAGGGCGCCTGCAGAACACGTCACCAATTTTTGTCTGCAGGAGCTGTCTGTTTGTTCAGCGTGTGAAGCTCCTGATGAGGCTAGCAGCGTTTTAGGGAGTGTGTGCCTCCGTGTTTAGATTCTGACACTTGAGGGCATATTCTGACTTTTGCATTATTGTCTCAGCGAGGAGCATGTGCATTCAGTGCCCGTGGGTACTGAACACGCTCGTTGTGATGAGTTTGTTCCTATTCCCAAGGGATGCAGAACAAAGTGTTTGCGTCTCGCGGTTCGGACACGCCGTTGCCGTGGCACGGTTTAACTCAGCTTGTGGTGATCGCTTTGATCTGTGGGATCCGTATACCCTCTCTAAACGGGTTACCTGATTCCGCGGATAATTTTTGTGTTGTAATGACTATGAAAATGTGAGCACTGAGTCGTTTTAGCCCCGATCTTGTGAGATTGCGGGCAGAGCTATATTCAACTCTACTATGTCTCTCTAACATGCATATTATTTTGTGTTGAGAGTCTCAATGGGTGTTGATATATTAAGATGGAGAGATGCTTGTGAGCTTTCTCTCCCAAGGTGTTTTAGTGACCTAGATTGGTTTAGGGGTGTCCCCTGAGACAGCTGTTGTGCTGTGCCTCACTCAGATTTCTGTTGCCAATGCGTGAGAGTGTTGGTGGCCATGATGGTTGTGATGTTACATCTGTAGTTAGATTCGCCTTCCAGGCTCCTTTGACATATTCATTGAGTCGGTGGTCTGTGAGTTCAGGAAGGCGTGGGCATGGTCAGCAGCTTCTTTACCTCTGAGGGGTCTGACCCATCATTATCTGAGGATCATAGACAGGGCTAGTGAGCCAGCACTCTTCTGCTCCTCCCCCTTTCAGGAGTCGAGTGCAGAAGATGATACCTTGCTTCCCCTCCAGAGCATTTTCTCAGCCTGGGTAATAAGTTTGGGCAGCCTCGCCTGATTTCAGGGTATTTTCCAAGCAGGCGGTCCCCCTGAATCCTGCATGCTAAATATGGGCTTCCCCGCTTTGTTAGGGATTTCAAGTGAATGGCCCATTGCTTTTGGAACATAGTTGTTTGAGGACACCTGTATTCCCAGCTTGTTTGTGGGGAATGTCCCTTCCTGTGTTAAGTCATATTAGGAGTGGGAAGCCTTTTTTTTTAAACGGGCGGTCCCTCTGAATCCCGCATACTAAGTTTGGGCTGTTAGGCTGAGTAGACTGTTTGCCCACCTCAGGGCTTTTAAGTGGACAGCCCCTGCTCAGAGTGTAGCTGTCTGTGGATAGTTATACTCTAGCTCAAACTTCTCACTTTGCTCTGGAATATAGCGGTCTGAGGGCAGCTGTGTTCCAGCCAGGCTTCTGTATGACTAGGTTGGGTTCCTCTTAGCACAAGCTCTCTGAAGTAGGCGCTGAGTCCTACGGCCATTGGAAGATAGCTATCCGAG
>NW_015547881.1:52152-52376 GCF_001515605.1 Sinocyclocheilus anshuiensis | reverse complement strand
ATATGTTGTTTGAGCACTGTGCTGATCTGCTGAAGTAAAAATCTTTAAAAAAAAACTTTTCTAAGAAAAGTACAGAAATAGGGAGCAAAGCGCAGAGCAGTAAGCAAGAACGTCCGAACGGTAGCGAAGCCAGAAGCCACAAGGCATCCGTATGAACCACAGCATGCCTGGAGACCTGCTCTAGGGGCACTCCTGCCCGGAGAAACGCAAGGTCTGACCGTGGG
>NW_015547881.1:45203-47918 GCF_001515605.1 Sinocyclocheilus anshuiensis | reverse complement strand
TTATTAATTATGAGAAATATACTCACTTCAGATGGTAAATGCAGTGTATAAGAGGTTTTGGTGAGAGCGCGGCTGCAGCTCTGCATTATCTGAACGAACTAACGAGAATATTCAGTACGACACTGAACATCATGACATAATCTGTAATAAACCTTGTGAAACACAGCAACACACCAGTACTGGATACAGTGTCAAATAATGACAAATAGTGAAGGTTTTCTCATTCATTTTAGTAGCTAACATTTCACAATGGAGATCTGGGGAATTTGGAGGCAGAGTCAACCCCTCAAACTAGTTGTGCTCCTCAAACCATTCCTGAACCATTTTTGCTTTGTGGCAGGGTGCGTTATCCTTCTGAAAGAGGCCACAGTCACCAGGGAATACCATTTCCATGAAAGAGTGCACATGGTCTGCAACAATGCTTATGTGGTACGTGTCAAAGTAACATCCACATGGATGGCAGGACCCAAGGTTTCCCAAAGCATCACACTGCCTCCGCCAGCTTGCCTTCTTCCCAAAGTGCATCCTGGCCCCATGTAAGCAACGCATACGCACCCGGCCATCCACTTGATGTAAAAGAAAGCATGATTCATCAGACCAGGCCACCTTCTTTCATTGCTCCGTGTCCAGTTCTGATGCTCACGTGCCCACTGTTGGTGCTTTCCGTGTTGGACAGGGGTCAGTATGGGCACCTGACTGGTCTGCGGCTATGCAGCCCTATACACAACAAACTGTGATGCACTGTGTATTTTGACACCTTTCCATCAGAAACAGCATTAATTTCTTGAGCAATCTGAGCTACAGTAGCTCGTCTGTTGGGTCGGACCACACGGCCAGCATTCACATGCACCCACGTGCATCAATGAGCATTGGCCGCCATGACCCTGTCCCCGGTTTACCACTGTCCCTTCCTTGAAGCACTTTTGACAGATACTGACCACTACACCGAGAACACCCCACAAGAGCTGAAGTTTTGGAGATGCTCTGACCCAGTCATCTAGCCATCACAATTTGACCCTCGTCAAACTCGCTCAAATCCTTACGCTTGCCCATTTTTCCTGTTTCTAACACATCAACTTTGAGGGCAAAATGTTCACTTGCTGCCTAATATATCCCACCCACTAACAGGTGCCGTGATGAAGAGATAATCAGTGTTATTCACTTCACCGGTCAGTGGTCATAATGTTATGCCTGACCAGTGCATACAGGTCTAATACAAATCATAAGAGCTAACATTTAGCTACAGAAATATATAGAAACTTTGGCAGTTGTGTGTGTTGATTCAGAGCTGCCGTCATCTCTTCACAGGTGTTGGGTCCTCTGAAATAAAATATTCTGATTTTACAGTTGATTCAGTGTTTGGAAAGTGAATTACCAACTATTGGTCAGAGCCGCTGATCCGGATCAGTGACTCTTTCTGTCAGTTACATAATTACACCAGTAGATGGAGACAGTGACTGTCTTTTGAACATGATGAGAGTCTTCCTTCACTTTACAGATTTGTTCACAGGAGAGTATAAATGTGTGATTCTTCACTTGCAGACACTTTGAATTCTTGAAATCCTAAAAAAGACACTAATAAAGAGTCCAAGTCAGAAGCAGTAGTAGGTCTATCATGTGTTCAGTGTGAAAAAAACAATGACAGAGAAAGCAGAAAAATCAGATCTTCACAGCTTTGTCAAAAGCTGAACAAGAATATACTGATTTAGACAGTTTTTGGAAAGAGTATGACAAGAGAAGCAATGCTCTTATTAAGTGATTGTTTTTATATATAGTGCTGTAGTGTGATACACATTATTTCATAGCAGCTTTGTGGATGATGTGATTCAATGTCATTATCTGCACAGAAATTATTTTATATCAGTGAGTCTCCAGTGATTGGTCAAATTAGACTATTACCGTCAGTGAAAGCAGCTCCATCCAGACCTACAGGTGTAACGTTTACTGACTACTGAGCGATAAAATCCTCAGAGAGTCACAAGGAAAACATAGCTCAAAGCTATGACTAAAAAGCTGCATGGCTAAAAGTGATGACTTGAAAGCACATGATTAAAAGCGAAAAACTAAAAGCTAGACGCAAAAAGCATGCTAAAAGCCATGACTAAAAAACTAAAAGCTAAAAAGACATGACTAAAAAAGCAATGATTTGATGGTGTCCTGAGTATTTAAAACATCCCAAATGGTGTTTTGACCAATTAGACACTGTTGCTATATTCCTCCTCACAATTCATAAATCAAATGTTATCTCATCAGTCACATGGTCCGAGTTTTCCCACTCTTGCAGAGTATAATTTTGGACATGATTTCTATAACAAGAATATGATACATTTGACAAAGAATTGATTGGAAGAAACGTTTCAAGCAAGAAGATTCAAACACACACATACTAAACATGAACATGAAGTTATTCAATAGTTATTAAAAATACATACACAATACGTGATTAAAACATGATAGTCAAATGTGTGGGTTAGATACATAATATGGAGTTATGCATAGAAATGATTAGTTGCTCACAAGTCCTTTTAGTGTCATTTAGATGCATATGTACATGGAAAGGCAGTTTCTGTACAATTCTGTGGACATAAGGATATGTTCTGTGAAGACCAGAGGTTAAGAGGTCTCTCATGAATCTCAGTCTGTTCTTTGTCTCAGAGGTGGGGGGAAAAGTAAATCCGAAGAGCTCGTGATCGTGATTACTATCACTGGTTTACA
>NW_015547881.1:40595-45047 GCF_001515605.1 Sinocyclocheilus anshuiensis | reverse complement strand
ACTTGCTTCAGGCTTGTGGCGCCAGGATCTGATTTACGAACATCCTGTGTCTTGGGCCTTTCTGTGGAATTCGGCTCCTCGTGTTTCAACCATGTTCTTGATGGAATCCTAAATTGTCTGATTCGGTCTGATACCCTACAACTGTATAGCATGTGTGCAAGACTCCAATACCATTATAAAGTAATTATTTCAATAAATCTAAAACTAATAAATCTTTCGGAAATAGGATTATTATTGATTATCGATTCCCAATTATTTATATTTATGATTTCTAGTATTTGTACAGGCTTTACATTTTTATTTCAATGTTGTAATTAGTAATTCATTTAATTGTATCTTTGATCTTTGACAGCATTAATTAAAGTTTCTTAAGGGTTCTTAAGGGTCTAAGGGCTCCATCAAGCCACTCCCATAATAGCTGTCACCGCTCAAATTAATGCAGGACTCAGATTAACTGTATAGCATGTGTGCAAGACTCCAATACAGTTATAAAGTAATTATTTCATCACTAATAAATCTTTCAATGAGTAAAACTGGCTGTGTCTATAGTATTATAGACAACACAACATTATTATATTATTTTCAAATTAATTTTTTAATTATTATCATTTTAAATTATTGTCCCTGGACCAATAGGGTACTCTTGTAATAAAGTAGCAGTGGTTGGGACAGATTTTACGTGTCAATTCTGCTTAAAAAGATGTGATCTAATCCTGTTTACATGAAATAAGCTGCTCCTGAGCAGGTTTAGGTTACGGAGCTATGACAGCAAGTCTAGGATGAGCTTTATTACACTGCTATTTGTGCAGTGTGCACATGTAAAATAAAAACAACAATTTCGATTTGAAGCTTGTGACATATAAATGCGCACATCAACTTGATCACTTTATTTAGCGTTCATGTAAGCACTACAATCAAATTCATCAATCGAAATTAATTCAGTCCGAATGAACCAAAAATTGTGCATGTAAATATATCTCAACTTATTTTTTGATTAGTAATATGCATTGCCAAGAACTTCATTTGAACAACTTTAAAGGCGACTTTCTCAATATTTTGAATTTTTTTTTTTTTTACCCTATATCCCCAAATATTATCCTATCATAACAATATGCATTTTCTATATATTAATGGAAAGCTTATTTATTCAGCTTTAAGATGATGGATACATCTCAATTTTTTTTTATTGACCTTTATGACTGGTTTTGTGGTCCAGGGTCACATATAAAATTTGACTCCAGTGTGAATCCTCTCATGTATTTTTAGGTGTTCTGACCGTCTGAATCTCTTGTCACAGTGTGGACACTTGTAAGGTTTCTCTCCAGTGTGAATCCTCTCATGTGTTTTCAGGCTTCCTGACTGACTGAATCTCTTGTCACAGTGTGAACACTTGTAAAGTTTTTCTCCAGTGTGGATCCTCTGGTGCTGTTTTAAACAGTTTGCTGAAATAAAAGTCTTTTCACACTCAAAGCACATGTAATCTCTCACACCAGTATGTATTTTCTGATGTATTTCCAAATTTTGTAGACATGAAAAGCCCTTTCCACATAAATAACATGAATGTGGCTTCTCCTTTGTATGAACCGTCAGGTGTTTCTTCAGGACTGAAGCCCACAAAAACGTTTTGCCGCATTGATCGCATGTGTACGGTTTCTCTCCAGTGTGGATGTTCATGTGATCCTTAAGATTTGCTGTGAGTGAAACTCTTCCCACACTGATCACAAGTGAACAGTTTCTCTCCAGTATGAACTCTCATGTGAAGATCAAGAGTATGTTTGTTTGTGAAACTCTTTCCACACTGAGTGCAGGTGAAATATTCCTTGGCTCTTTTTTTATTTAAATCTTTCTGTTTGGGTTTTTCTCCACTTTTGACATGATTTTTCTCCTCAACTTCACTCAATTCTTCTTTCTCCTCATTATCTTCAATCAACTCTGCAACAAAAGTAAAAACAGTAAATCTTCATTAACTTGTTAAAAAATGAACCCTGATATAACAGCGGAAAGTAGACAATTGTATTACAAACTTTTGATGGCTGCTGTGTCAATTCCTCGTCATCAGTTAGGAACCTAGGTGTGCTATTTGATAGCAATCTTTCGTTAGAAAGCCACATTTCTAGCATTTGTAAAACTGCATTTTTCCATCTCAAAAATATATCTAAACCATAATTTGTTAAAAACCTTACATAAATTTGTTTTAATAAATTTGTTAAGCATTGTATATAGTGAATATAATTTAAATCTCTGCATTAAAAATGTAAAATAATAATAAAGATGATAAAGACGAATAAAATCACAAACTCCGTGTTAACCAATAGGTAAGAGTTATGTTCTGCAGGAACACGTTCACTTTGATCACAGTCACGTCTTAGCCCGATTCGGACGGTAACTGTTTCTCATATGGACGTCTGTAAACAGAAAGTTACTTATCACCTCAGTGATAAAACTCATGGATTCCGAATAGGGCTTAGAGTCATTTCTTTATCCTGTTAAAGGCGGTTTTGAAGCGTCTGATATTTATATTCAGACAATTACACGCTGTTATCCCCATAGTTCCTACGCTCATAAAATATGCGCAATGCATGTTGACCTTTAAACCTTTATTTAACTTTCAACAACAGATATTTCAGCACAATTAATGTTTTTGCGCTGATTATTAATTGTCTCTGTTTTCCGTCTGTCTGACGCGCCGGCGCTCATTCAGTAAAGATTCAAATTTAACACAGACTGTCAGGACGGACCTTTATGCAAAAATGGAAATGCTCGCGTGAATTTGTGACATTTATACACAAGGATATGACCGTTAACTGAAAGTTTTTTTTTGCGCTGAGGACGCACACGCATCTGTTAAAGCGCCTGACAGGGCAAGCCATTACGCTAATGCATTAGGTTAAAGCTTAAAATAAAGAATTCTCATGTTTTGGGCAGCTTGGATCACGTAACTCTCCTGCAGCATCTCATTCTGTTTCCTCCACTATTTTAGATGCATTTTGTCCATAGAAATGCGTAATTCAGTGCTTTGATTTGACGCGACAGGATGAAGTTGGACAAGTATGTAAACTCCGTTGGACATGCACTGTGGGCAGACCCGATTAATCGATAATGAGAAAATGTCAAATTATTCGTTTTCAATCAACACAAACTCAGCACACCTGAAAAATGAAAGGTGCGTAGGAAAATCCAATTTTCCAAAATATAAAAAAGATGCAATCCCGCACACTACCAGTACTTGATAAATATTGCAGTTTATTGTTATAAGCACAAGCAAAGTTTCGGTCCACTGACCTTCATCAGGCATAAATTATTACTTTTAAAATATTACAGGCACAAATCTCATGTTTCTATAGGGAGAGCTATTAAATATGTTTGATCAACAACACGAGGGATCTGAGGATCTGTGTGTTGCTTCAAGAGAGCAACCATACATTTGAATTATCTTTTTATTTTCTTTTTTTATTAATTTATAATCAGTTATTCGTATAATCATTTAGAATCATTAGCCATTTACGTAATTTATTGTTTGATTATTTTTTTTATCATTTACCATTTATATAATTTGATTATTCATTTATTTTTTTATGATGTTTTTATATATTTTTTATTTCTTATTTTCCCTGTTTATGTATTTTCATTGCTTAATCTGATGATTGTGAGGTTTAATTAACTGTT
This sequence comes from Sinocyclocheilus anshuiensis, assembly GCF_001515605.1. NCBI lineage: Eukaryota > Metazoa > Chordata > Actinopteri > Cypriniformes > Cyprinidae > Sinocyclocheilus > Sinocyclocheilus anshuiensis. Next base: position 41,381 of record NW_015547881.1, on the reverse strand, counting down.
TTGTCTGAATGAATAAGAGATAAGAGGGAATGTTTATGGAAACTCAAGGTTTATGGGATGTTATTGTGTTTGGTAAAACACTACTTGTTGGATTAGTGTTCGTCAGATGAAGTCTGAGCATTGAAACATATGCAACTAAGATTTTTCAATAAACTTAGCTCCTTTTTATCATCAGCACTTCGTCTCCTGCTTCTGCTCTTCTCTGGCTTTGCTCAGTCATCTTCTAGGCTCATAGAAGACTATTAATACAGTTTTGGTACCAGACATTACTTGATGCTAATGGGTTTTAAAACGCTAGTCTACCACATCCAGTTTTCAAAAGTCTTGTGAACAAATGTTATGTATGAGTTTTATGGCCTTATTTTAATGACTTAAAAATTTACATTTTTTACTAACCATGCATAAATGTTTTCTCAAAAACACAAACATGTAGGCTATATTCATGCTGCTCGTGTATTATTGTAGCCCAGTTTGTGCTGATTACAGTGTAATCAGATTTTAGTCATTAATATGTTTTTAAGATACTGAAAAAAGCACAAATGTCAGGGCATGTCAAAACCTCTCCAGAGCCCCAAAACCCCATCAGACCTCAGAGGGTTAATGCTTTGTGTGTACCACAAACAGTCACTAAATATGAATGAAGAATAAACACCAACCTCCGTGTTCCTCCTGTTTTATTCTCCAGGGTTCTGGTTCCTCCTGTTTTATTCTTCAGGTTTCTGGTTCCTCCTGTTTTATTCTCCAGGGTTCTGGTTCCTCGTGTTTTATTCTCCAGGTTTCTGGTTC
>NW_015547881.1:30387-40047 GCF_001515605.1 Sinocyclocheilus anshuiensis | reverse complement strand
TGAAACATATGCAACTAAGATTTTTCAATAAACTTAGCTCCTATCATCACTCATCACTTCGTCTCCTGCTTCTGCTCTTCTCTGGCTTTGCTCAGTCATCTTCTAGGCTCACTATTAATAATTAACACAGTTTTGGTACCAGACATTACTTGATGCTAATGGGTTTTAAAACTCTAGTCTACCACATCCAGTTTTCAAAAGTCTTGTGAACAAATGTTAGGTATGAGTTTTATGGCCTTATTTTAATGACTTAAAAATTTACATTTTTCATGTATTATTGTAGCACAGTTTGTGCTGATTACAGTGTAATCAGACTTTAGTCATTAATGTGTTTTTAAGATACTGAAAAAAGCACAAATGTCAGGGCATGTCAAAACTTCTCCAGGGCCCCAAAACCCCATCAGACCTGAGAGGATTAAAGCTTTGTAAGCCTATGTACCACAAACAGTCACGAAGAATAAACACCAACCTCCTTGTTCCTCCTGTTTTACGTGTTTTATTCTCCAGGTTTCTGGTTCACTCGTGTTTTATTCTCCAGGTTTCTGGTTCACTCGTGTTTTATTCTCCAGGTTTCTGGTTCACTCGTGTTTTATTCTCCAGGTTTCTGGTTCACTCGTGTTTTATTCTCCAGGTTTCTGGTTCACTCGTGTTCTCCTCTCGCTCCTCTTTAACAAACACCATCTTCACAGCAGCAGATCTCATTTCAGCTGATATTCCTCCAGATATTCCTGCTTGCTTCAAGTAGACTCTTGCTTAGTCACGACTGTGAGAATGTGAAACCATAGACTGTATAAAAACATGGACGTAGTGTCCGTGACGTCACCTGCAGAGTTCTGAAGAGTGTTTTTGAAACCCAAAGTGGGCAGAGCCGGCCGTCGCCATCTTTGCAGCACGTCACCGCGCGTCACTCACGGACAATCGAAAATGGGCAAAAAGGCGGGAGCTGGTTGCTGAAGCCACGCCCACCTAGCTCGACGGCAGTGTCAGCAGCGGCAATCCACCTGTCACTCAAGTGGCCACGCCCTTAATTATGCAGAACTTTAAGGCTTAATATATTTTAAACGGATGAGTTATAAAAAAATTCACCCCCTCACAGTTGTCATGAAGGGCAAAATTAGCTATATAGACCAAAAGAATTTTTTTAACCAGGCTGTAAACGTTTTTTTTCTGCTGTAAAGTTGGGCATTTTAACATGGGGAGTCTATGGGATTGACTCCCTTTTGCAGCCAGCCTCTAGCGGCCAGTTGACGAATTACAGTTTAAGTCACTTCCTTGATATATTAGACATGTCTATGGGTGAAACCAGAGCCATAGAAAGAGACTCTACGGCTCTGGGTGAAACTAATCTTCTTCCTCTGAGGTTTAATGGTGTTTCGCAAACAAGCGTCTGTTCTAGCGCCACCCGCTGGACTGGAGTCGAGAGGAGGGAAAATAATACTCATTTCATCATATTCACACTGTTTTAAATAACTGATTGAACAATTCAGCTTTAAATGATTCAAGATAGTATTTCGCTAGTTTGTTGTATCTGGTTTTGAAATTTGTGCACAGGTGCATCGGACAGGGGGTAATAGTGGAACTGGTGCCCTCAACGAGGGGGGCCTACAAATATATATTGATAATCTGTCTTTCTCCACTCCTGCACACACTAGTGCTCTTAACAGAGAGCAGAAGCTGCAGTGTAAAGCCCAGGTTTTTCTCAGTGATCAGAAATGCTCTAACAATGGTGTTTCATGTCATTCTTTTCCTGTCACAACAGCAGGATTCACTTCAGCAACAGGTTGATTTTCAGCTGTAAGAATGAACACAATGTCTTTCATGTCTTCAGACATTACCTGTGGTGATTCCAGTGAACAGCAGCATGGGTCAGCCGAACCCCTGTCCTTACGACTATAGTTTGAGATTTGTAGAGCGTCCTGAGTTTATCTGATGGCACAGTTTCATTTGACTTCAGCTGCTTTACAGCCGTTTCAGTTTCATCCAGTCTATTAAATTAAATCAAGTCTCTTTTCTGAAATGTTTTGGTTCATTTTAAACTGTTCGTTGGATTATTTTAGCAATAAAAATGCTTCGCTTTGAAAGTGCACTTCAAAAATAGAAATTTATTTCTTACAGTATCTCTGTCAGTTTGATTCCTCTTTAACAGCAGTCTTAATTGTTAAGATGTTTGCTATCAATAGTTTACACACAGGGTTTATACAGGAAATATATAACTATTTAAAGCCTATTATCAATTAATAAATTAATAAGTGGTCAATACCTTTTCTGTGGTCAACTGTAGTATCATATAAACGCTGAAAATAACTGATGTTTGACTCACAGAAAGCAAAGAAGAGATTAATTGAAAAATAGCACAGATCGCTTGACGGAGAGCGAAACTCTGAAACGCTCAGTCAGAGTGTTCGGCGAGTGTAAATATATCTAGGCTAAACTTATACTTAGCCTCCAACTCACACACTGGCGAGTAAAATCTGAGAATTTATTAGCAATTGGCTAATATTAGACATCATTTAGTCGCCAGAGTGAAGATTTAGTCGCATATGCGAGTGATTTACTGGCAACGTAGAGGGTTGCAACGTGCAACTTTGGTTAAAAGAGGGAAATGTGGTTGAATTGAACCTGTCCTTTATAGCTATTAATATGAAGAGGGTGATAAAAAAGGTTTTCTGATTAATGTTTTACTTTTGTTAGCGAAGAATTTTATTCACAAATGTAGATTTTTTAAATCACCCCCCATGTTTATAGTATTATTTGAGACTTATACTCAAAAACTTTGTCAAAAACAAAAAAATAAAAAAGCCGGAATCTTGTTAAGATTTATTTGATAAATATAATTTATTATAATGTTTTTTTTTTATCCCCTGTGTTTAATCTATATTTATTAATATAGATGGTTTAAAGAATGAATGTTATTTTTTTTATTTTATTTTTTTTTATTCTGTGTAAGTCTAAGCCAAACTGTTGTCCTTGAATGTAAGTTGTATGCCAACTTGTACTGTAAGCTTGTAATTTTTTGCTATACTTAAAAAAAAAAAAAGTTTATTAGACGAGGAAGGGCGGGGTCTCAAAATTAAAGATGAAAGATGCAACATAAGCAGGGGTCACTCATTCTTCATTAAATAAATAAACAGTTAATTCTGCCGAAATACATAAAACATGAAACAGTTTTGATGCGATATTATTGATTGTTAATGTTGCTAAGGGTGTTGCTCAGTGATACACAGAACCATTGGGTGAAGCGGTCAAAGCCGTGCTGTATCGTGAATAAAACACAGCTGCTGACCAATCAGAATCGAGGAATGGAACTAACCGTTTTATAATAAGGAATATAAAACTTTTTAAGGATCTGCAGGCACCCTGTTAACTCTTTGTTAGCCTAATATACCACAAACTCATTAAAGATTAATTTATAATAAACACCAACCTGGTTCTGGTTCCTCGTGTTTTATTCTGCAGGTTTCTGGTTCCTCGTGTTTTATTCTCCAGGTTTCTGGTTCCTCGTGTTTTATTCTCCAGGTTTCTGGTTCACTCGTGTTCTCCTCACTCTCCTCTTTAACAAACACCATCTTCACAGCAGCAGATCTCAGTTCAGCTGTTACTCCTCCAGATATTACTGCTTGCTTCAAAACTTAGTCACGACTGTGAGGATGAGAATATTACAGGTATTTAACGTTACTGACCTGATTCAAAAACTGTATTTCTCTATTTAGCGTACAGAAACAACATTTCTAACAGATTGTAAACAGCATCACGTAAAAACAACAGAGAGCTCGGTGAAACGAATCTTCTTCCTCTGAGTTTTAATGGTGTTTGGCAAAGGAATGTGTTTTAGCGCCACCCGCTGGACTGGAGTGAGAAGCGCCGAGCAGGTGCTGTCATCAAGCGTTTATTTGTGTCGCCCCGCCCCATTCAAGAGGACTCCAAACAGGCGCACAGAAACGGATTTCATTTATTTGATGCGTTTCAATACTAATATTTATTTGGATTTTTGTAGAATTTTTAATTATCATATCCCATGCACTCACATGTTTGTTTTTGTTTCTCTCTGCAGATAAGTTATTTTAGTTGCTGAAATCAAGGAAAAGCTAAAAAGGTAGAAATTGTGTTATTTAGAGATGTTTAAGATATACATATATTAGTGTTTTTAAATTAGTGTCATCTCTGTGTTACTGTGTGAGCCACTACAGGGATCCTTTACACGTGAACATTTAAACTGTCAAAAAATGTTGATTGATGTGAAAGATAGTATGTCAAATGAAATCTCATATTTCAAAAATTGAGGAGGTTAAGTTGCTCATTTAAAAACTGTGATAATTCTTTTTCAGTGAAATTGTTTTTCATATCCCACCCATCTAGAAAGCGTAAATCATCCTTGAGAACTTGAACCACGTACAAGAGAGTGTCCTTTACGTCCTAAAGCCAGTAAAAGCGAGAAGTTCTTTCACAAATCAAAACTACAAGCATGTGTTTTGATTTGTACATAATGAAACTTTAATATTAGAAAAGTAAGCATACAAATATATGAGTGTATATATTATATTTTCCTGGTTATAATAAAAAATTCCAAATAAAGCATAGTGTTACTGTGGCAAAATATAATACACATAACTTAAGTATTGTGTCCATTATTAAGTTCAAAGAGATGTTTGACAGTCCTCCAAACAACTAACTGTCCTCAAACACAGCCTGACGCAGCTGACACAGAATAGCATACGCTGTTTACGTTCAGTGGATACTCTCCAAAATAGCACCAGGGTGGAGGAGACAAATTGTTGAATAAAGTCGTTATTTTTGTTTTCTTTTGCGCACAAAAAGTATTCTCGAAGCTTCGTAAAATTACGGTTGAACCCCTGATGTCACGGATTATTTTACCGATCTCCTTGCTACGTCTCTTGACCTTGATCGTGGTAATTACATTGCTGTCTATGGGAGGGTCAGAGAGCTCTCAGAATTCATCAAAAATATCTTAATTTGTGTTCCGAAGATGAACGGAGGTCTTACGGATTTGGAACGACATGAGGGTGAGTAATTAATGACAGAATTTTCATTTTTGGGTGAAGTAACCCTTTAATGTATTCTTTCTCGTATGCCACAATGTTCAGATTTGACAGGGAACAGCACTTTTTTGTGATCTTTCCCATTCATCTTTTTGTCCCAAGTTGACAAAAAGATTGAATCCAATATTTGGTGATAATATCGCTTAATGAGTGATTTATATGCATTTTTTTGAGGCCGGGTCATTTTTGACCGGGAACACCACAAGTGTGACTTTGTGCCATTTTGTACAAAATAAAAGCCTTTCAAAACAAACTCCCTGATTAAGCATTAAAGCACACTATTGTGATAAACAGTGCAAATTTTCTTCAGTTTTTATTTAATATTGTGAAAATTATTCATAAATAATGCTTTTTTCACTCAAAAAATGAGGTGCCTACTCTCAGATAAATGAGGCCTACGATTAATTAGAAGCAATATAAATACAAAACCAGTCCTAAATGAAAGAAAATAAGTTGACAAAAAGATTGAATCCAATCTTTGGTGATAATATAGCTACTTTATAGATAATCTCTACTATACAGATTACTAATGACTTTACTTTCAAGTTACTTTCATGTTTACTTTACTTTTCAAGTTATCAAACCTAAAAAATACACTACTAAGAGAAACTCATAGTTCTTTCATTAATTTAATATTGACTGAAAAGATAATACATAAGTAGGCCTATTTGTATACCCCTGATTCACTCCCAATATCAACAAAACTTTTTTTGTTTTGTTTTGTAAAATAAAACAAATAGGGTGCGTTTCTGCATTCTCAGTCTCTGTGAATATCTTCCTGAAATGAGTCGAATGAACGAAAATGACATGAGAAATACAAGTAAGCCTATATCTGGAAAGCTTGAAGTGTCTATTATTAAATGAAGTAAGTCATGTCGAAAACAAATATTCTCTGATAAAAGAATCCATATGAATCCAACGCGAGGTACAGTCTTTCCCGTCTGAGCTCAGCTATAATGTGATCATGCCCACATGTATCGCACGCTATAAGATAGTCATCCACGCGAAACCAGGCTTGAGACGCGCGAACATGTAAAGGCTCACGTCACCTCTGTAGAAATTCAAGTTCATCGTTTTTGGAAGAAGACGTGCTGTGAGGAACAAGCCTTGAGTTGTGATGCCTACGCGGTTTAATCCAGCAGATGATCTTACTCTGATAAGTCATTTAGTTTTTATTTTATTAGTGTTACTGTGACATAAACTTGTACATATTCACTTGTTGAACTTTTCCCAAACTATAATGCCAGACTAAAATATGTTGAGTGCAACATTTTGAAATATGATAGGCATCCTTTCATTGTATCTGGGGAAGTCGTGGCCTAATGGTTAGAGAGTCAGACTCGGCTGCCCACCGCTCCGGGTGTGTTCACTGTGTGTGTTCACTGCTGTGTGTGTGCACTTTGGATGGGTTAAATGCAGAGCACTAATTCCAAGTGTGGGTCACCATATTTGGCCACATGTCACGTCACTTCTTAGTGTGATTTCAGACTGCAGTGGTCTGGTTTCTCCACTGCATGGATCTTAATGAGTGTCTTCAGGTGACTTTTAAAAGCTAAACTGTTTCTGCACTGATCACACGCGTGCAGCTTCTCCCTGCTGTGGATCCTCTCGTGTTTTTTGCAACTTGTTGACCGACTGAATCTCTTGTCACATTGTGAACACTTGTAAGGTTTTTCTCCAGTGTGAATCATCTCATGCAGTTTTAAACAGCTCGCAAATGTAAAAGTTTTCCCGCACTCAAAGCACATATAAGCTTTTACACCAGTATGTATTTTCTGATGTACTTTTAAACTATACAGCAGTGAAAAACTCTTTCCACACACAGAACATGAATGTGGCTTCTCCTTCGTATGAATTGTCAGGTGTGTCACAATTGTGATGCAGTAAGAAATGTTTTGCCGCAATGAAGACAAGCGTGCGGCTTCTCTCTGGTGTGGATCCTCATGTGAAGATATTGTTTGTTTAAGAAACATTTTCTGCACTGTTCAGACGCATATGGCTTTTCTCCTGAGTGGATTTTCATGTGTCCTTTAAGATGTGCTGATTGCGGGAAACTCTTTCCACTGATCACAGGTATACGGTTTCTCTCCAGTGTGGATCCTCATGTGCCCCCTAAGATGTGCTTTCTGTGTGAAGCTCTTCCCGCACTGATCACATGTGAATGGCTTCTCTCCAGTATGAACTCTCACGTGAAGCTCAAGACATTGTTTGTTTGAGAATCTCTTTTCACACTGATTGCACATGAACGGTTTCTCTCCGGTGTGGATCCTCATGTGAAGCTCCAGATTTTGTTTATTTGGGAAACTGTTCCCACACTGATCACATGTGAACGGCTTCTCTCCAGTATGAACTCTCACGTGACATTCAAGATGGGATTTACAAAAAAATCTCTTTCCACATTCATGACATTTGAATGGTTTCTCTCCAGTGTGGATCCTCATGTGACTCTTAAGGTGTCCTTTCTGTGAGAAGCTCTTCCCGCACTGATCACAGGTGAACGGTTTCTCTCCAGTGTGAACTCTCATGTGAAACTCAAGAATACGTTTGGTTGTCAAACTCTTTCCACACTGAGTGCAGGTGACAGATTTCTTGTCTCTTCTTTTCTTTAAAAATGTCTTTTTAGTCTTTGAGTGACTCAAAGGTTTTTCTCCAGGTTTGTCATAATGTTCCTCCTCCTCTTCACTCAGTTCTTCACTCTCCTCATTCTCTTCTATGAGGCCTGAAATGAAAGATGTCAGCACTAATGTAATAGCAGAAACTAGATGTGCTACTTAAGACAGGTTTTGTGGTCCATACTGTGTGATTTTGGCTAAGACTGTGTCAGCCTCGCCACGAGGATGCACTGTTTTTGTTCAAACCAAAGCGTAAACATACATAGAAAACGTATCCTTGTAGCACGGCTGACACAGAAGAGTGTACGTAGTGCGTCCTGCGGATATTCTCCAAAATGGCGCTACGGTGACGCGAAGACACAGAATAGACGAATTATTGAATATAGTCATTATTTTTATTTTCTTTGCGTACAAAAAGTATTCTCGTCGCTTCATAAGATTCAGATTGAACCACTGACGGCAGATGGACTATTCTGATCATTTATTTCATACTTTTCTGGTCCTTGACAGTGTAATTTACTTGGCAGTCAATCGGACAGTCACAAGCCTCACAGTTTTCATCTAAAATATCTTAAATTGTGTTTCGAGGACGAACAAAGCTTTCACGGGTTTGGAACGACATGGGGGTAAGTGATTAATGACAAAATTTCCATTTGAACCCTTTAAGAGCATTTCTGAGAAGTTTTATACATACGGACCCTGATGAAGTGCTTGAATCTTTATAACATGAATGAAGAATAAACACCAACCTGTTTGTTCTTCAGTATCTTCAGTGTGTTTGATTCTGCAGGGTTCTGGATCTCTCATCTTCTCTCTGTCCTCTTTAATAAACTCAGTCTTTGCAGATTTAAGCTCTTCCTGATGATTCGATGATCGTTTTCACTTGCAAACTGATGGCAATATTCCAGCATTTATTGGTGAATTACTGTGGGTGGAGCTTCATTGATGATGTGAATGCAGTGGGAGGAGCTTCACTGATGATGTTTTTGTTGTGGGAGGAGCCTCACTGATTATGTAGTTGTTGTGGGAGGAGCTTCACTGATGATGTGGTTGCAGTGGAAGAAGCTGATCTACCAAAATCAAAAATATAAATTTGTTTTTACACTAATTGATTACAGAATATACAAATGTAAATTCTTCCAAATATAAAGAGTGGTAGGAAACGTCTCAGGTTACTTATGTAACCATGGTTCCCTGAGTAGGGAACGAGACACTGCGTATGATGATTCGATGATCGTTTTCACTTGCAAACTGATGGCAATATTCCAGCATTTATTGGTGAATTACTGTGGGTGGAGCTTCATTGATGATGTGAATGCAGTGGGAGGAGCTTCACTGATGATGTTTTTGTTGTGGGAGGAGCCTCACTGATTATGTAGTTGTTGTGGGAGGAGCTTCACTGATGATGTTTTTGTTGTGGGAGGAGCCTCACTGATTATGTAGTTGTTGTGGGAGGAGCTTCACTGATGATGTGATTGTTGTGGGTGGAGCTTCATTGATGATGTGATTGCAGTGGGAGGAGCTTCATTGATGATGTGTTTGTTGTGGGAGGAGCTTAACTGATGATGTGGTTGCAGTGGAAGAAGCTGATCTACCAAAATCAAAAATATAAATTTGTTTTTACACTAATTGATTACAGAATATACAAATGTAAATTCTTCCAAATATAAAGAGTGGTAGGAAACGTCTCAGGTTACTTATGTAACCATGGTTCCCCGGTGCGACTATAGTATAAATAGGCACCGGGAGAACACATCATCCACTTCTTCGTCTGAAGCTTGCGTCCGAAGCGTGGCAAGAAACCTAGAGGACGCAATGTCTCGTTCACTACTCAGGGAACCATGGTTACATAAGTAACCTGAGATGTTCCCTTTCATGGGAACTTCAAACTGCGTCCTCTAGGGCTCGCTATTGGGACGCCTCGTCGTGACCCGTGTCTGAAGCATACATTGAAAAAACACCAACTCGTTGGCCGGCGACAGCCATGACGT
>NW_015547881.1:19022-30069 GCF_001515605.1 Sinocyclocheilus anshuiensis | reverse complement strand
GTAGTGACGTCATGGCTGTCGCCGGCCAACGAGTTGGTGTTTTTTCAATGTATGCTTTAGACACGGGTCACGATGAGGCGTTCCCCATAGCGACCCCTAGAGGACGCAGTTTGAAGTTCCCATGAAAGGGAACCAGTTGAAAGCATAAACACAGAAATAAATGTACAGATTTTTAATCAAATAGCATCAGTCTGTTGACACCAATGAAATGAGCTTTAAATGTCAATTTACAGGAGATCTGAAGACAACAGCATAATAAATTAGGTGAAAACAGGAACTATTGACATGAAATAAAGAGTCTTTTCAGCAGCTCTGTTAATATTGATGATCCTCAGACTATCAACACTCATTCAACAAGACATTCAGGATCATCAGCAGATCATCTCACTTTATTCTGAGTGTTTGCTGTTAGAAACTGATTATAAAAGAGACAAGCCTATAAAACATGCTTTACTGAAAGATAATACTGTTATTTCTCACAATAGCCGATCAAACATCAATAATAACACAACAATACATCAACAATAACACAAACACTACTGCAGGGTTCTGGATCTCTCATCTTCTCTCTGTCCTCTTTAATAAACTCAGTCTTTGCAGATTTCAGCTCTTCCTGGTGCTTTAATGCTCGTCTTCACTTGTAAACTGATGGAGATATTCCAGCATTTATTGTTGAATTACTGTGGGAGGAGCTTCACTGATGACGCTATTCTTGTGGGAGGAGCTTCATTGAAGTTGAATTGCAGCATGCAAGGAGCTATCTGCCAAAATAAAATTATATATATATATATATATATATATCACTTACTGAGATCGTTTTCACAGCACAATTTAAATAATGTAATTTTTTTTTCAAATATAAATAATGGTAAGAAAATTTTTATAAATAATATAAATAATGGTAAGAACAAACACAGAAATGCATCTACAGATTTGTAACCAACAAATGCCCTCAGTACTGACACCAGATCTTCTGTAAATTGCCACTTAAAGCTAATTTAATTGAAGACATCAGCATAATAAATGAGGAGAAAACAGGAGCTATTGACATGAAATAAAGAGTCTTTTCAGCAGCTCTGTTAATATTGATGATCCTCAGAAGATCAACACTCATTCAACAAGACATTCAGGATCATCAGCAGATCATCTCACTTTATTCTGAGTGTTTGCTGCTAGAAACTGATTATATGAGTCAGGATGTATGCCAAAAATCTATTAAACTGCTCTATGGAAAGACTCTATTATATTGTCATATTTTCTCATAATATTCATTGCATGGATAAAACATCAGCAATACAAAAACAAACACTACTCGTCTTCATCAACTACTACAGCAGCATAATATGTCTATGTGAATCTAAATATAGTCCGATTTTATGATAACTACACTCTAAAAACACTCGGTTATTTTTTTTTAACTCAATCGCTGAGTTATGCCTGTTGAGTCACAATGTTGGGTTCTTTTTCCAGTGTTGGGTAGTTTTTGTGTAACCCAGCTGTTGGGTTAGTGGGTGGCTGCTCGCGCGTTTAAACACAACAAAGATGAAATGATAAAGTGTAGGCAATCTAGGTCTGAGACGGCCACCAATGGTCAGAATATTATAGACAAAATAATAATGATTAGCAGCAGTTCAGAGTCAAGTATCATGTTTGCAATACAAAAGAACCATTCTATTTCCATAATCAGTCCTTTAAGTGTGAATGGCTCATCGTCTGAAAACTTTAGCATGATGTGGAAAAAAATATTGGAGTCAGTTTGTTACTTTGTTTTATTAGTGTTCATTTATTTTATTAAACTGGATAAATTATTACACTTTTTATATTTTATATGATGTCATGATTTACTTTAGATAATAACAAAGGTTTATTATTGTATGTTCGTTTGGCATTTCATTTATTGCATACCCTTTAAATTCGCTTATTGAAAGAACAACAGCAGCAGCATGGTGTAACATTTATTTGAAACACATGTATTTGGTACTTAAATTGTCTCTAATATATTGCTTTAACTCAACTTGCTTTCATAATCCTCGGAAGTCAAACTCAATCAAAAATTAAATTAGATTAATCACACAGCCCTAAAGTACAATAGATCTTGCTGCTGGATTGCAAAAACCGAAAACGCATCGCAGACGGATATCTGGATATTATCACATGATAATATTTATGTACCAATAATAAATTGTTTATTTCCTTAATTTCCCCAGCACCAAAAGCAGAACAGTTAACATTAGAGTTTATCAATATCACTGTCTTTCATAATTTAGCCCCAGGGCTCATTACTGGTGTAAGAATCCACCCACCAGCCCAAAAAGCGGAATCCAGCGGCCTGGTCGAAGGTTTAATGCATATTCGGTCTTTTACTTGCGCTTCTGAATTTATCAGGATTTAGTTTAAATTTTGTCTAGCTCCGTTTTCAATCTGACTCCAATTTCACGTGATCATTAAATTTAGGCAATATTTCTAATCAAAAGCTGATCACAGATATCGATTGTTTATTAATTTAGATATTTGAGTATTCTGTAAATCCCATACTTTCAATTATTCGTTCATCAGGGACCCAATGCCGCTCAGAGATACGCGCCCCGGGTTTGCGGTAAACTCACGCACGCAAACTAGCCAGTCTGATGTTAGTCAGAGGGTGTAGGTAGACTAATACCTGTTTTGCCTGCCGCCTACTGCTTGCTTATGACAAAAAGTGTAATTCACTTAGTCCTTTCCCGTACAACTTGCTAACATCGGCGATAGACAGAAATCAGAAGGTCTCCGATGACGTGCCTACTGCTCCTACCATTCATGAGCCTTCAGTTTGACCTATCCTGGCCGTAGATTTGCGGTAACAAAAGCCTCCTCACAGTTTACTAGTCATAATGATTTCAAGAAAAGTTCAGAATAAATCAAATATAACAATTTATTATTTGTCAGGTAAACTTGTATCATGCCAATTACATAATCAATTCAAAGATATCAAATCAATACAAGACATCAAATTCTCAAAGATAAATCTAAGAGCAAAGGATGCATACCTGACTTCAGGAAAATACATAGTATAGAGTGTGTGGACACATTCCATACTACGGGCTTTCTGGCTACAGAATCGCGAAGACTGATTTGCAACTTTCTCTTAAATACTACCAGAACAAAAACAAATAAATTGTTAAATCAGTTGTAAAAACATAAAATACCTTTTGTTTGTTAGGTTCTGTGACCCAGGGTCACACCTGGCTGGAGATAGATAAACATTCTCACAGACCCCTAAAGGGGGACATACCCCCTCCTCAGCACAACACAATTCTACAAAAGTTTTAAATCTTTCACATAATATAAATGACTACTTTGAAATTGAAACGAAGGATGGGTGAAGGGACCGAAGAGCAAATGGTCTTTCTTCCAGATCTTCCTATCTGATCAAATCATTGCGAGAGTTACTGAGTGTTTGGCTTCACGAGGAGATCAAAGCCCATTGTTTTGTGGCATGGCATTTGCATTGTGAGAGTTCCTGAGTGTTTGGCTTCACAAAGAATTTATTTCATAAGGAAATAATTTCACTCCTTTCACTGGGTTCAGGCATTCATTTCTATTTACAAGAGAAGCAAATAAGGATCAATTACAAAGCTACATGATAGTATATCTTGCATCTGTGTTTTCTAAATATATCATAGAAAAATAACTTTTTTTAAAAATAACAATGAAGAATAAATTTAAAATATATCTTGGTGTCTCTTAAAAGTGTTACAGCCTCTTCTTCAGCTTCCTGAACAAGAACAGTTTGTAAAAAGCTTCTGCTTTCCTTCATGAAAATGTAAGCAAACTGTAAGATAAACTGTAAAAGACAATAAAACGGGCAACAGCTCTGGTGGACATTCCTGCAGTCAGCATGCCAATTGCACGCTCCCTCAAAACTTGCGACATCTGTGGCATTGTGCTGTGTGATAAAACTGCACATTTTAGAGTGGCCTTTTATTGTGGCCAGCCTAAGGCACACCTGTGCAATAATCATGCTGTCTAATCAGCATCTTGATATGCCACACCTGTGAGGTGGATGGATTATCTCGGCAAAGGAGAAGTGCTCACTAACACAGATTTAGACAGATTTGTGAATAATATTTGAGAGAAATAGGCCTTTTGTGTACATAGAAAAAGTCTTAGATCTTTGAGTTCAGCTCATGAAAAATGGGGGCAAAAACAAAAGTGTTGCGTTTATAATTTTGTTCAGTATATTTCTGTATTTCTTTATTTCTCTCCCTAATCTTATTAGGAAACTATCTCTCAATCAGTACAATTAGTGGAGTTGCACACCTGTTGGTGATTATCAGACTGCACATAACTGTGTGAGATTGTTACTCTTGTTATCTGATAAAGGCCTTGGACGGTCGAAACGTCATGCTGTTTTATTAATAAAGCTTGAACTTTGAAGAGTGAGTGTTGCACCTTTGTTCAGCTCATTTGTTTCTTATATGCAACAGAAATGGCCACTTTTATGAGTTGGGTAACATGGTGGTTACACCGGCAGAATTTATTTTTTTGCAAAATGCAAAGTTGCAGTCTTGAGCCCAGCAGTGGAAAGTAGATAAATAAATTATTATTTTTAAAATATTATAGAAACAAACCCCACGTTTCTATAGGGAGAACTATTAATATGTTTGTATGTTTGATCAACTACACAATTGACCATTCGCAGGGAGCATGATTGACAGGCGATCTGATCAATCAGAACGCAGATATTATGTGCCGCTGCTGCTATCCGTCATCTTGTCCAACATCTACAGCTGGTCTCCATAGAAATCCATGTTAACACAGGGTAAAAAACATTGACTGAATTGAAACTTTTTCAATATAACTAAATATAAAAACGTGTGCGGAGGGTTAAGCTGTGCTGTTGTTGGCTGCCACAGTAACAGCAATACGCTAAGGAATTCCTTTAAAGTACTTGTTTTGCGTACCAGAAAATCTGTCCATGTCCGATGCTGTATGCATGGCTTGCAGCGCTTAAGTTAAAATAATAATGTGAAATAATAAAATAATATGTTAAAATAATGTGTGCTCTTATCATTCTGCAGACAAAATCCTGTGAACTTCGCCGTGATCGGGAACTGAACAGAGGCGCTACAGTGATCTGTCACGACACATTAAAGAGCCACAAAATGGTACTGTTTGAATTTCTTTAAAAATTACAAAATTTGCCTGTCATGGATAAATAAAAATGACAATAAAACCACCAGTTGGTGGCAGCAAGTCCCTGTGTTAAAGGGACAGTTCACCCAAAAATGAAAATTTGATGTTTATCTGCTTACCCCCAGGGCATCCAAGATGTAGGTGACTTTGTTTCTTCAGTAGAACACAAACAAAGATTTTTAACTCCAACCGTTGCAGTCTGTCAGTCGTATAATGCATGGCAATGGTAACAAAATCTATGAGAGTAAAAAAAAACATGCACAGACAAATCCAAATTAAACCCTGCGGCTCGTGACGACACATTGATGTCCTAAGACACGAAACGATCGGTTTGTGCGAGAAACCGAACAGTATTTATATAATTTTTTACCTCTAATACACCACTATGTCCAACTGCCTTGAGTGCGCGCACGGCATCTGGTGCGTGAGGTGTGTACGCACTCTGGCGTAGTTTGCCACATCCAACTGAGGTATGTGAACAAGATCTTTGTATGTGTCCTTTTTATTTGTAAAGCTGCCCTCATGAAAAGTAACAAATAAAATGAAGTTTTGGTAACGCTTTAGATTACAACCCGCAATGTACTGCGTAAGTAAACAGAATTTACAGTGTAACTTTTTTGTAATTACAGTGTACCTACCTATTCAGTACCTCCATGTAGGTATAAGGTAACAATATGCGAAGTTTGGAGAATAAAGGCGTAATAATCTGTAAAATTACAAATTATTTCTACTGTAAGTATTTTGAAACTAAGGGGTACCTATTCTAATATTGCAGGGTATGTATGACCTCTTATATTTGCAAGCAATTAAGCAAATACATACGCTGTGTACTTTTTTATAGCCTACACATATAAAACACGCTGGTAATTGTTTCAATCCACAAGGGAGGAACAAGTTGGACTTAAACACAGAACAAGTGTATATTTGCACAGTAATTACAGAGAAAAATATTGCACTAGTTTTAATTTAATTGTTCGATGGCCAAATTAAACCCTCTACATTTTTTTTTTTGCTATAAAAACACCACAGTATACATCCACTGAAATACAAATGTTGTATCATGTATTTTTTCTGCAAACAGCTGGAAAGAGGTAAGCTTGTTTTAAGCTGCATTGAACCGTGATGGTATATCGTGCAAAGTTATTTGGTGATAGTGGTGGTGAGAAGTTGCTGAAATCGACGAATAAGCTTTCATAAGACCCAGGAGAGCATCATGTATGACTTAAACCATCAGCTGTGCCTATGGTTTTTCCACATCCAACTGAGGTATGTGAACAAGATCTTTGTATGTGTCCTTTTTATTTGTAAAGCTGTCCTTACGAAAAGTAACAAATACAATTTTTTTAGTGTTTTACTTCCATTTGTATAACAACTGTTGTACTACAGGCACCATGTTTAAACTATGGTTAACCATGGTTTTACTACAGAGACACAGATTTGTTGTAAAACCATTCTAAAACTATGTTTACTTTGAAGGATGAAGTAAAATAATAATAGTAATAATAATAATACACAGTGTGTATTCAAGTTAGTATAGCTCCAAATAGTATTGACTTTGTAATGACAAGCAATACTGTATATTCTTAGGAAAGCCAACAGGAACCAGATCAGCCTGCAGAACACGAGTCAAGACTAAAAGATGTTCCACAATCAACACCTCAGAAGCCAATGAAAACTGGTGTTGAAAAAAACACTGGACAAGAGGACAAATTACACAAGCATATGATGTTACTACTAACAAGTCCACAGTCGTCGGAAAAGCATTCATATCCCTCCACATCCGGGACATATTTTGCTCTTCCAGCTGTAAGGTGCCAGCAGTTTGTAAGTATGAGAGTGTTTCTGAATTTTACATGCAAGCTGGAAAATGGCTAAATGTGCTGTTGGTATAAACAACTGTAAACTGAATACAGCTATTTGTAATGTACATTTTTTGTAACTATTTTTATGTCTTTACACAAATATTTAAAACACCTTCCTTTTCTCTTGTAGGATGAACCAGCTGCCAGTGAAAGCGAGCCTGATGACCTAAATATCAGCATGCTTTCATTAGATCCACCATCTGAAAAGAAGAATGTTAGTTTTGTTCCACCTAGTTCCACATCTGCCTCCAGTACAACCACTACGACAGAGGAAGAGGAGGAACAGCCATGGCAAGAACGGAAATGGATTGTTAATGAATCAGCACTGATGAAACAATTTAGTAGATGTCAAGACTGTGGTGGCACTAATCACAGAAAAAAAATAAAAACTTCAGGGAGCCTAATCAGTGTTCTTTGGGAATGTGAACAAGGACATAAGGGGCAGTGGAATTCATGTTCTGATGTGCATGTAATTCCATCAAACAACCTTCTAGTGTCAGCAGGTACTGTGTTTATGGGGTCCACGTATGCAGACATCTCTGAATGGGCTGCTGTGCTTAATCTTCAAGTACCACACAAAACAACTTTTTTTGCAATACAGTCTTCTTACCTCATACCGGCAATTGATGAGGCATTCAAAGAACAACAGACTGCCTTACTGGAACATTTGAAGGCAGGAAGCACAGAAAAAAAGGAAATACATTTATCTGGAGATGGAAGATCAGACAGGTAATTTTATATGTAAATGGTGAATTTTTATGTGATATTATGTTCTCTTTAAAGTAACAATAAACGTTGAAATCTGGGTTTCTGTTATATCTCAACGCAGTCCTGGATATTCGGCAAAGTACACCACATACAGCTTGATGGATGACAATACAGACAAAGTGGTACACTTTGAGCTGGTGCAAGTAAGTGTTCATGACAATAGTGATATATGTTTGGGGTAATGCAATTTTAATGTAATATTTTTATGTTTTATTTATAATAATGAACTACAAATTACCTGTGTGTAGACGGACAACAGGTTATGGGTCATATTCACAAAACTGTTGTTTTTCTCCAAGATTTACAAACCTTGTAATACTGTGTCTCATTTGCAATTGCCATTTCTTTTTATTATAGGTTACAGAATCATCAAGCTCTGTAGGAGTCGACTGGTTTCAGGAGAGCACTCAGCAAAATCCTAGATGACGACATTGGAGTAAGTGTGGTGACAACTGATAGATCCCCATCCATTCGCAAGATAATGCGAGTCGACTACACAAACATTCATCACGAGTTTGATGTATGGCATGTGGCAAAATGTATGCTTTTTTTTAATCAATGCCTAGTGCAGTAAATTATGTATTCTTTTCAACTTCTGTTTTGTTATTTATAAACGCAGCAGTAAACTATTCACCAAAAAAAAAAAAAAAAATTGGCATTCTTCTAATTGAAGTGCCTCTTCACCGGGTAAACACTAAATGACAAAGGTACAGAAGGGTTGTAAATAAAGCAGCTCTGTATGCTTTAGAATCTCTAGTAGTAATATGATATCACACCCCCTTGTGTCTGTTTTCAAGTCAGACACAGCTGATGACTGTGATGTTGAACAATACTTTTGGATGCAGATGAACATTTTCTTTTTCTTGTAGAAAGAAACTGGCTTTGGTATCCAGATACAAAGACAACAGACCACTTCAGCCATGGATTAAGAGCATTAGCAATCATCTGTGGTTTTCATGTTCATCTTGTGGAGGTGACCCGGATGTAAGTTGCGTGACTGTGTTTCTGTAACTGGTTTTTATCAAATAAACTAGAAGACAGCTAAATATTTACTTCAAATTTATCAGGAGCTGATCAAAAGGTCACTTCTGCACCACATTTGTGGGGGTTCATTCCTGGACAGAAGATGGAGAAGAAAGAAGATGTCTGCATAGCGAGCTTACCTCTGATGAGCAGAGAAAAAACAAATGGCTTGATAAAAAGTCCAGGGCATTCATTACATTAGAGAACCTTGTCTTAGACAAGGGTCTTCTGAAGGACCTCAGGCAGATGGCACTTTTCAAGCATACTGGTCAGTTTACATATGTATAATGTATGTTCATGTACAGAGCAAGAATATTTTTGAACACTGTATTATTTTAGTTTTTATCAGGTAAGCTTGAAGTGTTCCATTCACTGCTCCTGAAGTACTGCCCCAAAAGAATACACTTCCATTACACATCAATGCTTGCACGTACCCAGGTGGCAGTGCTTGACCACAATGAGAATGTTCACAGACAGCAGGCCAGAACCAACACTGGTAAGTTTGCTATACAATACATCACTGATTGTAATTTAATATTTCAGTACAAATATAAATACAATTTTTATTTTTTTTGGTAGGTACGCCACGGTTCAGTGTAGTGTTCCCCAAGCACTCTAAACAGTGGGTGGCCAGAAAACTGTACGAGTCCCCAACTCAAAATTTCAAAGATTCCACATTGCATGGTGGTTTTCTTTAGGGGTGTGTGTGTGATGTTTGACATTGCCTGTTACAGTAGTATCCAAAAGTCAATATATCTGTTAAATAACTAAATGAGGAGTATTTAACAAAAAGCTTATAGGAAAAAGTCAGTAATTGAGATATTTAAATTATAATTGATCTATTAAACATCGTATTGCATTTGGTTCCTTATTTACTTATAATAGGTTTTAAGTTGTTTATAATTTGGTTTATAACTACATTTTTTTTCAGTGATTTGATAACTGTTCATTTGTGAATCTATGGATAAAGAAAATTAAACTGGTAAAATACTTGCTTTCATGTAATGGCATTACTCTTTATTCTAATTGTCTATCTATCTTTATATAATGAAACCATTACAAGTACATACTGTTTAGTATTGCACATAGAAATTAACATGTATTGACAATTTTGTTTTATTTTAGGAATTCAAAGACAACTGAAATTTACATTATACCACCAGCCAAAAATTTCACAAAGTCATTGATTGCTCATAAATCGATAATAAATGGTAATGCCTATAAAATAAGAAAAAGGCTTACATTACAATTAATAAATATTGAAAATATATAGAACATAGTTACAAATTATAAGAGTTCAATTCAAATGTCTACAACATTGCAAATGCATTGTTTGCTTCTGTGAAGCCCACATAACGTCCAGAGGGGGATGGGTATTTCTCGCGGATGGCTTTCACCACACAAGAGAGTAAAACTTTTCTATTTCTTCTGCCCAGATATTCCCCCTTCAGCATCCACTCCAAAACCACACGATACGCCACCAACCTGCACTGACTGAAATATAAGGCAAACACTATAATAAACTCATATGTTCATATGCACCCCTGTAATCATTGCAATAACATTACAAATACAACACATTACTCACTCTATTGACAGCGTGCCATTGGGTCCCTCTGGCCTTGGACGTCGCCTCCAGTTTATACGTGGCAAGCTAAACACAACGTGCAAAACGCTGCGGCTCAACAGCGGAGAAAAGTCTGGATCTTCAGTCAGGCAGGTGTGTGATGGGACACCCTCGGCAATGTCCTCGTCGGCGTCTTGTAGTTGTGGCATTGCTATGTTACATTCGTGAAAACAGATGCTCTCCACTTCTGTTGTGATCTCACAACACTTATTACAAGAACACCACCACTTTTGAAGAGATCTCGGTCTCTCTGAGGCTTGAAGACGTGCTGCTGCAACAGATGCTTCCTCCATCTCTCTGAGTTCTTGATCTGAGTATTCTGGTTCAAATAAATACGGTTGGGCAAAAAAAATCCACGTGGTCTGTTGATATATCAAAATCGTCTTCCATTGTGATGATCTGTACGTCTAAATATCTTTAGATCTTCACAGTGGCAGGGAACACTTCCGCAATGACTGTGCACTGTGTAAACAATGAGTGACGTATACGCGCGAGAGATCACTTCCGGCGCTTGCGTAAACTACGCCAGAGTAGTTAACCTACAACAATGACAAACCATGGTTCACTGCAAAACTCAGACAGCTCCGCAAGG
>NW_015547881.1:18490-18938 GCF_001515605.1 Sinocyclocheilus anshuiensis | reverse complement strand
CATCTTGAATGCCCTGGGGGTAAGCAGATAAACATAACATTTTCATTTTTGGGTGAACTATCCCTTTAATAAATGATTTATCGAATCATTCAAATCAAACAATTTGTTAAAAACGGCTGATTCAATTAGAAACAAGTGAGTCCATCTGAATGGACCATTGAATCACTGGCTCACTCGATTCTTATTTCGATTCTATTCTATTTCGATTCTATTTATTTTATTTTGATTGATTCAGGCAGCTCAGTGGTTTTAGTTTTACTAGATCTCAGTGCAGCATTTGATACCATTGATCACAATCTTCTTGTCTGTCGTCTAGAAAAGATAGTGGGAATCCGGGGTATGGCACTTGAGTGGTTCATATTCTTTCTCTCTAACAGGACGTTTTAAGTCCATTTTGGTCAACATTACTCTAAAACGGCCCCATTGTCTAGTGGAGTTCCACAAGGAT
>NW_015547881.1:16182-18213 GCF_001515605.1 Sinocyclocheilus anshuiensis | reverse complement strand
GAAACAGGATAAAAGCTCTTTTGAGTCACTTTTGAGTTGTTTACATGAAGTTAAATCTTGGATGTCACAAAATTATCTGAATTTGAATGAAAGCAAAACTGAAATAATCTGGTTCGGGGCTCCTGACGCACAAAACTCTTTTGACTTGGGCAATTTAACTCCCTTCTGTAAATCTGTGGTGAAGAACCTTGGTGTCCAATTTGATAGTTCTTTGAAATTTGATAAACAGATCAACTCTGAGGTCAAATCTTGTTTCTCCTATTTAAGATCAATAGCAAAGGTTAAACCGTTTCTGTTCTCCAGTGATTTTGAAAGTATTATTTATGCTTTTATTTCTGTAAAACTGGATTACTGTAACTCACTGTATGTGGGTATTAGCCAAGTATTGTTAAATCGTCTTCAATTGGTTCAAAAAAGCGGCTGCTAGGCTTTTAACAGGTACTAGTAAAAAACAACATGTAACACCGATTTTAGCATCACTTCGGTGGTTGCCAGTGCAGTATAGAATTGATTTTAAACTATTGAGTGTTGTATATAAAGCATTGCATAATTTGTCCCCACCATATTTAGTGGATCTCCTTCGTATATACAAACCACCCAGGTCTCTGAGATCAGCAAATCAAATGATCCTAGACATTCCAAGGACTAGATTAAAATTGAGTGGTGAACAGGCATTTGCTGTAGCAGCTCCGAAGCGCTGGAATAAGCTACCTCTACGTCTCAGACTGGCTCTGTCATTAGGTTATTTTAAACGAAAATTGAAAGTGCATTTACTTGAATTAGCGTTTGGTTCTGCAGACTAATTAGCAAGAGGCTTTTTTTATAACATTTGTTGTTGTTGGTCATTGTTTGCCTAAAAGTTAATACCGTGTAATTTGTATTTAGAGATTGTACAGCACATTGGTCAACTTACATTGTTTTAATTGTGCTTTATAAATAAACAGATTCGTTCAAAAACTGATTTATTCAAGGAACGAAACACCATGTTCCTATGCACTGTAAAATAAATTAATAATAATAATAATTAATAGCACATTTGTGCTCGCGCACTAGTGCTGATATTCAGAAAAGTACATTGCTTGTGCAATGAATATAAAAACAAAAACTCATACATGGGTATTTTTTCTTTCATTGCTTGAAGTATAAGGGCATTCTAACTGCATTCTAATAGGCTTAATCGCGCAGTGAATGCGTTTGGACTTTGAACAAGACGTGTTTGTGTTTGTTTGTTGCAAAGTCGGTGACATACTTGATAATGTCAGGTCTCGTATCGTCTCTCAGTCACACATACAGTACAATAACATTATGTCAGGGGAATGTCTTTAAATTCTAATCAAGGAAAAGCCATACCTTCTGTTGTCTTCTTTTAAAAAATAAAAAAATAAAAAGTTGCGCTTTAATCATTTTGTGCGAAAACTTGCTTCAGCTGTGCGCAGCTTCATACAGTACCAAGTTCTGATTGGCCAGTTGCCGTTATTTAGTTCTTGAATTATCAGAAGAGTATTTTAACATTTCATCTGCATGATAAGTTTTACATAATACACATTATTACTCTAAAGGGGATGGTGGTTTTACTGAGGGGATGTTTTTGTCATTTTTCTCTATCAAGGGGATGCCATCCCCCCTCAATTCGAGCCCTGGGTATCATTAAGATTTTAACTATTACTATTCTCACGATACTGCACATCAGTCCAGTTCTTTAATGGTATTCTTTTTTTCATTAAAAAAGGGCCCATTAAATAACATGTTCTGGTATCTTGCATCTTCATTTTCTAAATACACCTTAAGTGGAAGAATAATTAGTCATTTTAAAAACAACAGTGAAGAAAAATAAGAAAGCACAATAATAAAATGTTTTGACAGTTATTTGGGGAGGAACTCCATCTTTGATTTTTATCAGAATCTCAGCTGAATCTTGAATACTTACTGTGAATGTTTTTTGTATGACTGAGTAGAGAAGATGAACGATTGAAACACTTCCCACATGCAGTGCAGTGATACGGTTTCTCTCCAGTGTGGATCCTCTCGTGT
>NW_015547881.1:11588-13987 GCF_001515605.1 Sinocyclocheilus anshuiensis | reverse complement strand
ATTGATGGGTTTGTCCCTATTTTACCCAGCACTGGGTTATATTTAACCCAGCATTTTTAGAGTGTGGTTTAAAATGCGGCTGCTAGGCTTTTAACAGGTACTTGTAAAAAAACAGCATGTAACACAGATTTTAGAATCACTTCAGTGGTTGCCAGTGCAGTACAGAATTGATTTTAAACTATTGATTGTTGTATTGCATAATTTGCATAATTTGTCCCCACCATATTTAGTGGATCTCCTTCGTATATACAAACCACCCAGGTCAGCAAATCATCCTTCGTATATACAAACCACCCAGGTCTCTGAGATCAGCAAATCAAATGATCCTAGACATTCCAAGGACTAGATTAAAATTGAGTGGTGAACAGGCATTTGCTGTAGCAGCTCCGAAGCGCTGGAATAAGCTACCTCTACGTCTCAGACTGGCTCTGTCATTAGGTTATTTTAAACGAAAATTGAAAGTGCATTTACTTGAATTAGCGTTTGGTTCTGCAGACCAAGAGGCAAGAGGCTTTTTTTATAACATTTGTTGTTGTTGGTCATTGTTTGCCTAAAAGTTAATACCTTGTATTTAGTATTTAGAGATTGTACAGCACATTGGTCAACTTACATTGTTTTAATTGTGCTTTATAAATAAACAGATTCGTTCAAAAACTGATTTATTCAAGGAACGAAACACCATGTTCCTATGCACTGTAAAATAAATTAATAATAATAATAATTAATAGCACATTTGTGCTCGCGCACTTGTGCTGATATTCAGAAAAGTACATTGCTTGTGCAATGAATATAAAAACAAAAACTCATACATGGGTATTTTTTCTTTCATTGCTTGAAGTATAAGGGCATTCTAACTGCATTCTAATAGGCTTAATTGTGCAGTGAATGCTTTTGGACTTTGAACAAGACCTGTTTTTGTTTGTTTGTTTGTTGCAAAGTCGGTGACATACTTGATAATGTCAGGTCTCGTATCGTCTCTCAGTCACACATACAGTACAATAACATTATGTCAGGGGAATGTCTTTAAATTCTAATCAAGGAAAAGCCATACCTTCTGTTGTCTTCTTTTAAAAAATAAAAAAATAAAAAGTTGCGCTTTAATCATTTTGTGCGAAAACTTGCTTCAGCTGTGCGCAGCTTCATACAGTACCAAGTTCTGATTGGCCAATTGCCGTTATTTAGTTCGTGAATTATCAGTAGAGTATTTTAATATTTCATTTGCATGATAAGTTTTACATAATACACATTATTAATCTAAAGGGGATGGTAAGGGGGGATGGTGGTTTTACTGAGGGGATGTTTTTGTCATTTTTCTCTATCAAGGGGATGCCATCCCCCCTCAATTCGAGCCCTGGGTATCATTAAGATTTTAACTATTACTATTCTCACGATACTGCACATCAGTCCAGTTCTTTAATGGTATTCTTTTTTTCATTAAAAAAGGGCCCATTAAATAACATGTTCTGGTATCTTGCATCTTCATTTTCTAAATACACCTTAAGTGGAAGAATAATTAGTCATTTTAAAAACAACAGTGAAGAAAAATAAGAAAGCACAATAATAAAATGTTTTGACAGTTATTTGGGGAGGAACTCCATCTTTGATTTTTATCAGAATCTCAGCTGAATCTTGAATACTTACTGTGAATGTTTTTTGTATGACTGAGTAGAGAAGATGACTGAATGAAACACTTGCCACATGCAGTGCAGTGATACGGTTTCTCTCCAGTATGAATCCTCTCATGTCTTTTCAGACTTGATGAATGACTGAATCTCTTGTCACAGTGTGAACACTTGTAAGGTTGCTGAAATAAAAGTCTTGTCACACTCAAAGCACATGTAATCTCTCACACCAGCATGTATTTTCTGATGTTCTTTCAAAGTTGAAAAACGTGTAAAACTCTTTCCACACAAAGAACATGAATGTGGCTTCTCCTTTGAATGAACTCTCAGGTGCTGCTTCAGGTCTGAAGCTCTCAAAAATGTTTTGCCGCATTGATCACAAGTGTACAGTTTCTCTCTAGTGTGGATGTTCATGTGTCTCTTAAGTTGTGATGATTGTGTGAAACTCTTCCCGCATTGATCACATGTGTACAGTTTCTCTCCAGTATGAACTCTCATGTGAACATCAAGGCTTGTTGTGTGTGTGAAACTGTTTCCACACTGAGTGCAGGTGAAAGATTTCTTGGCTCTTCTTTTCTTTAAATCTTTCTGTTTAGTTTCAGAGCAACTCAAAGGTTTTTCTCTACTTTTGACATGATTTCTCTCCTCAACTTCAATCGATTCTTCATTCTCCTAATTTTCTTCATTTAACTCTGAAATAAAAGTAAAAATTTATTATTTTCAGTTAGTCATAAAAACAGAGAAATGTGAAAGAAGATAAAAATGCACCCTGATGTA
>NW_015547881.1:10994-11330 GCF_001515605.1 Sinocyclocheilus anshuiensis | reverse complement strand
CACGATAACAACATCGTGCATATTCATTACCGTGATATATCGCATTACCGAATACCGGCACAAGTCTAGTACTTACATTATCCCAAATGTTCCGAAGAATGTTTAAATCCATAGAAATAAGCAATTTTAACTAGTGACACAGACGTGTCTATAGTGTCATTGTGTCGCCTGCCAATGACGTCAGAACCCCCCGTGTGTCACGCTCGTTCAGCGGCCTCGTTTCGCTTCAAAGACTTTCAGCGGCCTCGTTTCGCTTCGACAACTTTCAGCCTCACCCTGCTTCATTCTACTACGTTAATAAATCATTAGCTCATCCATGAACATGATTTCTGCCCG
>NW_015547881.1:0-4052 GCF_001515605.1 Sinocyclocheilus anshuiensis | reverse complement strand
TGTACTTACATTATCCCAAATGTTTCGAAGAAATCCATAATCCATAGAAATAAGCAATTTTAACTAGTGACACAGACGTGTCTATAGTGTCATTGTGTCAATGACGTCAGACGTCAGAACCCCCCGTGTGTCACGCTCGTTCAGCGGCCTCGTTTCGCTTCAAAGACTTTCAGCGGCCTCGTTTCGCTTCGACAACTTTCAGCCTCACCCTGCTTCATTCTACTACGTTAATAAATCATTAGCTCATCCATGAACATGATTTCTGCCCGAGTCCTGTCGGATTGCATCGGCTGTGGGGATGAAGACCACAACTCCCATGATTCCACACTCAGTCACAGCGTGATCAAACTACGCCTTTGTCTCTTTGTTTGTTTTGAATACGCGCCCTCTAGTGGCAAAAAATTACATATAGTGCCTTTAAAACAAGTCATTTCACTCGGCGGCCATCTTTAAAACGCCTCCCGGGAATGCAAGTGCAGCTCCTATCTCTTTGAATGAGGAAACATCAAATTCTCCAAAACTGTTCACCAAGCTTACTCAAATAGCGATAAAAAGGGCTTATTTTTCAGGCTAGAGCAGCCAATGCACATGCGCAGTCATGAGCGCGAGTTTGCGAACACTGCCTGTTTCTATAGGAACCGGAGCTTCTAAAGGCAGCTGTGCAGTGACGCAATGACTTTACTAATCAACGATTGGCTCTTTCATTTAGTAGGCGGGGCTTATTCGCCATATTGGGCGTTGCACTTTCTCCCATTCATAAGTATTAGGAGTGCACAGTCTAGTCTTTGCGCTAAAGCGCCTCCTGCTGGCAGAGAATGAGTCTGTCTACAGCAATATGTTTTTGTTGTTGCTCACTCTTTTTTTCTGTTTTCTGCCACAACTCCGAGCACTTTTCATATTCGTTATCCTGGCTGAAGCACTTTTGTTTCAATCTATAAGAATAATCAGCCTATGTTATAGTTTAAAGTTAAATATATTTATATTAATAAGGTGAGACTGAGAGTCTTATGTTTATTTGACAGTGATTTCACATTTCTCATTTGTATGAAGGCTAAATACAAATAAAAGGTGACCATTCATTTATTTGTGCCATTTGTTTTCTAAAATATTATATAGTTTTATAGGAGGAGGTTTCATAGACTTGGCAAATTAATTTTTCATAAATTGTAGGTACAGACAACTGTTGTGGGCGCTCTTGACATTTTTTCTAAGGATTTTTTGAAAATATTGTTTATATTGTATCAACCAAAGTTAAGAAATATATTGTGATATAAATTTTGGCCATATCGTCTAGCCCTATTTTTAGACTTAGTCCAGAATTTAATAGGCTGATTTCCTGGAGTAAGACTAGAGTTACTTCAGGACTAAATTGAAGCTTCTCTCTCTCTCTCGCTCTCTCTCGCGCTCTCTCGCGCTCTCTCTCTCTCTCGCTCGCTCTCTCTCGCTCTCTCTCGCTCTCTGATGAGAGGTTTGGGCGTCTGAGGGTTCCCACGTGGAGAGGGTTTTTTTCTGGGCTTTTTTCTGTCTAATTCTACTTTTCTAAAACAACAATGTTTTTGAATGTAAAGAAGAATATAGTTTTTGTGTGAGATACTAGTTTAGATATATATATATTTATTTATTTTATTTTTTTAATAATAACGATTAGGCATCCAGACAGATCATTTCCATGCTGCTTATACTACCCTGATGAAAAAAGAGCAAAAAAACAATAGACACAATCTTAAAATTTGTAATGATTGTACTGATTTTACTGGAAACTGTAATGGACCCTGTTGGTCTCTACTGGTAATTGGTCACCTTCTATTGGTGGCTTGTTAAAACCAATAAATTCGAATTTAATATGTCCCAAAACACACTACAGAAAACCTTTTTTTTTTTTTTAAGATAATGGTTTGTAACGTTTGTAATGGTATTTGTAGCGGGAACCATTAGAATTTCTGTGGTTTCTATTGGGTTTTTTTCAGCAGGGTATACTGGGTCATGGATGTGCAGGATGATTACTGACGTACAGCAGGGTGATCACACCGGAGTAAAGAGGTTAAGGAAATGTTATACCTGTGTTATGGGAACCTTAAATTAACATTCTAACATTTAAAATATCATTATACAAACCAAAAACTAAAGTTTTATTTCTGTTAAGAAGATTTTCTCGGCCAACCAAACACAAACCATAAAAAAACGAACGTATCGGGAACCAAAAACTAACGTTCTGGAAACCAAAATTGTTATCTGGGAATAGACTTAGATATATTCATAAAATTATAATTGCCTGAAAAAACAGCTTAATTACAGTAACGTGCCAGTCAAGGTAGGTCAAGTCAAGTCAAGTCACCTTTATTTAGGCTAGCCTATATAGCGCTTTTAACAATACAGATTGTTACAGCAGCTTTACAGTATTAAATAGGAAAATAGTGTGTCAATAATGCAAAACACAGCATAAACACTCAATTTTAAAGGCAGTTCATCATTGATTTCAGTGATGTCATCATCCAGCTCAGTTCAGTTTAAACAGTATCTGTGCAATCAAGTTGAAGATATCACTGGAAAATATATAATATATACATATAAATATAGGTCTCAGGTAGAGGACGCTGCGTGTGCTCCACCAGATGATAAAACATTGCATTCTGTTGGCAATCATGTAACGCAGCGGTAACGTATAGAGAGAGACCTTGGTTTATAACATAATCTAATTACTTTTTTATCAATTATAACGCGTTAAATTACTCCGTTATTCAAAAAAGTAATCAAATTACAGTAATGTGTTACTAAGTAATGCGTTACTGCCCAACACTGCTTACTAAATCATTAATCAGAGTTTCTTGTTAGTTAATAGTAGCTACTAATGTTAATAATGCATTAGTCATTTGTTCCTGTGAAGTTATTTATTAACGATGGAACAGTATTCTAAAGTGTTACCACTTTTAGATTACTTTTGTCCTAACTCGTTTATCACATTGATTTAAATAGGATAATATCGTACCATAATGATGTAAAAATACAAAGAGTAAGAAAATATATTCCATTGATTGTAATTAATAACATGAAGTGTATTAAACATTATATTACATCAAGGTTTCCCAAACTGGGGTTCGCAAAGGAACTGCAGGGGGTTTGTGAGCTTAATGAAAAGCTAACGATTAATTAAATCATAAATCATGTAAAATGAAAATAAATCATTTTAAAATAACAAATGAAAAAATAGATTTTTTTTTCATTTTCATGACTCCCTTTTTACATTAATTTTCATGACTTTTTGAGATTTTGTTCATGTTCTTGGCTTTTTCAGATTTTGTTCATATTCGTGACTTTTTGAGATTTTGTTCATTTTCATTTAATTTTCTTTTAATCTGTGCTGCAAGCGGCTACTCTCGTTGACTGCCGTCTGTAGCCGTGCTTCAAGTTGAATGCACCTATTCAAACGGCTGATTAATTCAGAAACGAGGCAAGTGACTATTAGGCTTGTTTGAGATGAGCAAAATCTGCGCAGAACCAAGGTGATCACCGCGAGATGCATGCCGGTTAGAGAAGTGTCCGAGTTATGTCCGACTTGCTCTGATGTCATGCTGACGTGTGCCAAAAAACTCTCACAATAGCGAGGCGGCTGTGTCGGATTGTGCAGTCGAGCGCATTTGCTCTCCACCGACTGCGCTGACCAAAAGCATGATGGAAAACGACTGGCTGACGACACAGCTTAATGCTCATTGGTTCAGACGACTGTGATGCTGCGTTCTCTTCTAAAATATTTTATTTTTTTATCTGGTTCCATGTGATTATGTATTTAAATTATGCATGAATATTCCCAAACACTATGACAGTGCGATCTCTGTGTGAGAAAATGTTATTGTCACGGAATGCCAGGAGAAAACAAGGTTAGATCCAAGTGCAGTTTATTAAAGAACAAATAAACAGAACAGAACAAAAACGTGGCAAAAGGTAATCCAGTGTTGCCAACTGCTTTCAATTGAAAGTACCCAGCAAACATTTGGACGTTTAATGACCGGTGAAAAGACGTCCCTCCGACACGTCCCGTCATGGTTGAAAAATAT
>NW_015547880.1:618-914 GCF_001515605.1 Sinocyclocheilus anshuiensis | reverse complement strand
GGGGGTTTAGACTAACAGAGACAGTCTGGATAAGAGCTCAGACTGTTAAGAGCCTAGTCTGTGGAGCCCTATTGTTCAGAGGATCCTCCACAAGCCTCTTATTATAACACGTATGACTGTGAGTGAGTGAGTGTGCGAGTGCGAGTGTGTGCACGTGTGTGTGAGTGAGTGAGCGAGTGTGAGTGTGTGTGTGTGTGTGTGTGTGTGTGTGTGTGTGAGTGTGCGTGTGCGAGTGCAAGTGTGCGCACGTGTGTGAGTGAGTGTGAGTGTGTGTGTGTGTGTGTGTGTGTGTGAGT
>NW_015547880.1:0-171 GCF_001515605.1 Sinocyclocheilus anshuiensis | reverse complement strand
GTGTGTGTGTGTGAGTGTGAGTGTGAGTGTGCGTGTGCGTGTGCGAGTGCAAGTGTGTGCACGTGTGTGAGTGTGTGAGTGAGTGAGTGAGTGAGTGTGTGTGAGCGTGAGTGAGTGTGTGTGAGCGTGTGTGAGTGAGTGTGTGTGTGTGTGTGAGTGTGAGTGTGAGTG
>NW_015547879.1:0-554 GCF_001515605.1 Sinocyclocheilus anshuiensis | reverse complement strand
CTATCTGCTGAACTGGCGCTGATGATTGATTTAAGCAGTAAACGTGAGACAAATCTCTGCTTTATTAATTAATCTCTGCTTTATAGGCTGAATTTAAAACCACTCGTGAAAACGAGTTAGAACTTTGGGAACTTCTCAGAACTCCATTAACAGCATTTTCATTCTTCAGAACTGAATGTATGTGTGAACATCATTTTAATTCTTCAGAACTGTATGTGTATGTGTGTGTGTGTGTGCGTGTATGTCTTAGCTTAGGTCAATGTAATTTAGAATAGCCAATAAATTTGTGTTTCCTTTATAAAGAAGTATTGTCTGGTGTCGTGACATTTTAAAGTTGAACCTTGCCAAGATCTTGCTACCTAGCTCGTAGCGTATAACTTATCAAATAACGTATTAACCCGTGGCCAGGGAAAATACATAGTCAAATTGTTAATATACACTGAAATTAACGTCTCGCAGGACGAGTAGCTGATAAGGTGTAAAATAACACATTTTAAATCAGTTTTAAACAGGTGGACCTTGAATTTTCAGATTCGAGTCCTCTCAAAACCTGA
>NW_015547878.1:174-553 GCF_001515605.1 Sinocyclocheilus anshuiensis | reverse complement strand
GTAGTTCTGATCTTTGTTTGGAACCATTTTCGTTGGTGAAATAAAACAAAACAGTCAATTGTGTCTAAAAATGTAAATAACTTCATATCTTTACTACTTGTTTGTTGAACTAAAATCAATG
The DNA here is from genome assembly GCF_001515605.1 of Sinocyclocheilus anshuiensis. Taxonomy (NCBI): domain Eukaryota; kingdom Metazoa; phylum Chordata; class Actinopteri; order Cypriniformes; family Cyprinidae; genus Sinocyclocheilus; species Sinocyclocheilus anshuiensis. Next base: position 432 of record NW_015547878.1, on the reverse strand, counting down.
TAACATTTGCAATCGTGAAAATATTCAGCAAAATAGATCCCTTGTCATAGTATGTTACTTAACTATATCATGCTATAAATAAACTAAACATTTTGAATTTTTACCTCAATATGTTTGTTCTGTGAGTTTCTTTATGCGTGCCGTACGCTCATTTGATTTGATTTCTCCATGAAAGTCTCTCACAGAGACAGGCAGCACGAGCCTCAACAGCGCGACATTGATAATAGAAATACACTATCAATTATCAATCGCTGTTTA
>NW_015547878.1:0-151 GCF_001515605.1 Sinocyclocheilus anshuiensis | reverse complement strand
TCCGAAAATTAGGTCACCGCTCAGGTTTCACTTTCACGTGGTGTGACGCTCTGCGTATTATCCGCTCAATGCGTGTGTGCGCTCCGCTCAGCTCCACTCGTATACTGTTCATGCGAATCGGAACAGCAAAGTCCACTCGAAAAACGAGCCG
>NW_015547877.1:0-815 GCF_001515605.1 Sinocyclocheilus anshuiensis | reverse complement strand
TTGTTGGCAGTCAAGTTGGCCTTGGAAGAATGGCGTCATTGGTTGTAGGGTTCGGGGGTTCCTTTTGTCGTCTGGACCGATCACAATAATTTTGAATACATCAAGTCCGCCAAGAGATTGAACTCTAGGCAGGCCCGGTGGGCTCTTTTTTTCGGCCGATTCGATTTTTCCATTTCTTACCGTCCAGGTTCTAAGAACATCAAACCGGACGCGTTATCCCACATTTTTGATCATTCGGAGCGCCCGTCCCTTCCCGACCCCATTGTGCCAAAGAAACTTTTTATTTCTGTGGTCACGTGGGAGATCGAGTCGAAGGTCCGCACGGCCTTGCAAGGGGTAACGCCCCCGCCCGGGTGCCCAGTTGTTGTTTGTGCCAGAGTCCGTAAGGTCTGACGTCATCCGATGGGCTCATTCTTCCAAGGTAGCCTGTCATCCTGGGGTGAGTCGTACCATGTTTCTTGTTAAACAACGGTTCTGGTGGCCAGGTATGGCTCGGGACATTCGTTTATTTGTTTTGGCCTGCTCAGTCTGTGCTGTTTCTAAGTCTTCCAATCGACCCCCCGCTGGACTCCTTCAGCCGCTGTTAGTTGATTTGGCCTGCTCAATCTGTGCTGTTTCTAAGTCTTCCAATCGACCCCCCGCTGGACTCCTTCAGCCGCTGTTAGTTCCTTCGAGACCCTGGTCCCATATTTCGTTAGATTTTATCTCGGGTCTTCCCCCTTCCCAGGGGAACACGGTGGTTTTGACCGTGGTGGACCAGTTCTCGAAGACAACTCATTTCGTCCCTCTGCCCAAAATACCCTCAGCCAGAGAAA
>NW_015547876.1:0-790 GCF_001515605.1 Sinocyclocheilus anshuiensis | reverse complement strand
CACTTTCACATACATTCAGACATTAATTTTATATATTCAGACATTCATTCCATATATTGACTTTCATTTTATATATTCAGACATTAATTTTATATATTCAGACTTTCATTCCATATATTGACTTTCATTTGATATATTCAGACATTCATTTTATATATTCAGACTTTCGTTCCATATATTCAGACTTTCATTTGATATATTCAGACTTTCATTTGATATATTCAGAGTTTCGTTCCATACACTCAAACTTCATATTATAAATATAATTATTTTCTGAACGGCGTGCCATATATATATATATATATATTCATTGAATTGAACTGAATTGATTATAGCCTGCCTAGAAAGCGAGCAAATAGAGCTTCCATATAATCACTAAAAAGCTGTCACTCACTTCAATTTATCGCAACCTCACGATGTTCCTTTATAATCAGTGAAGCTCTCTGAACTGCAAATAATATCTTATTTACATCGTGTCTACGTGTGGCATTTAGCACTGAGTGAATTCTGAATGCATGAGAGGTGGCAGCCCAATCTATTTATATCTTTATTAATATCTTAATATATTATTATATCTTATATTAACCATTTGCACACACGAGCATTATCGGGCTCCGCTCCTCCCGACCGTTTACAAGACACTTTTTCCTGCAAGCATTATCACACGAGCTTCGCTCCTCCCGACTGCAGACGCAGGTTTACAAGCCACTTTTTCCTGCGTTTTTCAATCGATTTCTCGACTTTCCCCCACTTATGAACAACACATTTTCGAACACGATAAAAGCTCCTT
>NW_015547875.1:0-873 GCF_001515605.1 Sinocyclocheilus anshuiensis | reverse complement strand
GATCTCCTGTACGGGTTCGTACGATTCAAGGGGGATCTTGTATTGTTTGACAAAAGTGGGTGGAGCTTTTGGGTGCGTTGGGAAACGCACAACATGGAGGTTAGTGAGGCCACAATCTAAAGAGTCCTTGGCAAACGATTCCTTGTATTTGTACAGGACTTGACGGAGTTTGTGGCGGTCTGCATCCTCCTGTATGGCATCAGCATCTTTCAGAATTTGCTGGACTTGTGTCTCAAAACCTGGGTATGGCTCTTCTGTTATTACTTCCTCTGTGCCGTGGGCAGTCAGAGGTGCAGTCATGCTGTCATTCTTGCAGGTGGAATGGTTAGAGATAATATACACGGCAAGGTGTTGGTCTTCTGTTAGCTCTGTTCTGCACACCATTCTGTGGTGTGCATTTCCCTTTCAGAGTCGCTTTGCAGTCTATATGCATGTTTAAGCTCTTGGTGAACAGTGTCAAGTTCTTTTTTTAAATAGTCTCTTTGTTGGTGAAATTCTAAGCTTTAAAATGATGATATTTTGTGTTATTCCATTCAGGGGTTGTTTAGTAATTTGATTATTAATTTTTTCATGTGGGAGGTGTCCGGCCGGCAGGTAAAATCAGTGCTTAAAGGGATTAATCAGTGTTGAATTTATATACCTCAATGTGTGTTGACCTGATCATCACTCTGTTGTGTGTTACACACAAGTGAGGCCCAGTTCCCCACATTCGGGTGAAGGTTGGAAGAAGCCTAGGGTGTGGCTGAGAGCTTGGCCGCTTCGCAGGTTGAGTCGAACAGTGACCCCTTTGGTGTAAGCTGGTACTACAGTCTCCTTTTCATTGATTAACGTGCAGGCCTCAGGGATGGTTTGGCCTGAAAGGAGGTTCTCAAG
>NW_015547874.1:0-730 GCF_001515605.1 Sinocyclocheilus anshuiensis | reverse complement strand
TAGTTGTAGCCTATACATTGATTTCAGTTCTTTGTGCTCTTCATTCGTATCTTGCGATGCTTTAAAACTGTCTGTTATTAGTGGTTATCATTTGTTGAATACATCACTGCCTGCAACAAATGAAATAAACGTATCTGTGGACATTTTTTTTTTGTATACTGGTGTGATGATCCATGTCTTAACTTACCCCGTTCAACATTCTCCATGTTGTCTGGTTGTGAATTGTCTGCTGTCTGGTTGTAAACTATGATACAATCATACAGTGCTGCAAAAGCATGTTGCTGAAATTTATTTTTTTCCTGTTTCCAATGTAAAATAGTTAAACATTTTTACAAACAAATGTAAATTTACCAATTAAAGATTATCACAAGGTTTATGGTTCCATTTGCACAGTGAAACCCAAAATCCCAGAACACCTGGATGATTACAGCTACAGGTTTCCAATAGTAGCGCAGATCCAACTACCATTTCAATTATTTATTTTTATGCTCTTCTGTTACCTTTTAAGTTTTAAAACTGTCATCTTCTGGCAATGAATGAAATAACATTTACCACCATATCAGTGGCCTAATAAACATTTTGCAACCTACATTGATGTTATTCTGTGTCATCTGTTCTTTGACCATGTGTTGCACTGTACCTGGATGATTGATCATTGATAAAAATGCATAGTCTATTTTGATGAACAACAAACACTCATGCAACATTATTTATAGGCTAAGTCATAAAG
>NW_015547873.1:1686-2174 GCF_001515605.1 Sinocyclocheilus anshuiensis | reverse complement strand
TCCCTGCATCCCTGCAGGCGCTACTTCATCGAAGCTGGTTTTCGCCCGGCCGGATGCGCTTTTATGCTTTCTGGGGCTTACGCCACCCCGCTCGTGACGTCTCGCTGCTCCATTGGACTGATTTTACACGTGCTTCAGAACGTGGTCACGCAGGGGCGTTCCCAAAGCGAATCTCGACGCAGTGTCTCGTTCCCTCGGGGAACCATGGTTACATACGTAACCTAGAGACGTTTTCAATACCAAAGCTCACTGCAACAAATAATTTATTGAGAAAACTTAAAAATCTTTGTTATTCCACTACCTTAAAATTTCATGTTAACCTAACAACTTTTTAGAAAAAGGTAAATGGATTTAAGTTGATTCAACTTAAAGAACTCAAACTGAAAAAAGTGACGTGACATGTGGCCAAGTATGGTTACCCATACTAGGAATTAGTGCTCTGCATTTAACCCATCCTAAGTGCACACACACAGCAGTGAACACACACA
>NW_015547873.1:0-1471 GCF_001515605.1 Sinocyclocheilus anshuiensis | reverse complement strand
AGACCGGAGACTCGAACTCACAGCCTTTGGGTTACGAGTCCGACTCTCTAACCATTAGGCCACGACTTCCCAATGCTTTAGCTGATTGAACATTATTGAAGACACCTGCTGTTAACAAGCAGGATCACTGGAGGAAAACAAGAACAGAAAAAAAAGAGACAAGATCAACATAAACAAGAACTACCACTGACTTTGAACTACCAGCTTTACTTACTACTAACCAGTGTGATTTTCATGATTTTATTTCTGTCATACATCTACAGAAGTTAATAGAGGTTTATATGCTGGCGTTTTATTAAATGTTTCATGTGGATTCACCATTACTTAATGTTTAATCATTGTTTACTTTAGTTGGGCCCATGGCCCTTGAGATTTTATTTTGTTTTTTGTAGAAGTGTGTTTTGTCATAAATATGATTATATACATGAGAATACATTATTATTACTTATGATACTACAGCAGGTTTAGGCTGCTCTTTTATTTAGACACACAGAAACTCCAACAATCAAGCATTAAACTACAAACTAATTAAACTACAATTCATATAAAATTAAACTACAAACAATTAAAAACGTCACTTTATATCTAACTATTGTGGAGTTTATCATTAGCTAGCAATAGCACACATGCATGCAGCTACAAAGAGATCATCACTGCAGTTTATTCTCCAAGGTGAGAAGACGCCCAAATAATCAGGTTGATTATTGTTTTTGTTTCGTTTTTTATAGCACTTTCAGATTTTGTTTAAATATAAAGTCCATTCTAAATAAAAAATATTATTATTAAATAATGATCAAAAGTGAATTTCTGGACAATTCCATTGTCATCACAACATTACACATCAGAACTGCATCACAAACAGACAAAACCAGTAAATTCTCAATTTAATGTTGACTGTTTGACTGTTATTCTGTCGTGCGGAACGGTGGAAGAACTGATGACGGCACGGTTTAAAGTTTGGTTGACCAATCAGCGGAAAGGGGCGTTTCATTCCGCCCACATGCAGAGATCGAATATTCAAGCCATTTATAAATTTTCTAGCCCTGAACATAAAAACGGAAAAAATCAATCATAAATTGTTAGATTTTTTTATGAAAAACAAAACAAAACAAAACAAAAAAGGAACAGTTTTCTTATTTTTCTGTTTTTAATATTAAATTAAAAAACGAATGAATCCAACACATTTTCAAGCTCTTTCTAATCAAACACTATAGTAAAACAATTTTTTTAACACATCAGGTCATTAGTAGAGACTTGAAGACCAGAAATGGATGGGTCAAAAATCCGTGTATCATTCGATCATTCGTTTTTTTATTTAATATTGAATGTGGAAAAATTAGAAAACGGCTCCTTTTTCGTTTTTTCGTTTTTTTCCAAAATCCGAAAAACGAGAATTCAGCTTAAATTTTCGCTTTTCGTTCAGGGTTAGAAAAATGAATAAACAGCTTGAATATTTGATTTCTACACGTGG
>NW_015547872.1:0-749 GCF_001515605.1 Sinocyclocheilus anshuiensis | reverse complement strand
GATTGGCCAAACACCACAAGCACGCGTCGGAAATGTAACGCCCCTAGTAAATATCAAGACAGTTAATAACATCACTTCCTGTTTGTTACTGCCATGTGTTTTGAGTTTGAGCTCCATCAAGTAATTCTTTATCGTCTATTTTTTTATCTTAAAATCAATTTTATACACCATTTTCGTTTCTATAACGTGTGAATACATCCCCTATCATATTCTACAACAAAAACAATCAGAGCGCCTTGTTATCACTAGTTCTATTTTGATTTCCCGAGTCCGCTATTAGCATATAGCCCATTAGTATCGCCAGCGTGGTTGCCGCTAATCTCACTTACATTGCTAATACTCTATTCACACACATCACCATTGTTTTACTCATTGTTACTTGCTTTAATGGCAGATGTGTGTCTACCTTTGAGCGTAGGTGAGGACACGTTCGAGCTGCATTCGGTGCAGCTCGAGCTGGAGGCCATGGAGAAGCAGATCCGTGACCTGGTGGAGAGGCAGTCCCAGCTGAGAGAGCGGAGAGCTGAGCTGGAAACATATTGCTGACGCTCACAAGTCCGGGGTAAGTATACAGCGCGCTGCTAACTCTCCCACCACTACTCCGTGTGTTTCTCTGCACAGGCCCGGTGCACCCAGGACGCGATCTTCCCAGATGTCCTTCACTCCGGCGCCGGGACACCACGGACCCTCGGTGCACCCGCCAAGGAAGACGCGAGCCAGGCCCCGGGCGACGACCTCTCCCCCTCCGC
>NW_015547871.1:888-1198 GCF_001515605.1 Sinocyclocheilus anshuiensis | reverse complement strand
CAACCAACTTCAGCAAGATCAACTTGAGCCTTCAGATTGCATCAGCACTCTCTTTCAGATAGACAAGATATGCAAGTATCAAACTTAGTCTTATTAATTGATACATTAAGTACATACAAATACATTTGCACCTTTTTACAAAGGTGTGTTTGAACTAAGAAACTGATGTTTCCTTCAGGCTGTAGATCTGCTGATTATCAAATTGTACCATAGCTCCATGTCTTTATTTCTCTTCTCTTAACTGCTTAAGCTTTAACCCCTTTTCCTATGCCAACTGTATGTGTGTGTGTGTGTGTGTGTGTGTGTAAGT
>NW_015547871.1:0-804 GCF_001515605.1 Sinocyclocheilus anshuiensis | reverse complement strand
ACGTTGTTCATTGTTTGCTCATAACTGGAGTCCCTAATCATGCAGATTTATGCTACAGGCTCTGTGTAGTATTGTACAGTAAGAACGTTATTTCCCTTAACCAGGAAATTAACGTTCTTAGAATTGACAGACAGTTGACCCTGAGAGGTCAAGTAAATACTTACAGCGGATCTAAATATTTATAATTAATTATAACTAGTTATGATTAATTATGCATATTCCCCCTTTGAGCTGATTCGCTACAGAATGGTGGAGGGCACGAGGCATGATAAAACAAAGGTTATGAGTTTAAAACACTGTCAACCTAAACGTGTGTGCTTGATAGTCCAGGATAATTAGATAGATGCAGTTCATCTACACTTTGACTGTATATATACACAAGCCTAGCAACCTGCTGGTCATTACTGTGTTTCACTCGCTGAGTGAAACTAAAGGTGTAATACTGTACTTTAGTATTCATGTCTGAGGCACACATAACTACATATATGTTTAAACCGTTTAAACTTTAAACAAGTGCAAGAAGTGTATTGTTAAATTAGAGTAGCACTCACAGAAGTGTTTATTTAATGCAACAAGTCTTGAAGGACTGAAAGCACCACGTTTTTAAAAAACTGTGGGCAACTTCTTTAAAATAGGCAGACACTAAACTGTTTGAATCACATTGGCATGCATTGGTTACCATGACAACAACTTGTTACAGGAAGCGCTAACTCCACATAGCACACGCGTCACCTGGTGGTGCCAGGTTGTAAACAAACCGGTTAACCCTTTGGGGTCGACTAACGCGGATACGCGTTTTGTGGC
>NW_015547870.1:527-809 GCF_001515605.1 Sinocyclocheilus anshuiensis | reverse complement strand
CTTTCGCTTGCCACCAGATTTGGCGGGGGCCTGGACGGGCGGGGCAGCGCAGCTTTGCTGGAGGCCACGGCGCAGCTTTGCTGGAGGCCGCGGGAGCGGGGTGGTGGCAGGGGGCCGCCCTCGGCGACGGCAGCAGCTGCACGCCGGGGCAGGATGGCCTCAGTCTGCTTTGGTCAGCGGAGAACTGCTGGGCAAGTTCTCCACCATGTCGCCGAAAAGGCCGGCCTGGGACACGGGGGCGTTCAAGAATCGTGTCTTGTCCGTCTCGCGCATGTCAGCCAG
>NW_015547870.1:0-149 GCF_001515605.1 Sinocyclocheilus anshuiensis | reverse complement strand
ACCCCCTAGCTGCCCCACCATCGAGGGTGGTGAGGGAGGAGGAACCAGCAGATCGGTTTCCGGCAGTAAAAAGGTGCCGTCCACGACCTTTTGAGCTCCTCATTCACCTCCGGGAAGAAAGGCACCGAGGCGGGGTGCTGAGAACCAGC
>NW_015547869.1:0-481 GCF_001515605.1 Sinocyclocheilus anshuiensis | reverse complement strand
CGCCGGCCAACGTGTTGTTGGTGTTTTTTCAAAGTATGCTTCAGAAACGGGTCACGATGAGGCGTTCCCCATAATGACCCCTAGAGGACACAGTGTCTCATTCCCTACTCAGGGAACCATGGTTACATACGTAACCTGATATGTTTTATTTAATTTTAACCCAAAGGCATTTCACGAGTTCATACTAACATATAATGTGATTAAGCAATTAGTAGCATATTTGGCGTGCTGTCCAGAGGGAGGGCTCCGAGCTCGGGTTAAAGCCCGAACCCAGAGAACCCCCCCCCATCCCAAGACTGGGAGGAAATTAGAATAGTAGTGAGGTGTTAGAGTGGAGGCGGGATGCTGGAAAACTTTCGTGGAACTGAGGAAAGTTGGCTGTATATATACACGTATGTGCTTGTTAAGGTGATTAGCTGACAAGCTCCACCTGGGACAGACTGATTGATTATCTGATCGTGCTCCTCCCGAACCTTGTTAA
>NW_015547868.1:0-1155 GCF_001515605.1 Sinocyclocheilus anshuiensis | reverse complement strand
AGATCCGTTTCCTTTGAAAACTGACGCTTAATCCCTTGTGCTTTAGTGTTGAAGCTTTTCAGACGTTGAGTATGGCCTTGTTTCCTAATTTGTTTTTCAGATTCACCTGATAACATCAAACCCTGAGGGCACGTCACTCAAGCCCAGAATAAATCTGCCTAAGGAGAAACATCTATTTTAAGATTCTCCAATAAAACTTTCTGCTTCGTCTTCACTCAGGGCATTATCTCTGTGAGTGATTCCTCCTTTCATGTTTTATTCCAGAACTGGTACCCCTTATGAAAGCACAATTGGACTTTTGATTAGCTACCGCAGGTGTTCCAGTCAGGAGACAATGAGCTCTGATGGTAATGTTGAAGGAAGCACTGAATGGAGGCCGAGAAAGAAACGTTGTCGAGTGATTGAACAGACGGATGAATGCATGTCGTGACAATTACACTGATTAACGTACCAACTTAGCACTATTTGAAGTAGGGCACACACACTGTGTTGTATGCGAATAATGTTTTTTTCCCCAAAAAAGTGCATTTAGGACACATATTATCAATATTGCAATGAGCATTTGATTCAGATTCAAAGGAATCATTTAGTCATAAACGACATGTACCTGAAAATGGCTTGTTTCACTTAATCATCTTATTAACTGTCAAGTGTACCATTACAATCATTTCTCCAGTGTTTGAATTATCAATCTGGCTAATAATTAAAAATCATGCCACTGACAGTGCACAGAGGGTTGCTGCCACCTGTCGCAGGGTTTGTTTGGCATTCACTTTAGGGCGCTTACACACTAGAAAAAGTGTGGTGGAGCATTTTATGGACAGGATTGAGCAAAATCAATTTTTAGGGTTAGAAAGAAATATATATATATTAGAGAGATATTTTAATCTATTTTCCATCTCACTACTACATGCCAACCAAGATTCACACTTTTGGTAATGTGCCTGGAGCCGCTCTGTTGTATAAAACTCCACGTGGTGCTCACTGCAGGGTCCTAGTCCATGTCCTAGTAGTCCTAGTCCTAGTAGCATGACCTAGTCCAGCTCCACCTCTGTGGACCTAAAGGGTGGAGCTTGACCTAGTTATGTTTAGGGATAGGGTTATAGTTAGGGTCAGTGTTGGGGGTAACTCATTACAAGTAATGCGAGTTACGTA
>NW_015547867.1:807-3406 GCF_001515605.1 Sinocyclocheilus anshuiensis | reverse complement strand
ATGGTTACATAAGTAACCTGAGACGTTTTTCAGTAGAGTAACTGAGACTCAAGATATTACTGAAGTGTCACACAAATCTAATCTGGGAGATACCTGCTACTGAGAACTATAACACAGCTACGCTCTTTGAGATGGGTGTTTGAGGATAAGACAGATTTCTCAATTAAACTGATGAAACCAGATACATACATGCCTTCTGGATCTTTGAATTTCATTCAATATTTAATAAGTTCTTTCAGATGGACTCTAGGAAGGATCTGTTTTCTTTGATTTATCCTCAAGACAGCTGTGGAATCTGACACTTGCGTCACGATGGAGAACACCGATTACAGTGTAAGTGGTACAGTCATGTCAAATAATTCTGCTCACTGACTACACAGCTCAGAAAGCAGGTTATTTTAAAAAGTCGTCTTTACTATGAAATAATGATGCACAAAAATACATATTTTTAATATCGACTCATGTTGTTCAGGCAGCCCACACAAGTCGAGTCATTTATATCATGAAAGTCCTAATTTTAAATTAACCTGCAGGTAAAGCTGAAGTTTTAGCAGCCATTAATCTAGACTTCAGTTGCTCAAGAAACATTTCTTATTATTATCAATGTTGAGAACAGTTGTTCTTGTTTTTGTTTTGTTTTTTTGTAAACCATGATACATTTTCTTCAGGGTTCTCTGATGAATAGAAATGTCAAAAGAACAGCATTTATTTGAAATAGAAATCTTTTGTAACATTATAAATGTCTTTACTGTAACTTGACAAATTTAATGCATCCTTGATTAATAAAAGTATTCATTTATTTAAAAAAATTCTTATCGAGTAGACAAATCATCAATGTTGGGCATGTGAATAATCATTTTCCCTATTCTTCTTGGAAAGAAGAAGAATAGATGCAGGTATGATGCCACATGAACACGCCATTATAGACATAGAAAATGATTCTCTCTACTAGAGCCCGACCGATATATCGTTTTGCCGATATTATCGGCCGATATGAGCCTGTCGCCTATATCGGTATCGGTGAATATGCCGGCGATATGAACATTTTTTTTACAGAATATATAACGCAGATAAAATGCTTGAAATGGTGTAATTACTTAGTTTGTCCAGCAGAGCACGCTCCATTGTTTGCTACTGGCGACCTGGATGAAACGCTTTAAAGCTTAAGTCTCTTGAAAACCATTGAAACTTTGAACGGCCATATCTCCGTAACGGTCCCTGGAAGCAAATCCGCAGCAAATTCGGGGGATCCCTTCAGCTTGAGGAACCCTCTCGAATGCGAATCGAGTGTACGTCTAGAGGCCCGCTTTCGAATGAGACCGCCGCCACGTCGATAGCCCCTGGGGTTCGGGAGTTACGGGCAGGGGTGTGAAGTAACGAATTACAAATACTCACGTTACAGTAATTAAGTAGTTTTTATCAGTAATTGTACTTTTTTGAGTAGTTTAAAAATGGTGTACTTTTACTTTTACTTGAGTACATTTTAAGTGATGTATCGGTACTTTTACTCCGCTATTTTCCTCCGTTTGTGGTCGTTACATGCTTATTTTAATTTTATTTTTATCCATCAACATGATTGGATAGATAATAATAGGTCTCGTGACTTTCGTCAAATCAAACTGTGCATAGAAAACTTTAACCGCCAACTGTTTATCATGGCTGCTGGAAGCGCATTCAAGCATCAATTCAGTCGCATCTTCCTCTAACTTAATATGTTAAGGTAAATTTCGGATTCCTGCTTACTAAATGATTTGCATATATGCTTGCCTATCTACACGGCCTGAAATTTGGTGTGAGGTTGCGGGTATTGCATACAGTGTTAACTCCCGCAAGTGCCACGTTCGGTAAATTCCCACTCACTTATAAGACGCGCAATCTGCGCTGCCTCGTCTCTCTCTCGCGTGTGTTCTGCAGTAGTCACTTGGATAAGTCGTTGCTTGTGGAACTTGTTGACTTTTGATGAGTTTGAGCGCTCATGCGCGCTGTGAAAAAGTGTGTTGGAAACACAAATTGAGGACCAATCTGCACCTTATTGATGACCCGGGGCATTAATACTGCATTTGTGCCAGCGCGTGATGTAATAAAACTGCAGCTCGTTGTTAAACTTTTTTTTAAAATCCATTTTATACAATCCACCTTCAATTAGCAAGTGCACTCGCGCATAAACAATTTTCAAATTCAACACTTTTTGTTCCATTCAGTTGTGGATGCTGCTGATTCACCGAGACCGCCGCGGCTCAGCAAAGAGACATGTGAGTGTGTGTGTGTGTGTTTTCCTTTGAAAACGTTTCCCCAGAAATACCTCGCTATTGAATGCATTTTTCCTTACAAATTGTATTATCAGCATAACAATTCGAGTAAATGTGTAAAAGGTATGGCATGAATTTGCCATCCTTCTAGAACAATGTGCATTTATGTTAAAATTGTAACAAATGATAAAGTTTAGTTATTCTTATTTCTTTATTGCAAAACGCTAAAACTGGCACCGTTTTGGAGAGAAATGGGCTCTCATTTTAACCCATATCATGGTGTGTGATGCTGAACTATGAGTTTCTAATGGTGTTAGTATTTGCACTGTTCTAAACATTAATATTTTATG
>NW_015547867.1:0-633 GCF_001515605.1 Sinocyclocheilus anshuiensis | reverse complement strand
TGATTGTACTGAGAATAACTTTCATCTTTTCTTCAACTGAATACTGTTTCCGTGCTGTTTTAATGTGTTTTAAAGAGTTGGCAGTCAAAATTAAAACTGCTAGATGAAAGATATTATTCATTCTTTATGACAAACAAGATGTGAATTACAGAATGTACAACATTTTTAAAATGTATAAATTGCGGTGTACAGCGTTTATTATGAGGGGGTAGAATCCACAGCTCAGTACTCACTACTCAATACTCATGAGTACTTTTAAATAGGCTACTCTTTTACTCTTACTCAAGTAGTTTTGTAAACGCTGAATGGCCATATCTCCATAACGGCGCGGCGAATCCGCACCAAATTCGGGGGATCCCTTCGGCTCAAGGAACCCTCTCGAACGCGAATCGAGTGTACGTCTAGAGGCCCTCTTTCGAATGAGCCCCCGGGGTTCGGGAGTTACGGGTGGTTAAATTCGCGGTCTGGCGCCGACCGATCTAGCGATCCCAGGGGGCTACCGACGCGCGGAGGGTGGCATTCGAGAGGGCTCCTCGAGCTGAAGGAATCCCCCGAATTTGGTGGAGATCCGCCAGCGCGTTCGCGAGGTAGTGACACCAGTCAACACTTTCCCTTCAGTAAGGAGGTCTCTTG
>NW_015547866.1:1005-1131 GCF_001515605.1 Sinocyclocheilus anshuiensis | reverse complement strand
CTGTCTCACTCCACGCTCCTGGGAAAGATACCTCGTACGTTTGGTACTCTCTTACGCTCTCTCTCTCTCGCTCTCTCTCGCTCTCTCTCGCTCTCTCTCGCTCTCTCTCTCTCTCTCTCTCTCTCT
>NW_015547866.1:0-133 GCF_001515605.1 Sinocyclocheilus anshuiensis | reverse complement strand
TCATATGACGTTGCTAAAAAGAACATTATTTTGTGTATTTGGTGTAATGAAATGTGTTTATGCGGTTTAAGGTTTTTACAATTTTACAACGTCGATTTTTACAAAGCTCATCGGTCTGAAAAAGCCAGGTGTG
>NW_015547865.1:0-812 GCF_001515605.1 Sinocyclocheilus anshuiensis | reverse complement strand
TGTGTATGTGCACCCACAGCTCCTTAGCGGATAAGAAAAGTGAAACGATAAACCAGTGCTATCACTCTGTCATAGAACCTATTTAATAAGTTGGTCATTTTGTGTACAGGTTAACAACAGGTTAATTAAGGTTAACTCATATTGTAGGATGCTCTACTGCTCCATCTGAGTCACATGCATCAATCTGCATCTAATTTCACTTTTTGACTGTCCACCATCCTAGTATTGGGAGCCCATTCATTAAATTGCACATCTTGGATGCCCTTGTATTGGGAGCTCATTCATTAAATTGCACATCTTGGATGTCTTCCTCATCTAACACACCTGATTGAACTCATCAGCTCCGTTTAGGCACCGGAACCGTTTTAAAAGTATCGATTTGGCACCGGTATCGAAAAAAAACCAAACGATACTCAACCCTAGTGTAACCAGATAAATATAAATACAAAAGAACAAATGAATTAAAAAAAAGAGAGAGAGTAGGCTACTCAAATGAATCACGGAATCGTTCCTACGAACAAATTCGGTGAAATTTGACCGAGAAGATGTGCATACGTCAAATTCTCACCTCATGAATATTAATTGGTTCTGTTCCAATGGCAGCTTGTCTTTAAAAAAAACAAAAAAAACAGTGCTTTTTCATTTTTTCAGGATATAAAAACGAAATTATAAGCAAAATTATGAATTTTCTCTCTGCCTTCTCTGTGGTCTAATGGGTTCAGTAGGGATCAAACCTGACCTTCATCTGTTGTTGTGCTGTAGGTTTGGTTAAAAGGGTCATATGATGTTGCTAAAAAGAACATTATTTTGTG
>NW_015547864.1:151741-160464 GCF_001515605.1 Sinocyclocheilus anshuiensis | reverse complement strand
TTTTTCAGTGGATACGCCATCATTTTTACTCATAAAGGTAAGAGTGATACATCATTCTAAACTGTGAAGGGTCTACTTTTACACTTCCGTGCACGTCTTACTCTTACAGACTGCAACTTCATTGTGCTGTTACTCCTTTCGAGCCGAATTTCACAAAATTGGTCAGCTCCTGACAGCATCAGGTGTTTTATTAATGGTGAGTATAATTATTTATTTCAATGAATGGTTTGTATTGGTGACGTAATATGTAAATGATATGCGTGCGGCCCGTGAGACTTGCACTTGGACCATAGTGCGGCCCAGAAAAAAAGGTCGAGAACCACTGCATTATGCACACTTAAGCACATAGTTGGATACAAACACTTGCACACACAAAAGCAGGCATATCATAGATGAAATTGTGTCATTTTATACTACATGGTACATACTTCTGTTGAGGTTTTTCAATTCTTTGTTTTTTACTTCTGTTGGAATGTCTTAATGATTTAAATTTGTATTTCTGTTGGAGTGAGTGTTTCTTTATTTACATTTGTACTTTTGTTGAAGGCTGTTGAAGTGTGGAGCAGTTGAGAGAATGAACAGCACTCTCTTCCACTCTCATTACCCACAACTGTGGTTCCCTTGAGCAAGGCACATAACCTCCAATTGACCCTTCGCTAAGTCCCGCCCTCCTTAGTTACTGTTGCTACGCCTGTCAAGTTTTCACGCCTGGCACGTCTATTACAGTATGTATGCACCGGTGTCAGACATTCCCAAGGAGATAATTAGTAATTTTTGGCGAACAGGTGAAATATCTGAGAGAGCAAGACAAAAGGGACTGCAGTATGCATTCGAGGGATATATCCACGACATAATATGCAACCGATTAGAGAATAATTTCATCAAAATTGAAGCTAAAGCCTATAGGTCCCAGCGCAAGCAGCAGCCGCCTCATACGCTGACCATTCAAATGGGAAACACACAAATTGAGGAACAGCTATGTTCATGCACAGCAGGGCAAGTGAAATTTTAAAATAATCTAATAATTATAAATCAAACAGCTTATCCATAAGTCTTGTGGAACAAACACAAGACATTAGCATGAACACTTTGCAATGATAACATTCTCCCGCTTATATTTTTAGTGCGCCAGGCTACTGCTCACACGTCGTGGGTCTAATCTATGCCTTGGACCTGGCAAGAGCCAGAGATGCTGAGCTGAGCCGAGCCATACATCATCAACAACACAAACAAAGTCCTCCTGCATGAGTCTACCACAGCAGTGGCACAAGCCAAGGGGTAACAAAATAAGGGCAGTGCCAATATCATCGGTAGTTGTCGCTAAAGCCAATGAAAACCGTATGCGGCGACCAATCGACTGTCGGTATGCAGGAAGTAGGTAAGTTGAAAATTATGTTTATGGTTATAGTTATGGGATTTGGCAGACGCTTTTGTCCAAAGTGACATACAAATAAAAACAATACAATAGTTAAAATTAACAGTGAACAGTTTTAAAATGTTGGTAAGACTACATTAAGGAGAATAGAAATAATAAACAATAATGTCAATTCAATCAATAGCCTAATGAAAATAAAACAATACTATAATATACAAACCATAACATTAGAGAGGCAGGTTTCCAAGTACAGCAAAGTTTTGTCATATAAAACCCCTACCTTTGTATTGATAGGGTATTCTTTTTTAGGACCTTCTCAGTTACAGAGGAGAAAATTGCTTTATTAAAAAGGCAGAATACTGAAGTTCCTTTTGAAGATGATGGAGTTGGCCATCCTTTGCCTCGAGTTGAAGCTTCAGATTTATGATGTCCTGCTTGTGATTGGCTAATGCGTCCTGCAGAGTTCTCAGTTGCTCTCCATGGTCGCCCATATCATGTTCTTCTGTAAATGACAAAAAAAGAGAAAGGAAACATGGAATGTTACTAATTTATGTTATTTTCTTCTGTTTTACAGCTTCCTCTCCTTGACTCTGCAGGACCATCATCTGCGAACCAGCCGTCAAACGACTTCCCGGATTTCCCTCTGCCAACCCAGCTGTCAAATTTCTGTGCAGTGCTGCATGAAAAAACATGTGTAGTTACAGAAAATTGACAATCACACCATCCCAGTCTTTAGCTTTAGAAAGAGAGACCAGACAACAAGATACAAATCACATCTGGCATCTTGCCTGGGCTCCCCGACTAACATCAAGTGTGTTCAAGGCAATATGCTCTAGGAGAGTTGACTTTGACACCTTGGCTGTGAGAATCAGGGGCACATCCAAAATGCAGACCAAAGCAATGAGGAGAGGGGTAGAGCTAGAACCTGTGGCAGCGCAGCAGTACTCGAACGTAACAGGTAATCTGGTATACCCTTGCGACTTTGTAGTGAACCCCCATGCTCCACACCTTGGCACATCCCCAGACAGGAAGGTCGTAGATGGTACAAGCTTTGGCCTTTTGGAAATTAAATGTCCAGCAAAGAACAGCTGCCAAGACTGTCCCTATCTCCAAAGACAGGCAGATGGTGGTTACAAGCTAAAGGAGACCCACGCGTATTACTACCAAATAATAGGGCAGCTGGGACTCACAGGCATGCCTTGGTGTGACTTCTTTGTAATGTGTGCAGAAGACTACCACTTGCAGCGGATACATTTAGATGTAGAAAAGTGGGGTGAGATGAAAGACAAATTAGATTAGTTTTTCTTTGATTACTTCCTTCCCAGTTGCAATCAGTAACTAAAAACAGATACAAATAGCGGTTTAAACTTACCATAGGTAGAGTCACTCTGTTGTGATGTACTGTGAAATGTGTCCTCGGTGGAGTTTGAGGTGCTGGCTTCCTGTCACACATGATTCAGTAAACAATCAGTTTAACAATTGTTTAGTTGTCTTCATGAAATCATTCAAGTTTAACAAACCCTTCTAATAAATTAACTTTTGATAACCCCATGGAATACAATTTTATTACACTGTTGTTTTGTTGGGGTTTTGATCCTGTATTGGTTTCTTACCAGAAACAAATAAAATGCACTTTGTATAAAGCATGAGAGCATGCTGTGTTCTGTAATAAATCTCGCTGCCCAAATAAAGTCTACACGGTAGTAAACAGGTATGACAGCACATAAGTGACTACTGTTAATGAAATGATTTCTCGGAGATCTCCGGCAAGCCCCCTGATGTTCCCTCCTTAGAACTAACCCCGGGAGAGCCGCGATCGGGTGCTGGCTTCCTGTCACACATGATTCAGTAAACAATCAGTTTAACAATTGTTTAGTTGTCTTCATGAAATCATTAAAGTTTAACAAACCCTTCTAATAACTTAACTTAAATTTTATTACACTGTTGTTTTGTTGGGGTTTTGATCCTGTATTGGTTTCTTACCAGAAACAAATAAAATGCACTTTGTATAAAGCATGAGAGCATGCTGTGTTCTGTAATAAATCTCGCTGCCCAAATAAAGTCTACACGGTAGTAAACAGGTATGACAGCACATAAGTGACTACTGTTAATGAAATGATTTCTCGGAGATCTCCGGCAAGCCCCCTGATGTTCCCTCCTTAGAAGTAACCCCGGGAGAGCCGCGATCGGATTGGGGTACTCCGGGGTAGGCCGTCGATTAACAAAATGCTGAAATATATTTTAAAGTATGTCAGTCAGCCTCCGTCTTGCCTTTAATCATGTTATTTTATGTTCAAATATATGCATTATGAACAAAGAATGTAATTATTTCCAAGCAATGCTGTGCAGCGTTAGCTAGCTAGCTAACATTAGCGTGTTCTTACCTTGGAGCAAACGTAGGTGTTTTTGTTAATCCTGTCGACATTTAGTTGTGAATGGGGCCTCCCACACTGCTTGATCCACGCCCGGCATTTCTCCCCTTGGGTTTTAGGCTTCGGAAAGGGAAAAAATTCCACCACCCCGTCCAAACTTTTAGGATACCGGGTATCAAATTTGCACAATCCATACGCACAACGCTTCGGCATGTTTCCCTCGCTCGAAAGCTTGCCAGACCTCCCGCGCCTAAGTATGTCAGTCAGCCTCCGTCTTGCCTTTAATCATCTTATTTTACGTTCAAATATATGCATTATGAACAAAGAACCGTCATTATTTCCAAGCAATGCTGTGCTGAGTTAGCTAGCTAGCTAACATTGGCGTGTTCTTACCTTGGAGCAAACGTAGGTGTTTTTGTTAATCCTGTCGACATTTAGTTGTGAATGGGGCCTCCCACACTGCTTGATCCACGCCCGGCATTTCTCCCCTTGGGTTTTAGGTTTCGGGAAGGGAAAAAATTCCACCACCCCGTCCAAACTTTTAGGATACCGGGTATCAGATTTGCACAACGCTTCGGCATGTTTCCCTCGCGCGAAAGCTTGCGAGACCTCCCGCGCCTAGTTACGGTTGCTAAGCCACGATTGGCCAGTGGCGGTTTTCGGGCGTGGCTTAGCGAAGGGTCAATTACATAAAAAATCTGATAAGCAAACGATGCTTTATTATTTCGCAGTATTTTGAACACGTGATTTGATCACAAGCTGTAATTCCTGCTGTACACCAGATGGCGCTGTAACGATGCCGATTATTTACCCGACAACCGCCAAACTGCAGACGAAAGAAGAAGAACTGGAACGAGCGTCGCACATAAACAGAAAGAGGGATGCCCACTTCCTAGTGCACTTATTGATGTTCTGCTGACCAGAATGATTTAGAAGTGCCTTCACCCGTTTATAGCCCATGCCTGATATTCGTAGAGCGAGTCTCAGACAGGTGTGTGATGTAAGTATGGCGTTTAAGAAGCTTAAATCAGCTCAGATCTGTAATAGTAATGGCCCTGGAGTGCAGCAGCCAGTGCTGAATGTTTAAACTGATTGACAGTAATCACATTCATGATCTCTAGAGGTTCTAGATACTTATATTGTAATTATTATTTCTAGTATATACGATTATAGCTCGAGCATGGTGTTTTATGTCCTGTGTTTGATTAGAGGTCAGTGAGATTGTAGCAGAATTGATAGTCAGATAGACGTATACACATTTAAACAGCCTTAAAAATCACAACCCTGTGTGAAATGAGCATTTTGAGGACGTTTACAGGATTATTCTGATATTCTTCACAGCTTTGGTCACTGCTGTTCACTTACAAATGAAGTCTAGATACTCAATTAAATTTTGCAAGAATAATAATTATGGAAGACAGAAAGATTCCCAACCTGAGCTGCTTGGAAAGATTTAAATTGTGCATATTGGTTTATAAAAATAAATGCTGAACTTACAATATCTGGGCTGCCAATATCACAATGACTCTAATAATAATAATTATTATTATTATTATTATTTTGTAACTAGAACACTATCCTTTTAAAGATCAAACTGCGAATAAGTGTGTGTAAATTGTAGCAGATCTGTATATTTCTATTTATTTACTTATGAAAACCATAATCTTATTTTATTTTTAAAACTTTAGTCTGTTTTATTTTGATTCATTGTAGTAATTGGCATACTGTAATGTTAATAATAATGTTTTGCATCATATGTAACCATATCAATTATAGTTTGAGTTCAGAGAAACACATTTATGGTTTAGAGACAAAAATAAATTAAAATATATATAAACATAGTTTAATCAAGGTCTTAAAACGTGCACAAATTTGCACAAATTAAGGCATTAAAAAAGGTCTTAAATTCATAAAGTATTGGCATTAAATGTTGCATTCACTGCAAAAAAAAAAAAAAACTTCAGTGTTTTTGTCTTGTTTTCCAATAGAAATATCTAAACTTTCTTAAATCAAGATTTACTTGAGAATGAAGATAAGAAGTCTTGTTTTCTGAGAAATTGAACAAGATGAAGTGAGTTTTTGCTTAAAACATGAAACAAATATCTGTCGGTGGGGTATGATTATTTTTTCACTTTATTTTGATCAATTCCTCAGAAAACAAGACACTTCATATCTTTAGTTTGCATCTCATGTAAATGTATGTTTTGCAGGTACAGTTAAAGTGATTATTTCCATATTTTAGTGGAATATGTATGTATGTAAAATTAACTAAAAAGTAATGGAGATCTGTTGGAAATACAACTCATTGTGTGCTTCCTAGACATTTACATCTTGAGAACATACTAATTTATTAATGTTTGGTTTTTCTTAATTCCGTCCATTTATTCCTTAAATGGTCTTTACTTGGTCTTAAAAAGTCTTCACCTTCATAAAACCTGCAGAAACCCTGTTTATACAAATTACAAGTCTTTAGATTTAAAAAAAAAAAAATAATACATTTCCAAAAATACACACGTTTGCTATAGTATATTAAGCTGATTTGTCTTGGTGTAAAAGTAAAATGTTTAAAAAATATGTTATAATTTCAATATCCTAACTAATATAATGTGTGTTGTAGATGGCAGTCCCGTTCAGAATCCCCAAAAAGAAGCAGCCGTCAGGTTCATGCAGTCTTGACATGCAGTCTCCACTGTCTCGACTGCAGGACAGCAACTCATACAAGGTAATGATGGCATCATCTACACCAGGGGTCTCCTGGAGGGCCGGTGTCCTGCAGAGTTCAGCTCCAACTTGCCTCAACACACCTGTCTGGATGTTTCTAGTATTAGCTGGTTCAGGTGTGTTTGTGCTAAACTCTGCAGGACACAGACCCTCCAGGACCGAGTCTGGAGACCCCTGATCTACACTAATACACAAATGTCTGTATAATCAGCCAATAAAATGTTATCCATTTAGTCCCATTACAGTCTCTTTATATAAAGCAACTCAAATATTTCTTGTCTCACAGAGGCAGTGGGGTTCAGTCACTCTTAATGGAAGAACGCCTCATAAAAGCAGTTCTAATGGAAATATGATGTTAAAAGACGGTCAGAGGAGTGAATCAGTGAGGTGAGACTTCAGAATACCATGCTTTGGATGCTTTGAAAGTTTGGAAACTGTCACTAGATGGAGCTGCTTGTTCACGTTGTAAGTGGTGTGTGCTAAGACCAGCTTCACTGTTACACTACCGCTCCAAAGTTTGGAGCAATTATGATTTTTTTTAAATAGTTTTTTGATGTTTTTGAAAGAGTCTATGCTCTCCAAGGCTGCATTTATTTGATTAAAAAAATGCTGTAAAAACAGTAATATTGTGAAAAAATATTACAATTTAAAATAACTTTTCTATTTTAATATATTTTAAATTGTATTTTAATCCTGTGATGCAAAGCTGAATTTTCAGCACCATTACTCCAGTCTTCACTGTCACATGATCCTTCAGAAATTATATTAATATGCTGGCTCAGTTATTATTGGTGCTCAATTATTATTAACGGTTCTTGTTATTAATGTTGAAAATTGCTGCTTAATATTTTTATGAAAACTATAATACAATTTTTTTTCAAGCTTCTGTGATGAATGGAAAGTTTAAAGAGCATTTATTTACATTTACATTTAGTCATTTAGCAGATGCTTTTATCAAAATACTCATAATTTAATATAATTTATAAAACTTTTGTAACGTTATAAATGTCTTTACTGTCACTTTTAATGAATTTAATGCATCCTTGCATTTTTTTTAAACTTCTGAATGGTAGTGTTCCCACAAAAATAAATAAATAAATTAATAATTAAATAAGAAGAAATGGTTCTTGAGCATCAAATCAGCATATTAGACTGATTTCTGAAGGATCATGTGACACTGAAGACTGGAGTAATGATGCTTAAATTCAGCTTTGATCACAGGAATAAACTACATTTTAAAATATATTCAAATAAAAAACAGTTATTTTTAATTGTAATAATATTTCATAATAGTACTGTTTTTTTTTTTTTACTGTATTTTTGATCAAATAAATGCAGGCTGTGTGAGCATAAGAGACTTCTTTCAAAAACATTAACAAATCTTAGTTATTCGAAATTAATTCCTAACCCTAATTATTAAATTGTGCATCTTTTGAGCAGCCACACTTGCATTTTTTTTTCCTAGCGGATGATAAAACAGGTAAAAAAAAATATTGATTTATGTTGTAACAATGATCTGAGCCACATTTAGAGAGAAAAACATCATTAATAGTTGCATAACGGCACATATTATTTTTTGTATTTGTGTTTTATTTTTGTATTGCAGACCCGTCAGGCCGTCTCTCAGTGCTGGGGATCTTTCACCGGACTCATGCACACGCACCTGCTCAGATAACATTCCCAAAGCAGCTGCACGTGGAGTATTCAGTTTTAAAATGAACAAACAACCGATACAAATCAGCCCTGTTCAAGTGAACAGGACACCCAGTAAGGTGTCCGAGACACCCGGTTTCAGAGCCCAATGTCAAACTCCCACCGCAGGCAGAGACTTCACAGGAAATAACAGGTGAGAATCTGAACCATGGTATGGCGGTTAGTGCATGTGCTCCAGAGCAGGAGATTTCGGTATGATCTAGTGGGTTTTATAACATATATGTTTATTAGTTTCAGATGGAGACCCAAAAGAGCATCAGATACTCTTCTCTGCCATGATGAGAACCATACGGGCGCGTCTGAAAGCTCTTCGTTCAAGACTCGTAGAGGTACATCCATGTCTTAAGTATCATTAGTATTTTATATATAGAAATGTATTAATATTTAAATAGCTTTATTTTTTTTATGTTTTCCGATTCCATTTTAATTTCAGTTTAATCATTTTATTGTGTTTTTGTCAGTTTTATTTATTTTTTGTAAACTTAATATTTATTATTATTATTATTATTATTATTTATTTTTTTATTTTGTATTTTTTAAAT
>NW_015547864.1:147657-151656 GCF_001515605.1 Sinocyclocheilus anshuiensis | reverse complement strand
TTGTTTTAGTTTCAATTTTTTTCAGTTTTAGTAATTTTAGTACTTAACTAAAAGAAAGTTAGAAATGTTGCTTCGGAAATGTTTACTGACAGTATAATATATTGATATATTATAATTATACTGACAGTATATATATATATTTTAATATTTTATTTTATTTCAGTTAACTTTTTATATTTAGTACATTGTTGTTATTATTATTATTATTATTAATTTAGGTTTTATTATTTTATTTTTATTTTTTTCAATTTAATTAGTTTTAATACTTAAACTAAACGAAAGTTAGAAATATAGCTTTGGAAATGTTTACTGACAATAAAACCTAAACTTACTGTAATATTTTATTTTATTTCAGTTAACATTTTTTTTCAGTTAATGTAAAGGTTTTTAATAGTTTTAGTTAACACTTGTCGGGTTAATTCATTTTCGCTCTTCTCTCGTGTTCACACTCGATCTGGATTTCTCAATCCATATTTCACTTTCTCCACTTGTTGAAATGTAATGCTTATTTTATTATGTTTATATACATATGTTAATATATAAAATGTACATTTATATAAATAAATACTCATATAAGAAAAGGTGTGGAAGTTATACATAATATATGTAGTTTAATAGTTATACTGTTGTATTAAAACACACAATTATATATATTTATTATATATATATATATTTTTTTTTTTGTTACTATTTTTTAAATTTTTTTATTGGCAACTATTTTAGAACTGTGGTGCTGAGTATTGCATACGCACACACTACTCACATTTTCTTCAGAAAACATCAAAATATAAAATAAAATTAGCTATAAATAAAAAATAAAATCGACTTCATACTGATTCTTGCCAAAAACACAAACACAATATAGGATGACTATTCCTGTGTAATTCGGAAAGCGACTTGGTTTCTCCCTAATTAATTGGATTGTTAAACAAAATAAGAAGTTAAAGTAAACTGTAAACTTTGGCTGAGATATCTGCTGTAGATTATCAAGAAGCTAATGAGGGAAAATGCCCCAATTTTTGGGCTTTACTAAGTTTCTGCATCTTTAAATACCTTAATGATCAGCTTTGTCTCTCTCCTCTTTCCCTCCATTGTGCTTCAGGCAGTATGTTTAACATCTCACAGCTCTCTCCTTTCCTTTGACCCTCCTTCACTCCCTGCTCTACATAATATTGGACGGCATCAGAGTTTTCCTGGCTTCGGATCGATGATAAATAAATGCTTAACTTTATGGATCTGTTAAAATGGTCCTGCTGCTCTCTTTCTTATTGGCTTTCTCTCTTATACTCTGTCTAGTTCCACGTCTCCGGGGAATTGGGCGATTTAGCCCCGTTTCATGACTGATGTGACCTCCACCAAGGTGGAGGAATGATATTTGGTCAATAAGGCCGTTTTATATGTACTGGGGACTGTGTAAAGAGAAAAAACTGTTGTTAAGAGAAGGTTATGTGCTGCTTGTAAAATCCCAGAGTTTTTAAAATTTTTTTATTTCTATTTCACCAAGTTCTCCATCATTCCATCTTTTTAGGCCTGGATCCGGGGGAACTGGAGACATGTGGGCTTTTCCATGAGGAAGAAGAAACAGAAGGGACACAAGGCCATTCTCAGGTGAAAGAGACACAGAGGTCGTCCACTTTGGAGGACATGGCACATGATGCGCAGACAGACAGCAAATTAAAGTCCACAGGTTCTGTTTGTGACGTCTATAAGGTGAGGTGGTGTTCAGGTCTGTCATTAAAAGACATTCAAGTCCAGACCTCTAAAATATCTTTAGTACCCACAGAGTTCTGCAGAATTATTAAACTTTCTACAATAAAGTTTTAGCTCATGAATATTAATTACATTCTGGCATCGAGTCCAGTCGTGTTACCTAAACAAAGTTTGTGAATTCACCATATTAGGGTTTGTATCGAGGAAGGATATGAAGCCACACCAGTTTGACCAAACTTATATTTATGAACCAAAGCTTAGCATATTACAGTAATAAAGTCTTTGCTCATGAATATTAATTAGGACTTTCGGAATATGTCATGTTTGGTCATATCAACTTGTACAATGTCATAAATATAGATTGCCACACTTATGTTGCTCATAACCTTTGTGGACCATTCAGTCATGTTAACTAATTAATATTCATGAACCAAAATTTCACCATAGGGGGACTGATAGATATTAATTTTTCCATAGCAATGTTGTTCCAATGTTGTCTTGGCTCATAAATATAAATTAGGTTATCCTGATGTTACCCCATAACCTTTCAGGAGCATCCAGTCACGTTCAGTAATATTCATGATCTGAGCTTTCATAGTAGAGCTCATAAATACGAATCCGATCGTGACGTCATTGCAACACTTTTTACAAATCTTAACTGTGGCAAATTCTTGGCAAAAATTATTTTTATTAATTAGGTCTGAGATTGGTTTATAACAGTCCTAGAATGGATTGAATAATATATTGGCTCATTAATATAAATGAGGTCACACTGGCCAACCAGTCATGCTACTTAATCAATATTCATGAGGCAGACCTTCATCATAGTAGGGCTGATATTACATAAAGGATTACAAATCGTGCTATGGCAAAGTGTTGGACCATAATGTTAATTAAGTCTGATGTTGCTTTAGTATAGCCCTGGAGCTTCTAGCCATGCTATCTAATTCATATTGTTGAGCTGAAGTTTCACCATAGTATGATTCGTAGTCATTAATTTGGTCATACTGATGTTGTTACTTGGGTAGTGAAGTAACGATTCCTTCCTACATGGCAAATTCTTAGGTCATAAATATTGATTATGTATTTCTGGTTATGCTGGATCATACCAACTTGAATGATGTCTTGGTTCATAAATATAAATTAGGTCACACTGACCAACCAGTCATGTTACCTAATTAAAATTCATGAAGCAAACTTTCATCATAGAAGGACTTGTAGTCTTGGCTCATAAATATCAAATTGGTTATATTGATGTTGCCTCAAAACCTTCCAGGAGAATTCAATCATGTTACTTAATATTCATGATTTGAGACTTCACCGTAAATATTAAATATCATAAATTTTAATTAGGTCATAACGTCATCTGTACACTAGTGGTGGTATTACAAATCTTACTATGGTAAAATTTTGACTCATAAATATTAATTAAGTGTAATGTTATACTACAACCACCCTAAAGCATCCATAGTCACCATAATACGATTGGTACATATTCATTTAGTCATACTGACGTTGGTACTCAGTTAGAAAATTTAAGATTCCAACTATGTTTAAGTGTTAGGTCATAAATATTAATTACTTCATGCTAAGGTTGCTTTGTAGCTTTTCTGAAGTGTTTGATTATGTTACCTAATTAATATTAAAGAACTGAACCCAGTTTTGGACAGTGTGTTGTCTCACTCCACTAGGGTTATCTGTAACCTCTTTGTTCTTATCCCTTCTGACTTCAGAACGCAGCAAACAAAAACAAAAATGGAACTGTGTTGAATGAAGAATCTGTTTCCAAACCGTCCAATCATGAACCCAGCCTCCGCTCAGGCCGCTCTCTTCAGGAAGCTCCAGCTAGGCATCTGAGGGCCTCTGGAGAAAGAGCTGCCATCTCTGTGCCTGTTAGAAAAGGCCTGCTGACTTCACCTCCAGAGGCCAAGAGCAAAGACCCTTTTGGGTCTTTTTACAGCAACAGATTGAAGAGGAAGCCCCAGGTTTTCTGCAAGACTTACAAGAGATCCAAGCCCAGCTCCACAGAGCCGAGTATGTGTGACTGTCTTTTTCTTTTTTTCTTTCTTTCTTATTATTCTTTCCACCACTTCTCAAACATTGCTTTGAGTGCAAACTTGCTTATTTAAACTTTCTTACCCTCCAGGGAGGTGGGTAGTGCGTTTAACAGCTTTAACATGCTGTGTATGCCAACTTACCCCATAAAAGCTTGAAAAAAGTGAACGTGCTGCCTTTTTCTTTAATGGAAGACTTATTTCTTAAAAGCACTGATTGGCAGAGGCACCATAT
>NW_015547864.1:145561-147613 GCF_001515605.1 Sinocyclocheilus anshuiensis | reverse complement strand
TATATATATATATAATGTATATGAACCAATATTGCAATCCTGGCTAATATAATAAGCTTATAATTGTTTTTTGTGGTTTGGCCAATATTAAAATTGTACAGTGTTTTGCTTAAAAGTTAAAAATAAAAATGTAAAAACTGAAGTGAATTTAGGCATCATAGCATTATAATGTACATTGTGAAAAATGGATATTCATTTTGAGATTTGCTAAAGATTACATTTAATAGTGTTATTAAATTATTAGTGTTTCTAAAGGTTAACTTTAAGGGTGCTTTCACACTTGGTTCGATTGCTTGGTCCGAACCCGAGTTCGATTGCTCCCCCCTCCCCCTGCCCCCGCTGGACTGTGTTCACATTATATTATTTGGGTCCGAACCGTGGTTTGTTTGCGTCATCAAGCCAGCAGCTGTTTACCCCGTTGCTTAGTAACGATGGCACAGGAGAAGGCGGCAAAATGCGTAGCATTGCTCCCTTCAATTTTATATTTATGTTTTTGAACCATTGGTTTTGTTTCCAAATTAGCTTCAGTACATAATGGCACTTACGTCTGTCTTACAAATGTACTGCAAATGCTCTAAAGAACTCTGAAGGTGAACATAAATGAGATGTACAGGTCTGCTTGCAACGCATCAGTCACGCTCATCAGGAAAATGAGTGAAACACGCACAAACACACATTTTTATCAAATAATACATCATTAATATGGAGGACCAAACCTGCAGAAATTAAAAACGAATAAATATATAGATAAATAAATAAAATGACAGGAAAATAAATAAAGGAATAAATGACTTGATAAAAACAAATATAGTTCATTTGTAATAAAATTTAACCCTGAATTAATTTTTTTATTACTTTTTCCTTTATGTATTATATTATTTTATCTATTTATTTTTGCATTTATTTTAATTTATTTATGTATGTATTTATTATTTTTATTCCCACGTGTATTTATTTCCAGATTTATTTATTCTTACTTTTCCGTGTGCAAATATGGGAGGTGGTCCTTGCGGAGCTCCGGTGAATCATTGGTTGAGAGCTCACGCAGAAGATCAGATCAAACTAATGATAGAGATCGGAGTTTGTGGGATCAACTGTAGAGTTGCAAGATATTTTTCACAGATTCATGTTATGTCGAATTATTTTATAGCGACTGAATTCACCTACTTATCCTGACAGTTTCGTCATTAAGTCCATCAACGTCGTCGATGAGTTTCTAGTTTGATGACGCCTTTAGACACACTTGGAAGAGGTTTCTAAGGCTTGTGTTAATTTTGTAAGTACAGAGAAAAGACTCCCAAAAGCATTAAGTTGATCGTAAAACAGTTACATCAAAGGTTTGGAATCGCGGCCCACTGCCATAAAGTTGGCTTGACATTGGATATTCGCAAGTGTAGGGACCGGCTCTAAACTTACATACGACATACGATATTTATTAAAATAAACTGTCAAATTATATCTAAATATTGCTAAATATACCTGATTCGTAGATAACCACTTTACAGTTGGTTTTGTGACTGCAAGTCATTCTCTTCAAATGCTATTGAAGTTACAATCATGTATACCAATGTCGTATTTAACTTTAGAGATGGTCCCTAAACTTGCGAATATAGACGTCAACTGCCAGTGGGCCGCGATTCCAAAAAGCATTGTGAGCCTGAGTAGACCGTAGGTCTAACTAGGTCCTTTGGTGCAACTGGTTTACGATGGCATTTAGGCTCACAATGATTTTGGGAGTCACGATTTTCTCTGTGTAATTCGACATAATAATGTGAATCTGTGAAAATATCTTGCAACTCTGCAGTTGATCCCACAAACTCCGATCTCGTTTGATCTGACGCTTCTGCGTGAGCTCTCTCAACCAATGATACACCGGAGCTCCGCAAGGACCGCCTCCCTCATTTCCATGCTGCACACGGAAAAGTAAAAAGAAATAAATGAATAAATAAATGAATCTGGAAATAAATACATGTGGGAATAAATAAATATAAAAAATAAATAAACGCATCAATAAATACATTTAAAATAAATAAATACATAAATAAATAAATA
>NW_015547864.1:138854-145051 GCF_001515605.1 Sinocyclocheilus anshuiensis | reverse complement strand
TACAGAGAAAAGACTCCCAAAAGCATTAAGTTGATCGTAAAACAGTTGCATCAAAGGTTTGGAATCGCGGCCCACTGCCATAAAGTTGGCTTGACGTTGGACTTTCGATATTTGCAAGTGTAGGGACCGTCTATAAAGTTACATACGACATACGTTAGAACATACGATATTTATTAAAATAAACTGTCAAATTATATCTAAATATTGCTAAATATACCTGATTCGTAGATAAACACTTTACAGTTGGTTTTGTGATTGTAAGTCATTCTCTTCAAATGCTATTGACGTTACAATCATGTATACCAATGTCGTATTTAACTTTAGAGATGGTCCCTAAACTTGCGAATATAGACGTCAACTGCCAGTGGGCCGCGATTCCAAAAAGCATTGTGAGCCTGAGTAGACCGTAGGTCTAACTAGGTCCTTTGGTGCAACTGGTTTAGGATTGCATTTAGGCTCACAATGCTTTTGGGAGTCACGATTTTCTCTGTGTAATTCGACATAATAATGTGAATCTGTGAAAATATCTTGCAACTCTGCAGTTGATCCCACAAACTCCGATCTCTAGTTTGATCTGACGCTTCTGCGTGAGCTCTCTCAACCAATGACTCACCGGAGCTCCGCAAGGACCGCCTCCCTCATTTCCATTCTGCACACGGAAAAGTAAAAATAAATAAATCTGGAAATAAATACATGTGGGAATAAATAAATATAAAAAATAAATAAACGCAGGAATAAATCAATTTAAAATACATAAATAAATACACAAATAAATAAATAAATAAATATAAAAATAAATGATAAGTAAATAAAATAAAATAAATGTAAAAATAAATACAGAAAATAATAAATATAGGAAAAAGGTCATAAAAAATTAATTCAGGATAAAATTTTATTACAAATGAACTATATTTGTTTTTATCAAGTCATTTATTTTTTTATTTTCCTGTTATTTCTTTATTTATTATTTCTGCAGGTTTGGTCCTCCATACATTAATAGCGGTTTAATTCCGTGATTTGGTACGATTGCGTTCACATCAGCAGCGAACCGTACCGGAGATCACTTGAACCGTACCCCAGACCACCCCTTTTAAGTGGACTCGGGTACGGTTCGCGGGTGCGCACGCGAGTTCGGAAGACCGCGTTCACATCATCCAAACTTACCGAACTCTGACGTCAATCGAACCCGGGTGTGCACCAAAAGTGCTAGTGTGAAAGCACCGTAAGTCACTGTTAGATGAAGGCAGAGGTAATCTATATGTTTAAATAGAGGAAATGAGCATTCACAAATAAATTTACGAGAACGTTATATACCGCTTAATAAAAAACAAAAATCTGGATTAAGAAATGTGGATTGAGCGTAAACAATAATAGAGAGTGAAACTGAATTAACCCAACAGGTTTAAAAAAAAAAAAAAAGACTTTTTTCTGATAACCAATATGGTACAGATACATAGTGCATCCCTAAATGAAATCATAAACTCTCAGTAATGGACGAAGTGGAAACTCGATTGAGAAATGCAGATTGAATGTGAACATAAAAAGAGAGTGAAACCGAATTAACCCAACATGTAAAAAAAAAAAGAAAAAAAAAAAGAAGACTTTTTCCAAACCAAATTAACCCAACATGTAAAAAAGAAGAGACATTGTGCATCCCTAAATTAAACCGTAAACTTCCAACAATGGACAAAGTGGAATGTGGGTTAAAATTGCAAAATGAGTGTGAACGTAAAAAGAGAGTGAAACCGAATTATCCCAACAGGTAAAAAAAAAAAAGCTTTTTTAAAGTAACTGTTATGGTACCGATATATTGTACATCCCTAAATAAAGTAGTAAACTTTCACCAGTGGATGAAGTGGAATCTGGAATAAGAAATGCAAACTGAGTGTGAACATACAGAGAGTGAAACCGAATTTACTCATCTGAAAAATAGTAGCCTTTTCCGTGACTACATGTCATCCCATTGTTATGGAGGCGGCGCAGCTGTAGCTCTGAGCTGTCATTGGATGAAGGATGTCCTTATAAAGATTAATGTCTAAGTGTGTGGTGTGCAGAATAGCAGCATTCACTCTCACAATCTAGATTACTGCAATCCTGACCTCAAGGTCTGGGTAAAGCCCATTACACCTCTGCCTGCTAGAAAGAAACACAGATGTACCATCCTCCTCCTCATTATCAGCCGGGACTTGTTCATTCTAAACAGCTTATCTTCCATTATGGTTACTGTTAAAGGAATAGTACACCCAGAGATGTACACACATTGACGTTATCTTCTGAAGTCATACGATAGTGTGAGAAACAGGCCGAAACGTTGTTCTTCACTGATAATCTTCTGTTCCAGTCTGGATCATTAGGTCAGGGAGTTCATTTAGGCCAGTTTTGTGAACCAGATCAATTGATTAATTGAAAATATCTGGCTCAAAAGAATGATTCATTTGAATTTTGCTCTTTTTATTTTCTGATAAAAAAAACAACTATAGTATGGCTTCGGAAGACTACTTTTATGGTGTTTTTCGTTCTTTTTCCATCCCTAAAAACTTCAGTTCCCATTCATTGTAATCTCCCCCTGTAGTGATAATCTGACAAGGAAGATTTGAGCAGAACGATTCGAATAGCTAACAAACGTCCGCTTAGTTTGCAAACCTGTCCAATTCAAACCATTTTTAATGTAGCAAAAACAGATGGACAGCATTGAATTTGTTATTGTTTTCTGATGGATTGGTGGACAGGAAGAGGAAGGGAAGGAGGTGAAGGATGAAAAAAGAGAGAGGATTACCCATGTCCCTGTTTCTCTCTCAAAGCCCATTATGGGACCCAGCCAAATAGAAGCTTCTGCTGCAAAGAAGAAGGGAAAGAGATAAATACATGGACCAAAATTAACACTCATCAATCGCCAAATGCAAGAAAAGTTGGATGATGGCTTTATTAGAAACATAATATTGCACTGTAAGAACACAATGTCGAAACGACCATTTGACCCGCGATGATGTTAATCATGTGAAATTTTCAAATACACATACAAACTGTTTACTGAAGCAAACATCTGTCAAGACTCGCGTTTACCTCATTGGAAAATGTAGCATCAGAAGTTTATCTAGGAGGCCTGAAGTTTGTTTTTCCTCCAGAACGTTTAGACACGTGCGGTGTGGTCCAGACGTCTTGAGACCACTGCTGAAAATGCTTCTATTCTTCATTTGTTCCTAATTTAATATACAAATGTTCATCTCAAATTATATTATCATGCACCACCTGATGATTTTTGTTCAAAAGAACATCCTGTGTGCTTCCATGGAAGAACATCTGACCTTTTGTACAAAGGCGTTTTAATGGATGGTTCTGATTGTTCAACACATATCTGTCTCTCTCTCCTTCAGTCGTGCTGTCCAGCGATGATGAAGGAGCCGAAGAGATGAATGACGTGTCTGGAAGTTTGCAAGAGCAGCAGATCTCTGAGGGGATCAGGGACGCTCAGGTAACGGATAAAGGGTGTAGATTTCGAATATATGCCCCTACTGACTACATGTCATAAACATTTAGATTTATTAATTTAGCACATGCTTTTATCCAAGGCAAATTACAAATTATAAATGTTTAATGCTCTTTGTGGTTATACACTCACTCACTCACCTATTTATTTTACGAATAAGTTTTTTAAATCAAACCAGACAGGATGCTAAACAAAAGTCATTAAAGGTGACATTTATTATTGAAGCTTAACAATTAAAATATCATCTACTAGACAAACACTGGCAAAACACAGATTCACAGGAAAGTGGCCAAAAAAAAAGGCATAAAGTGTGGGTAAACTGAATACATTAACATTGAGAATTTAAAAATTATAAGATAAGCCATGATTATTAAAATATTTTAATCATTTGGCAGCCGTAGATATGATAAAGTAAGTATTGTGTGTTTTTTGTGTCTTTTTTTTTTATTTTTATAAAAGCATGGTTCTAACAAATGCAGATGAGTTACATTTTAACGCTTTAACGCATTAAAATTGCATATTAAAAAAAAATATATGCTTTTTACACTGTATGAAATAAACAAGGGCTGTATACAAATCTGAAATTCTTTAAAAAAACAAAAACAAAGACTCGCCAAGCCTGCATTTATTTGATCATAAATACAGTAAAAAAAATAGTAATATTGTGAAATATTATTACAATTTAAAATAACTGTTTTCTATTTGAATGTATATTAAAATGTAATTTATTTCTGTGATAGTAAAGCTGAATTTTCAGCATCATTTCTCCAGTCTCCAGAGTCACATGATCCTTCAAAAATCATTCTTATATTCTGATTTGCTGCTCAAGAAACATTTATTATCATTATTATTATCAAAGTTGAAAACAGTTGTGCTGATTAATATATTCGTGGAAACCTTGATGCATTTATTTTCAGGATTCTCCGATGAATAGAAAGTTCAAAAGAACAGCATTTATTTGAAACAGAAATCTTTTGTAACTTTATGAATGTCTTTAATGTCACTGTTTATTAATTCAATGTATCCTTGCTGAATAAAATAATTAAAATCTTATTGACCCCAAATTTTTGAATGGAAGTGTATAAATACTTTCTCAGTGAATAGAAAAGTCGTTACATCTTTGATTGATCTTCACATATCCCTATCATTATTAAAACCTAACCCACGCCATTTGAATAAATCTTTTGTGTCCTCAAGAATCAGTCTCGAAACTGTTCGCTTGAAAAAGCTTTGAAACTTTGCCAAAGAACCATGCTAAACAACTCATTTCAACTTGTCTTCATGCACATCTGTCTTTTGAAGTCTAGATTTGTTCAGTATGGCTGTGCAGTTTTAAGTTCGCCCATGTTTACAAGTATTCATCAAACCCTTTCAGCGAATTTCCTTTGTCAGAATCATTAGTATTGCTTGTTCAGTTTGCATTGTTTTTCGTGACAGTAGAACAAATTCAATATGGCATCCCGGTATGAGAGGCTTCTAGCTTTGGACTAGAGACGTGTTTGCGAGAAGCTTTCGGTTGGGATGTTGGAGGTTAATTAGAGCAGTGCGGCTCAGGTGTTTGTCAGTATCAGTTGGTGTGTTCACCTTTAGCCTGGCATGCAAACCAAATGAGAAACATGTTTCTGAAAAGAGGGAAGGGCTGCTGCGTTTTTCTGTTTTGTAATTTCAAGAAAAGCGGATTTTGTTGGTTTTCATTATGTCCAAGGAAAATGACAATCAAAAATTAAATTTGAAATATTAAT
This sequence comes from Sinocyclocheilus anshuiensis, assembly GCF_001515605.1. Taxonomy (NCBI): domain Eukaryota; kingdom Metazoa; phylum Chordata; class Actinopteri; order Cypriniformes; family Cyprinidae; genus Sinocyclocheilus; species Sinocyclocheilus anshuiensis. The sequence continues at coordinate 139,822 of NW_015547864.1, read as the reverse complement.
ACATAATATTATCAGTTTTAAATAAAGGAAGTGTATTTTGACAATGTAAAATGAACAGGTACACTTCTGTTTGGAGTCAGTACTTTTTTTCTTTTTTTTTTTTAAAAATTAATATTTTTATTAAAAAAGAATGCATGAAATTGATCAAATGTGACAGTAAATACATGTATAATGTTATGCAAAAATAAATGTTCTTTTGGACTTTATATTCATCAAAGAATGCTGAAAAAATGTATCATGAATTACACAAAAATATTAGTCTGATTTCAACATTGATAATATGAAATATTTCTTGAGAAGCAAATCAGCATATCAGAATGATTTCTGAAGGATCGTGTGACACTGAAGACTGGAGTAATGATGCTGGAAATTCAGCTTTATCATCACCGAAATAAATTACATTTGAAATATATTCAAATAGAAAACAGATATTTAAAATGTTAAAAATATTTCACAATATTACTGTTTTAAATTTTTTTTATTTTTATAAAATAAACAGTTTTGGTGAGCGAAAATTATGTTTATACAGTGTGGGTGAAGTTGTTTCATTATTGAATTATTGCATTTTTAAATTTCCTGTGCATTGATGTAATTTTGTGTTTTCAATGATGTGGTACATTTTTAGTTTTCTTAAACAAGAAGTGACTTTAATAGGTGAAGAATGTAAAATTTACAAGATTAACCATGATTAAAAAAAAGAAAGAAAAAATTAAATGTAAATAAAAATAATATGAATGAATAGTTTTATTTTTAATTAAATGTGTTAATTATAAATAAAAAAATAAACAGGAAATATTGAGGTTTTGTCCCAAAAATCAGTCTAATAATAATAACATTTTCCCAAACCAATACATTGTGCACTTCTACTTCGCTAACTCATGTTCTGTGTTTTTTTTTTTTTTTTAACTTGAAAGATATTTCTGGCCAAATGTTTATATATATATATATATATATATATATAAAATGTG
>NW_015547864.1:97155-138838 GCF_001515605.1 Sinocyclocheilus anshuiensis | reverse complement strand
TTCTGTCCAAATGTTTATATATATATATATATATATATATATAAAATGTGTGTGTGTGTGTGTGTGAATAATTGTTTTTTTTTCTTTGTCTATTTTCATACTTCAGACGGGGAACCCAAAGACAAACACAGGAGGTGAAAGATCAAAGACCAAAGTAGAAGTGCCTTCCTTCATAGAACTGGACTTCCGCAGACTCCATTACGACACAGTCGAGGCACAGGCCAACGGGACGATTGTGGTGAGAGAAACTTATGCTGATAATATCATTTATAATTGTAGTAAATTATAAAAGTGGTAAATTATAAAAGTGGCTACTCCACTACGTTTTACATCAGTCTGACAGTCTGGATGTCAGGAAATTACATCATTGCACAGTAGGGCTGTGACGGTCGCCATGACAACCGCGTCAACCTTTGTCTTGCCACCGGCGGTAGTGCACGTGACGTCACACACTCCTGTTGTAAGCGCGTTTGAGGAGGTGGTTGGTTGTCTCCTGTCAAGGAGTTCAGCTCAAACATGTAAGGCCGGACAACATTTCCCTCAGCAGTGACCACCATTTCTATTTCTGTTTCTATTGACCTTACTTGTGAGTATCACCAATCCACAGCAGGCTACAGCATACATGACTGTAGTTACCTGTGGTTGGCCTGGCCGTGTGTCACTCAGAAAACAACAGGCTAATCAGAAGAGAGGCTCATGAATATTAATTAGACAGGCCAAAATCAACCTGTTCAAAGCAGAGCTCCTGAGAGAGGAGCTGTAAACATATATTGAGATGGTTTTTGGTACTTATACCGCAAATATATATTCTTAAGGACATCAAGACTTAAAATAAAACTCCAGAAAGGTGTAAAATATGTGACCTTTTATTCTTGTATCTGGTCACATTGGATTAGGCCTCTCGGTTCCATCTTCCAGATCTGCCCGGATGAGTTTCCAACACATGGTTCCAGCTCTTTCATTCAGCCAATCACGCAGTTCGATTTTTGTTGTTGTTGGTATAATGAAGGACATCTGTTATTCCAGTATTTTAATTGGCCGTCCCTGCTACAAACCACAAAGCAACAGCTTGCCGACATCGAGCTGCAGATGTGATTAAGAGACCAACGAAAGTTTGTTTGCCGGAAAATTCCGAAAGTTAAACCCCAAACACTTTATTAGATCAACAACAACGGCTGTAACCGAAGCTGGCCCTGACACGGAGTACAGCACAGCTTATCACTGTTTGTCCAGTAACGCTTCTAAAGCACATAAAGCTGTGTTCTTTTCAGGTGTTTTTCTGCTCTTTTTTTACAAGCCGTTAAGCAATAGAACTGGTCTCGGGTGAAGGGGGCCGCTCATTTAGGATGTTTAATGAGTGTAGCCGGAGGGACGCGTGCGTAACGTGTGAATGTGATCAACAGGTCAGTTTCTCTGTTCCAAAGCTCGGTGAGCTGCCTCTTTTTTGAAATTTGTATACATGTATATTACTAAATACTCTAGTATAGTAAAAAATATATAGTGTACATTTATTGTGAAAAACAATCTTTAAGGAACCATGTTTTTTTTTTTTTCACGTTTTAATGCCAAAAATAAAAATAGTTTTAATGCGAAAATAGTTTCTGTGCCAAAACAAGGTTGTAAATAAATAATATATTATAAATATTATGGTGTATATTAAATATGTATAGTAAATATTCTACTTTATGAAAGTAAAGATTTTTTTAGAAAAATTTACACTACTGTGAATAATAATATAAATAAAAAAAATCATGAGAAAAACAAACTACATCCAAGATGGTGGACAAAACAAGAAATGTTTTTGACCCATACAATGTCTTTTTGGCTATTGCTACAAATATACCCCAGCGACTTAAGACTTTTTTTCACAAAACGAGGTTTTGTGCTCCAGGGTCACACACATATATATATATATATATATATATATATAATATATTTTTTTTAATACTGAAAATTTGATTAAAAATAGTTTTAAATAATAAAAGTATCAAATATTTTGACTATATGTTTCATTATTTTGCTTGAAGTCAAGTCAGTCGATTCATGATTCACTGGTTTTCAGTTCACAAAGGATTTTTGGTAAATGATTAAGTTTGATACACAATTGTGTGTCGCCATCATTTTGCACATTATTACATTTTTATGTGAATTATATAATTCAATTTTTGTACACTAACAAATCAAATTTGCGTCAATTTTTTGCGTCAAATCAAAATTTGCATTTTAAGTCTGACACAAACATTTCAAAATTTAAAAGTTGTATTTCAAGATTGATAATAGGACTTTTAATCAAGACAATGCATGCTTTGTTACAATCTATATTATATTGTATGCTATACAGATACTTATCACACTTCCTGTCATATATTGTGAGTATTTCCAGTCTCAGTAGAACAGTAGACTGTTCCAAATCACTCTCATGAGGTTGATTTCAGTTAGGATGCTGCCTTAGAAAAAACTGCCAATGTAGACAGTAAGAAAGCGGACTTTTGGAACAGAGAGAAAGTGTCAAGCGTTTGTTGTCTTTATCGGAACAAATCCCAGCAGGAACGTCCTCTGTTCTGGTTTGGGTTCATTGACCACTGTTTTATGAACTGTGTTCTTTTCTGCTTTTCCATCTGTGGCAGAATGACTCTTTTTATATCTTCATTCTGTTAAATATCTGGCGGTGGACAGACTTAGTTGTCAGCAGTTTAAGAGACCGCCAGCCCTTTGTTATCCCGTCCATGTTTGTCTTTTGTCTTAATGTGATGTTTTCCTTCTCTCTTTCTTTTATAGATCACAGATGAAGGCATCTCTGTACCACTGAAAGGTATTTACAACTAATCTGTTTTTTGTTTTGTTTTGTTTTTTACAATTAATATTGGGGATTGGGAAATAAGGAGAGAGGAAAAACCTAGAAAGATGTCTGACCATTAAAGTGGAACATCTATTTTATTTCTGTGTCATAGGAGTTGTTCTGTTATCTCAGGGCTCACAAATTAGCTTTATATTTAATTTTATGTAATAATTATTTAACAATGTATTTACATCTAATTATCTAAAAATATTATTTTCAAATAATTTTAAAATTCATATTAAATAGTAAATGTAATAAATGAAAAAACAAAAGAATCAAAAATAGTCGAAATAATACAAATGTGAATATAAAATAATTGTGTATGTGTGTATATACGTGTGTGTGTATATAATATATATACATATACATGCATGTATGTATATGTGCATTTAATTGTACAAAATTAAAAATATATATTTTTAGACTTATTTTACAGTAAAAAAACCATCAGTTAGATTTTAGTCAATAAAAAAATATTTAATACCTTTAATAATAGCTAATGATATATTTAATAATGAATAAATTAAAATAACATGTATATCTAATTATATAAATTAAAAAATATATATTTTTTAAATAATTTGAAAATAAATATAAAAACGTAAAAAATTGTCAAAATATTATTTACATTTACATTATATATAATTAAAAATTAGATTTTTTTTTAAAACAATTTAAAAATAATAGTTTAAAAATTATAAGTGTAAATATGATATGATTTCATAAAATATTGTAATAATATATTTATATCTAATTATCTTAGTTTATAAGGCCATAAACATACTTAATGCAGGCATTCATTAAAAAAATTCAATTTGGTCAATTTGGTTTACTTCTCTTTATGAAGTTTGTCAGTAAGTTGCTGAATGTTAAAGCATTAACACAATAATTAGCTCTTGTGTGTGTGTGTGTGTGTGTGTGCGCGCAAGAGTGTGTGTGTGTGTGTGTATGTGTGTGTGTGTGTGTGTGCGCGCGTGTGTGCGTGTGTGTGTGTTTGAGACCATTAAAGGATTTATTTATTCAGTCTGGTGCTCATGCTAGGAAGAACAGTGAAAAACTAGACTCGTTCAAACAGGTGTTTTGCGTCATGTTGCACGACACGTGCACGTTAGCAAGGAGTAGAGCAATTTAGTGTGGTATTGATATTAAATTTGGACACCCAGTGAGCAAATCTGATCGTTTATGTATAAAATCTCCAATGTTTTGCTGTGGTGCTGTGGTGCCCATGTGGTGAATAAGTGTAATTACACCCGTCCAGCAGACTGTAGAGTTCTTTGACCCTTCACCCTGTTTTGTCCCGGGTCACAGCTCTCCTCAACTGTCTGTGACCCTCTGCCTCTCCCTCCTCTCTCTTAGTTTCACTGCTAAGACGGCTCAGATTAACACTCTATTTATGTGTCTGAGACAGAGGAAGAGCAGAGAACTTGTTTGCCTGACTTCAGTCATCCCCGTATTGCTGAATGTGTTCAATAGAGCACCTGTGTGTGTATAAGATGCTTATGAGGGTTTCAGACAAGCGCCTTTCTATTCTTATCTTTCTAGGGTCTAAGCTACCTACTCGAGAGACATTAAAACATCTAATTTGAACAAGACCTTCCTGTTTCAGAAGCCAAAGAGAGCATTTTATCAAGTTTTTGTGATAAAGTTGTGTCTGTTAGCTACTAGCATTGATGTACATATGCTAGCGTGTGCCTAAAAGCTAATCAATGTCAGTTGCTGTTTGAAACACATTTTACCTTTTATTTCTGAGGGAAAGAGCATATTTGTCAAGAAAAAATATGTGGCGGGACATTAGATCGTGCCAAATGGGCGTTAAATATCAGAATGTCATTTAAATGAGGCTTTCCTGTTTCAAGAGCCAAAGAGAGCATTTTATCAAGCCTTTGATAAGTTTGTGGTTGTTAGCTATTAGCACTGACGTACATATGCAAGTGCGCACCTAAAAATTAGTCTAGTCAAGTCAACGTCAGTTGCTGTTCAAAATGTTGCTTGTGTAATGTGATGTATGGACTTCAGAGCATGACAAAATATAATTGTACCAATGCTAGTTTGCTAAAACAGATGCTAAGTAGCTACTTGGCTATTGGTTAGCATTAACCATTAGCAATTAGCGTGCACATTCTAAAGCTTGACTGATTGCACAGACACTATTGGAAGAGAACTGAACTGGATGATGATATCACTGAATCATCAATAAACTGACTTTAGCTGATAAATGACTCTGTTATTGTCTTCTTGCATTATTGACAAACTATTTAACTGTTTGACTCTGTAAAGCTGCTTTGACACAACCAGTATTGTATAAAGCGCTATACAAATAAAGGTGACTTGACTTGACTTGAGATTACTGTTATAAAGTTTTAAATAATGATATTTTTTCTTACACAAACGCATCGATTCGCTTCAGAAGGCCTTTATTAACCCCCCTGAGCCGCGTGGAGCACTTTTTATGATGGATCGATGCACGATGGGCTTCGAAATCTCGATCACCATTCACTTCCATTATAAAGTGTAATTAAAAATTTAAAAAATGTGTGTAAGTCGCTTTGGATAAAAGCGTCTGCTAAATGACTAAATGTAAATGTAAATGTAAATATAAAGCTTGGAAGAGCCAGGACATTTTTTAAAAAATGTAACGCCGATTGTATTCGTCTGAAAGAAGAAAGTCATTTACAACTACGATGAGTGTCAGTAAATCATGGGGTAATTTTCATTTTTGGGTGAACTATCCCTTTAATAGGCCGATTTAGATTTTATGTCAACTTTAACGAAATAAACATTTAGCTACATATTTCAAATCGACAAGAAAACAGACCACAAATATTGATGAGTTGACACATGTCTTTCTCTGTTTGTCGCTAGACTAGCAATGGCGGTGATTTTGATTAATCTCAGTGATTCAAATCTTTTTGAGTCTGTTCATCAGAAAGATTCTTTCAGTGACTCTTTCGCTATGCCAGTAGGTTTGGTGTCTTTTTGCATGTTTTGATCAAATCATTGAATCATTTACTCAACAGTTTCGTTTTTTTACTAGGGATGTCTGTTTTATTTGTTTGTGTGAATGACTCTTTGAAAAGAATCACATTGAGATTAACTTTGCCAACGCTTCATCATACTATATTTAAAATATCTGTGACTAAAGTCAAATAATCCTTCTTGTTTCTTGTATTTTAGGTGCTGATGGGGAGGGTGAGGTAGCCATTAGCGTGTTGTGCTCTCAGCTTCTCTCGTACGGCGTGTGGGATGGTGGACTGGCTCGTGACGGCAGTTTGTTATCGAGCACGGAGGAGCCCGCACCTTCTCTCCTCTTCCTTATGGTGTCAGATGCTCAAGCCAGGCTACTCCAGAAAGAGCTGTCTGTGCTGCACACCGTACACACTTCAGGTGAGGCCTGCACTGGAGCATACTGGGTAGGGATCCATGTGAGCTGAAAGATGCGGTTTTCTGGATGGAAATCAATGTCATTTTTGCGATCTTGTGTTATGAGCAAAAACATTTCGCAAATGACAATTAATACAGACCATAAATATGGTACATGAAGAATATTTACAGATATTAAAAATGTAGTTGTAGTTATTGCACTGTTGTAGACTATAAAGCACTGTTGTAAATTATACAGATCTGTCTCTAAATTCTGATTGGATTAAGCATGTTTGCACAGTAAATACAAACAAATACAATATTTGTAATATTTAAAATATTAAAAAATATATTTTTAAACACACACACACACCTATTACCACACATCAGATGAATATTTTAAAATAATAATATATATATATTTTTATTAATGTGCCAAGTTACGTTACTTGAACTGCATGATATTTTATTAGTTTTCTTTAATACTTTATAGTGAAATTTTACAAAATTATATTAAATTTGTTACATTTTTTAATTAATGTAAAAATAACACTAATAAAAATGATCATTATTAAAATGCAGTTTGAACTGAAAAAAAATCATATTTAGAATTTCCCTAAATAATTATTATTAATATTACATTTTGTAGTATTATACATTTTATATGATTTATTATTGTAAAAATGCAATAATAGTATTACTAATAATATTAATGATAATATTTTATTTTAATATTTTAATATTTGATTATTTTATACTTAATATTAATATTTTTAAACCACAACAAAAAATGATTTTCATAATAATAATAAATATTAGTTTATTATTTTTTTAAATTGCATTTTAAATCAAAATCACAATATTTATCAGAAAAAAATTGCAAGTCAATTCCCCCCAAATTGTACAGCCCTACTGTAAACAGCTTGACTAGTGAGCTGTTATACTCTGCAGAAGAAAAAAAAATGTTTATTGTGATTTATCAATAACATTTCAATAAATAGCATTTATACAATAAATGAATTAACAATACATTTAATAATGATAATAAACAATGGTCAGTGGTCCAAAATCTTGCTTCTCATAAGTTTATATTAAATCTTTAACTGTATTTGCTCATTGGCCATGATTGTCACCTCACATTCAGTTTGTACAGACAAATTTTTCAAGCCCTACCTACACACACATACACACACCCCCTTGATCATGCTGCTGGCATGGTGAACTAGTCTTAATGGCACCATGCGGTTATCGCAGCACTCATGTGACGAGCCATCAACCAGTGAGTATTAAGGCATTACCTGCAGTGTATGTGAACTGCAAACAGGTGTGTGTGTTTGTGTGTGATTGGAGCAGCTGCCATTAAAATATTAATTAATGCAGTCTGGTGCTCATGTGCTTGGCATTCTAGCAAGGAGGAAAGCTCTTTTTTATTATTAATTTTGGCCACCCAGTGAGCATTTCTGGGTGGATCTTCAACCATCTGATCCAAGTTCAATGCTGCAGATAAACAAATAGAACAAACTAAATTAATAAAAAGAAATGAAGAATGTGGTTTCTATTTTTCTATTCTTTTACCAGGACAGGCCTGTCCTTTCGTCCTGCTAGTGTTGACTGGCCAGTTGGAGGATCTTCAGGCGGCTCTGTTGGTGTCTCTCATGGATGTTATTGGCCTGCGATACGGTCAGGGTGATTTGAGTAACTCCCTGTCCTGGTCGGATGGGCTGAACCGGCTTCATTGCCACCCACGGGGCGAACATCTCCTGTCCCTGCTGGGACAAAACGTAAAAGACGCTGGACAGGACACAGCAAAGGTCAGTTTATCGGTCTGTCTACCCATCCATCCATCCATCCATTCACGTATTCCTTTGTTGTTCGTCTATTCATCTAATCTAGTCCATCCACCCATTGATTTCATTGTCCATCCATCCATCGTTCATTTTTTTTTAAATGAAAAAAGGGTCTGTCTGTCCTTCAATATTATTCTTTTTCTATCCATCCATCCTTCAGTTTTTCATCCTTTTTATCTATTCTTAAGTTACTTACATCTTTCATCTATTCTTTCGTTTCTTTCATCATTCATTCTTTTGTCCATCATACATCCTTTTATCTATTATTTTGCCCATCCATCCATCTATCCATCCATTCATTCATTCTTTTGTCCGTCTTTCTGTCCTTCCATCTTTCCTTCCATCCATCTATTCCTTTTTCTGTCCATCCATTTTCTTTCATCCTTTCATCCATTCATCAGTTTCTTTCATCATTCATTGTTTTGTCCATCCATCCATCCATCCATCCATGCATTCATCAATTCAATTTCTTTATCTAGCCATTCTTTTGTTTATCCATCATCCATCCATTTCTTTTTTCTGTCCATCAGTCCTTCAGTTTCTTCATCCTTTCATCTATTATTTAGTTTCTTTCATCTTTAATCCATTATTTTGTCTATTTATTCGTCCGTCCATCCATCCATCTGTCTGCCCTTCATTTTTGTCTATCTATTTATTTATTTGTACTTGCATCCATCCATCCATCCTCCATTCCTTTGTTTACCTATACCTTCATTTATCCATCCATCCATCCATCCTTTGTTCCTTTGAGCATCCATCCATCCATCCTTTGTTCCTTTGAGCATCCATCCATCCATCCTCCATTCCTTTGTTTACCTATACCTTCATTTATCCATCCATCCATCCTTCGTTCCTTTGAGCATTCATCCTTTGTCGGTGTATCCATTCATTTGTCCATGTATCCAACCATCTTTTGTTCCTTTGTCTATCTATCCCTTAATTTGTCCATCTATACATCCATCCATTAATTTGGCCCTCTCCATTGCAGCGTTCAATGGGTTGGCCAGATATTGGCAGGAATTTGAGTTCAGGCGTGATAGAGGCACCAGTGGAATTATGCGGCCCAATATAAGAGCAGGAGTGAGGTTAGCCATGGTCCATGGAGGCTGTGCTGGTGTGTAGATATGGAGCGGAGAAGGAAACTTGGCTACTTTTTACGGATAGTAGCTGAGCAGTTCCCCCTCTCTCGGGTTCTGTTGAAGTGGCCGTTGTGTCACTCTCTCCAGAGGCTTTATAATGTGGGTGGGCGCTCATGCCTGCTGCATTTTGGGGGTCCTACAACTTTAGTACATATGTGGGCCTTTTTGGGGGCCACATCTGCATGTGGGCGTCAGGACTCTTGGGGCATGACACGTTTCTTTCTTTTTCAGTTTTGAAGGTGCCAGCTGGCAGCAATGGAAGTAGGCCACCTCAGACTCGTTCTCCTTTCTTTCTTTTCTTGCATTTTACGAGCTGGCTCAGCGCTCAACGGAGATGGAGCCTGACTATCCGCCCTAAACAGGCAGCACATGGCGTCGCTCTTCTCACTTTTCATTTTCCTTCTTCTGAACCCATATCGCACTCAAGTCTACTGGCACTTTGAGCCCATCATGTTGGCTCTCTTGAAATTTTCCCAACCCGTATTTACAATCCTCTTTTCAATAAAATCTAATTTACCAGATGTCGCATAGGTCATACAAGACTGACTCGTGCATTTTTGCTTAAAGGTGAAGACCCTACTCAATGTATATTTTGCAAGGTTCCCCTTTCTGTTAAACATATTTTATTGGACTGGCCAGGTTTTAATGTACAGAGAAAACTCTTTTATGAAGTGAACTCACTTAGTTATTTAGTAAAATGTTGCATGGAAAAGTTTTAGAATTTTTATCACGTTAATGTAAAAAATCTTGTGTGATATAACTTGTGTTTGTTTGTTTGCTGGTTTTTATTGTATTTGTTATACTTGTATTTTTTAATTGTTTTTGCCATGAAAATAGCCTTTGATACTGACATGGCATTAAATAAATATATACACTACAGTAAAATCTAATGTAATTTGCAGGGTTCTATATCTCTAAATGTTTAGATTCCAGTCTGACCTGGTTCACATTTCCCCAGCAGGAGAACACGAGTGGGACCAGCAGCTGGCTAAGAGAGCCAACAGTTAGAAGACCCCTCCGGAGCCACAGCCTGCAACAGAGCTCACCACGCAGGTACTGGATTTGATGTTTCATGCCAAGAAACCCCAAATATGATGATACTGTAGCCCTTTCCTAAAATATAAAGGCAGCTATATATTTTCATGTATACAGACTCATTGAAAATGTTTAAAAATAATAAAATGTGATATAGAATGCTGCAGGGACGATGTATTTTTGTAAGCCAACCCGGTAAGTTCGCATTAACAAAAAGCCAATAGGATAATTATGTTAACTTTTGGATTATTGTACAAAATAAGCTCTGTGACTAACACAAATTTGATTCTTACACGTTTTGTTCATCAAGATAATCTTCTCAAATGAACACAAGTTTAATGAATTTTAAAGCCTAAATACAATTGGCAGAAGCAAAGACTTAAAGGGATAGTTCACCCAAAAATGGCCACAGCCATATCACCCTGCAGCCCAAGACTGGTTGCCCACTGAAGCTAAGCAGGGCTGAGCCTGGTCAGTACCTGGATGGGAGACCTCCTGGGAAAACTAGGTTGCTGTTTTGAGGTGTTAGTGAGGCCAGCAGGGGGTGCTCACCCTGTGGTCTGTGTGAGTCCTAACACCCCAGTATAGTGACGGGGACACTGTACTGTAAAAAACACCGTCCTTCGGATGAGACGTTAAACCGAGGTCCTGAAATCCCATGGCACTTCTTGTAAAAGAGTAGGGGTGTAACCCCGGTGTCCTGGCCAAATTCCCTTCACTGGCCTTTGTCAGTCATGGCCTCCTAATAATCCCCATCCATTGAATTGGCTCTATCTTTCTCTTTCCTCTCCACCTGTAGCTGGTGTGTGGTGAGCGCACTGGCGCCGTTGTGCTGTGGCTGCTGTCGCATCATCCAGGTGGATGCTGCACACTGGTGGTGGATGAGGAGAGACCCCCCCCATATGATTGTAAAGTGCTTTGAGTGTACAGCAATACACAAAGCGCTATATAAATGCCTCATTCATTCATTCATTCAAATGAAAATTCCCCCCTGATTTACTCGCACTAAAGCCATCCTAGGTGTATATGACTTTCTTCTTTCAGATGAATACAATCGGAGTTATATATTTTTTTTTAAATGTCCTGGCTCTTCCAAGCTTTATGATGGCAATGAATGGTGGTTGAGATAAAAAAAAAAGTGAAAAAAGTGCATCCATCCGTAATTAAAAGTGCTCCACACGGCTCCGGAGGGTTAATAAAGGCCTTCTGAAGTGAAGCGATGCGTTTGTGTAAAAAAACAAAATCCATATTTTGCAACTTTACAGATATTCTTTATGCACCAAGAGCTTGTAACACTCCAAAGAGAAAGGAAAAATTGAAATCGCATCATATGACCTCTTTAATAAACTGTAATCTCTAGCTTCTGCTAACTGTTGTACGCACGATCACAAGAGAGTGGCATGTGACATAGGCATAGCGTAAGAGCCAGGACATTTTTAATTATAGTAAACACAAACGCATCAGTTCGCTTCAGAACACCTTTATTAACCCCCCGGATCTGTGTGGATCACTTTTTATGATGGATGGATGTACTTTTTTGGGATCAGAATCTCGACCCCCATTCACTGCCCTTATCAAGCTTGGAAGAGCCAGGACATTTTTAATATAACTCTGATTGCATTCGTCTGAAGAAAGTCATTTACACTTAGGATGGCTTGAGGGCGAGTAAATCATGTGGTAATTTTCATTTTTGGGTGAACTGTCCCTTTAAACTTAGGCTATAAAGGAGCTACACCACATTCACATGACTTCAGCATCACCAACATTAAGCTTCTGACAACTCTTCAAGTCTTTCTTTAAAAAACTTTTCCCTGAAAGTTTGAATTAGAATAGTTTGCAAGAGTGGGATTATAAACACAAGGCTTTGAAAGCAACTAGTGAGTAGATGAGTTTACCTGTTCATCATGATGATGTTAAATGTTCCCGACAACCTCTGTAGTGCCATTTAGCCACTTATTAGCAACCGCCATTTTCAAGACAAGTAAAAGCTTTAGAAAAATTATAATGTGGTATTACTGATGTATTTTATGTTGTAGAATAAAACGTGACCATATATTCAGCTTGTGTTAACCACAGAATTTCAGACATTAAACCAAAAACCCATTCAAAAGACACATTAATTTCAGGATGATAGAACCAGAAGTGCTAAAATGCTAAAAATACGTCATCCCTCCAGCACTCTATTCTTTTGTTTGAAGAATTAAATAATTCCATTTTTATATTGCCAAAGTTATAAATAAAACAATAAAATATAAAAATAATATCCATATAATATGCTGAAATATTATCTGTAAAAATTCATCTGATTTCCAACCAGTCTTTAGAAAGTGGAATGCAACCATAATTATGTAAAATTCTATAAGTATTAGCTTTTTTCTGAATTTTTTTGTGGACCCCTTAAAGCCTGCTTATATAATAAACTTAATGATTTAAATCAATCGAATAACAGATACAACAGTTTATATAACTTATTTGTGTTTCAAAGAAAAACAAAAGATACATATTCATATATATTGATTGACTTATTGCACAATGGAAGAGAGGAAACTTGTTTTTATACTTGCCATTATTTTTGCAATTCTCTTTGGTGCCACTAGAGGTGCAGAAATGACATATTTCACCTTTAATTTCTTATTTGAAAGCAATGATTAAGCCATAAGCTCAGTTCAGTTGGAACCCAAACGTTGACGTTCCCTGGCTCTTCTGAGGGGTTTCCATAACACTAACTTTCCATCAAGTTGTTGAAGTTTCCATACAGGCAGTCAAATTTAGATTTAATTCGCAAGTCAATATTGATATGTCATGATTAGTGCATAGGATTGTATTTTTGGAAGCTGAAGTTACATTTTCTATGAGGAGCTTGTTTGAACATTTTCCACCAGGCTGATCCAGTACCCGCCTCCCCCCTCCAAGGGCGGCATTACCGTGACAACCGAGGACCTGGAGTGCCTCAAGGATGGCGAGTTTCTCAATGACGTCGTCATCGACTTCTACCTCAAGTGAGTCTGAGGGTACTTATGAGGGTTTCAGCTTGTAAAATTAGATCTGATATTTTCCCTAATATTAAATACTCCCTTCAGGTATCTTCTGTTGGAAAGAGCCGACAAAGATGTGGCCGAAAGATCTCACATCTTCAGCAGCTTCTTCTATAAGCAACTTACTCGAAAAGATACTAGCTGTCCAGAAGAGACCAGCAGCACGTAAGAAATCACCTTTTGCACTGGGTTTATACTGGGTTTAAAGAGACAGTACACCCAAAAATGAATGTAATGTCACTTTAAGGAATTTTATTGCTAATTTGTGCATTTCCTGCCAGTGTGACTGACTGTGTGGTGTTTTTCCACAGGGCCCCGTACAGACGACATCAGAGAGTGAGAACGTGGACACGTCACGTGGACATCTTTAGCAAGGACTACCTTTTTATACCCGTAAATCAGGAGTAAGTGGGGAATTTAAATGTAAAACACACACATGCACAATCAAATATTGGGTAAAATAATATTTTTAATTACTATTAACTTTTAAAAAATTTTTGAGTGAAGTATACACTAGTGTTCAAAATTTTGGACTTTATTTATGTAATTAAAAATACAGTAAAAACAGTAATATTGTGAAATATTATTACAATTTAAAATAACTGTAATTACATTGTAAAATTTAATTTATTCCTGTGATGCAAAGCTGAATTTAAGCATCATTACTCCAGTCTTCAGTGTCACATGATCCTTCAGAAATCATTGTAATATGCTGATTTGCTGCTCAAGAAATTTTTTTTATTATTATCAGTAGGGATGCACCGATACTGGTCTCCTGTACGGCAAGTACCAAAAATAAAAGTATCGGTATCGGGCGAGTACTGGAAAAAGTGGTATCGGTGCATCCCTAATTATCAGTGTTGAAAACTTAGAGGCGTTTTTAGGATTCCTTAATAAATATGTGCAAGAAACTGAACAGTATTTATATCGTTTTTTTACCTCTGATGCATTGCAGTGTCTGAACTGTCTGAACTGTCCTGAGTGCGTCCTGAGCGCATTCTCAACAGCCGGCGCCTGACGCGTCTTTTTCTTCTTCTTACTTTATGGCGGATCGCAGACTTATAAGTGCATTACCGCCACCGATCTCTCAAATAGACCATTGACACTCCTAATTGAGATTGTAGATAGAGTGTCAATGGTCCATTTGAGAGATAGGTGGCGGTAATGCACTTATAAGTCTGCGATCCGCCGTAAAGCAAGAAGAAGAAGAAGACGCGTCATGCGCTGGCTGTTGAGAACGCGCTCAGGACAGTTCAGACATTGCAGTGCATCAGAGGTAAAAAATTATATAAATACTGTTCAGTTTCTTGCACAGACCGATCGTTTCTTGTCTTTGCATTTCAATGTATCGTCACGAGCCGCAGGGTTTAATTTGGTTTTGTTTGTGTATGTTTTTTTTACTCTCAAAGCCATGATTCCCATTCACTTCCATTATATGACTGACAGACTGCAACGGTTTGAGTTAAATATCTTCGTTTGTGTTCTACTGAAGAAACAAAGTCACCTACATCTTGGATGCCCTGGGGGTAAGCAGATAAACATCACATTTTCATTTTTGGGTGAACTATCCCTTTAAACAGCATTTATATGAAGTAGAAATATATTGTAACATTGTAAATGTCTTTACTGTCACTTTTGATCAATTTAACGCATCCTTGCTTTAAAAAAATAATAATAATCTTTTGGACGGTAGTGTATGTTTATTTATAATAAATAGGCCTATTTCAGGAGCGTCACCTGTGTGAAATTCTGTCTTGGAACTGAACACGATTTCAATTATGAAAATGAGACAAAATGAACCAAGACCACCAACTTAGTGCACTTTCAACGTCAGAGCGCTTCGTAAACCCTCGCAAATAGTTACGACATCTCAAACACACTTTACAGAATGTTCTTTTGTTGAGCAGCCAGGATGCATGTTGAAGCCCTGTGTAGATGTTTCATATCCGAGGACAACAGAGCATGTTGGATTGAGCTTTATGAACAAGAGGATAAATCACTGCAACAAGATCAAAGTCTATAATGCCAGACTGTGAGAGAACAGGCAATTCCAGTGTGGTGCTCCATGTTCCCATAAAAGCAGATTACCACGCAGGACACACACTGTATGTGCACACACTCGCACAGTATGACATTGCACAGATGATTCACATGAACTCGGGAATGTCCATCGTCCCAGTTCGGGGATTAGCAGATCCTGTTCTAAGACTTGGTGATAAAGTATTTTTATGATGATGTTGCTGGTGATTATGAATTGAAGCAACATTGAGTATTAATACTTTAATGCACTTCGATTTGGCCAGTATAAGTGTGTCATTAAATTAGATCCACAGTCTTTACTTAAGTTGGTAAGGGTGGTTTCTGCAATGGAAACAAGGCTTTATCACAGATCACTGACTTCCACTTCCTCTCCTGCTTTGTTTCCCGCTCTGTTTGCTCTCGGTCCAGGGCTCATTGGTACCTCGTGGTGATCTGTTTTCCCGGTCTGGAACGGCTTGAGTGTGTGCCGTGGAGAAGCAAAGTCCTTGTGTCCCAGGATGGGAGTCCGACAGCCAAAGCGAGCTCTGCAGGAGACTGTCAAAGAGGTCTCACACACACATCAACATGGTTATTATAGTGAACTAAAACTTAACCCAGAAAACATTTTTGTTACTTGAAATGACATTAACTAAAATGAAATAGAATTTTAAAAAGTAAACATATTTTATTCCAGCTAGTTGCCAAGGCGACATTTCTCATTTTTGTTTAGTTTAACTTGAAGTACTCAAATAACTAGAACTAAATAAGCTAAAACTAATCAATACAATTAATAAAAACAGTATAAACATATTTAAATAAAAAATGAAACATTACAAAAACTAACAGAAAATTTAAAATAAAACCATAAATTATAACAAAATAGTTTATCAGTAATACTTAAATGACACTGCATATAAATACACAAGTTTTTATTTTATTTATTGTATTATATATATATATATATATATATACACACACACTTTTTTTTCTTCTTATAATAACTTTAATAAAAGTGTTCCAAGGTTGAGGTTAATTGATGCAATTAACTCTACACAAAAATATTTAAATATTTATTAAATAATTAGAAAATATTAGTAAATAGTTATTACATTTTCATAAAAAATATTTTAAAAGCTATTCTTTCAGACGTCAGATGTTCTTAGGTCAAACTTTTAAGGAAAATTGTGCAGGTATTCCATTTAAAATATGGAGAATGTGTTAATATTTACAAATATTTCCCAAAGTTAATTCTATAAAAAATAAGCAATAATAGATTATGCAATTTCTTCTGATTAATTTTGATATTAGTCTCAATGTATTTTATTTTTTATACTAGGTGAATTTTTTGTTAGATAATTTTTAAACATACCTTATAGTTGTCTCTCCAAAGACCAAATGTTTTGTGCCTTTATTGTAAAGTGACACCAATTTGTAAAAAATAAACCAAAAAGGACAAATAATAATAATAATAAAAAGTTCTTTGAGAATGTTTGTTTTCTGTATTTCCAGACAGTTCACAGCAACCAAAGGGAAATGGATTGAAGCCCCCTGAGCCGAGATCCCACAACCTGCCGGTAACCTCACTACACGCACAGTTTAAATGCTAATATCAATGGATATCATCAGATATCTTTTGGATAAAGTAAACGTTACAGTTAGTATTCATTTTGAACTTCAGTTTATGAACTAATTTTCATGAAGCAGTCTGATGGGTTTTGTGTGTTTTTAGGATTGCACAGTGCACAGCTGCACAAGAAAGACCGTCGTGAGGAGGTACCAAACCAGTCTTCTGTATTCCATCTTATACACAACAACATCAGTATTACAAATGTGCACTCACAATAGAAAATATCACGGGGGCAGACACTTTTTCACGGTTCTGTATTATCCTGCACTGCTCCTCGGGTCAGATTTGTTCCTGATCTGTTTGTCTCTTTCCCTGGTTCGCCCTCAGGCCCTGTATTCTGGTCATGGACTCTCTAAAGCTGTCGTACCACCAGCGGATCTACATGCTGTTACGCGAGTGAGTCCTTCAGGAGATCCTCTCTTATCTGGATTCATGTTTTATTGTGTTCGATCATGTCAGAGAACTAAATGTGCCTTCATTCTGAACTCTTAAGAGTACATTCCTGTGATTCCCCTGTAAACGTCACCTCATCCCGCAGGTATCTGCAGGTGGAATGGGAGGTTCGGAAAGGAAGCGCTCGAGCTTTTACCAGTGAAAGCATAGGTTTGAGTCCGTGCAGGGTCCCACTGCAGGACAACAGCAGCGACTGTGGCCTGTACCTGCTGCAGTATGTTGAGAGCTTCCTGCAGGTACCTACATACTGGGTTGATGTCAAAATATTGGCCTTACCCCGATACCTTGTGAACCATGGTGCATTTTTTACCGGGTCAGAGCTTTTTTAGTTTCCTCAATGCTGAATGTCAGAAACATTAGTCATCCAAGTTACCTGACATTTCACGGTCTGCCGTTCAGTGGGATTTTCAGTAATGCAAGAGATTTGGATCTCCGGAACTCAAGTTACACCTGTTTGCTTTGCAGGCTTTAGTTGAATCCTGGTTTGTATTAAAGCACATACTGCACTAGAAATGGTAAACTTCTAGTAAATTTTTTGTTAGATAATTTTTAAACATACCTTATAGTTGTCTCTCCAAAGACCAAATGTTTTGTGCCTTTATTGTAAAGTGACACCAATTTGTAAAAAATAAACCAAAAAGGACAAATACTTTTAAGTATCAAGTCAGCTGGTATGGAGGTTTTGGGACAAACAAAAATGTATATAATTGTATTTATTTATTTATTTTATACTTTATTTTATTTTTATTGAAATATATTAAATATATGTGTGTATATGTTAAATATATTATATTTGAATATTTTAAGTATATTAATTTAATGTTTAATAACAGATTAAAAAGGTTTAATCAATTTATATAAAAATATATATTGATATTAATTATATTGAATTGTGAATGCATTACTAAATATTAAATAAATATTTTATACAATATTATCTCAAAATTTACAAAAAAATAGATTCTTGATGCTAGGCCAGAGAACCATTGCAAACCCATCCTATGCTGAAAACAAGGGATTTTTATTAGCCAGTAAGCATGCATATATGCAAATTCACAGAAATAGTATGCCATCAGTATATGTTGCAATTTAGTGTTGGTATTTGCAGACTTACTTGATGCTAAATGGCAGTTTTACGTAGTTGTAGATCGGTTCTTGGTTCATTAAACTTCCACTCTACGCTTCTTTGTGGTTTTTCCGCTCAGAATCCAGTGGTGCACTTTGATCTCCCGCTGCGATTGGAGCATTGGTTTCCACGGAATCAGGTGCGCAGGAAGAGGGAGGAGCTACGGGAGCTGGTGCTGGAGCTGTACCGGAGACAGGGGGGCGGGGCCGAGCAGTGCGCCAAATAAAAACAGCCGGAACATGCTCTCTCACTAAACAAACAACTATTAGGGTCTACTATTAGGGTTTTTCTTTTTCTTTTTTTCTACTGATTATCAGATAAAGGATATTTATAATTTAACTTTGTATTTATTTGTATTAAAATGGTTTTTAAATGTAACTTCAGTTTCATCCGTTTTATTGATTTCCACACAAAATTTAGGTTATTTGAATAAAAAAAAAAAAAAAAGAGCTGAATATTTTAAAATTGAGTTGGGATTTTGATATATATATATTGTAACGGGTAAAGAATCACACGACAAGTAATCTCAATCAATACCCCGGAGGGTCCACCAGCTCGGAGGTTGTGGTTGGGTTCCTCATCCCCACTGCCTGAAGGGCTCGGAGGAGACGGTCAATCACCACACGCTGCGCCACCTGTCCAGCCGATGGAGCCCCCTCCAGCAGCCAGTGCTGCGCGAGTCGTGTGAGTTCGGCGGCCTGGGCACGGGTCGGCAGACGGGGCTTATACTCCCACTCGTGGAAGTGCTGGGCGGCACAGATTGGGGATAACCCCAGGCGGGCTAGGATTTCCTTCTTGACCTCCTTATATTGATCGGCGGAGGCGGCGGGAAGCGCGAAGTATGCACGCTGCGCTTCGCCTGTCAGCAGGGGAGCCAGCGCCCGTGCCCAGTCATCCCTATGCCATCCTTCCATGGTGGCCGTCGCTTCAAACATTTGTAAGAAGGCTTCTACGTCATCATGAGGGGTCAGCTTAGGTAGCAGCTTCGCAGCTTGTACTCGGGGGTCCGCAAGTTCCTGCTCCGTCTCTCCTTGACGGGTGGCGAGGGGTGATTCTTCACTGATTTGCCCGCATTCTCCACCAGTGTAACGGGGTGAAGAATCACACGACAAGTAATCTCAATCAATACCCCAGAGGGTGGATTTATTGGGGTGATGGGTGTTAGTGAAAAAGGTCTAGGTAGGTGCTCCGGTGCCGTGAGTGCTCTCTTCCGCCTTCCCAGCTGATGAGGTGCAGCTGTGACCGATCAGCCTGTGATGATGATGGCCAGGTGCTCCTCGCTTGTTTCCAGGGCAACGCTGATGAAGCTTCGGGACGCTCGTCACAATATATATATATGGTTGGATTAGTTGGATATACAAATCTGTTTTTTCCCTGCAATAGCGAGTTTCTATCTCACAATTCAGATCTTTTTTTTTCTCACAAATCTGACTTTTTATAGAATTGCAAATGTGTATATCTCACTTTTCTGACTTTATATCTCAAAAAATCTTGACTTTTTTTTCTCAAAATTGCAAGTTTTTATCTCTTAATTGGGAATTATTTTCCTCATAATTGGGAATTTATATGTCTTGCAATTCTGAGTTTATATCTCACAAATCTCTTTTTTTTTTCTCTAAAAAAAGAGAAAAGTTCTCAGTTTTTTATCTAAGAATTCAGAGCTTTTATCTTGCAATTGCGGGGGGGAAAAATCCAAATTGTGAGATACCGAGTCGTAATGATTACAAAATATTCTCTCTATCTATCTATCTATCTATCTATATATATATATATATATATATATATATCTATCTCGTGGGAATATAAAACTTATTTTAAGCATATCTGGCCGAAAATGTGCTTAATTGTCAAGATTTTCTTCATATAAAATATTGTGTCTTTTTAGAATCAAATGTTTTTTCCTGTTGATTTTAGGGTGAACTTTGACCCTTCATATATTTATCATAGAATGATTTTTATTAAAAATAGTATTGTATATGAAGCCGGTTGCTCATGAACGCACTGGGATTTGGAGGAGAGCAGGAGTGTGTTGCTCGGAGCAGATGGGTGTTGTTCAGATGGGAATGGGATTTAAAGCGTCCGCTGCTGGGTTTCTCTCTCGCTAATTCAAATGTTGTTTACTGGAAGATTATTCCTCAGGATAGTGAAGGATTCCTCAAGGAAAATTAAGAGATTATTGCTGTACAAGAATGGCCACTTGCCATATCTTTTTTTGTTTGTCTAAAAATGCCCCCTAAAATTTAGTAGACCTTTCCATTATTTCTCAGTTTTTCTATTTCATTATTATTATTATGTATTTTTGTAATTATAGTGCGAAGAAGCTTTTAATGCACTTTTTATTCAAATTGGTTTGCTGATAATATAATTTCTCAATTTCAAAAAAATATATAAATTAAATTAGAAAATGTAATATAGAATACATTTGGACACCCTGTATCCAGTATATGATTTGTGTTTAGAAGTACTGAGCCTCCCGCAGTGTGTGGCCTTAAACTCAAGGCCTGACTGGGATGCTGTGCTGGGATTTAGGATCAGTGTTGGGTTTTCCCCTAATCACGTTTGACAATGGAAGTAGCCTGATTGAGCCGATGTCAGGCCCACTACTCCAACTTTACACTATACGGCCCTAGATTAGTTAATCTGGACTAGACTCTGAGATTAGAGTTGAATTAGCCTCTGAAAAGAAGAGATTTCGCACACCCCCCTCAACCCTGCTTCATATACACCATAATCTACTCTGACAACTACGCCACTGTTTTCTGGTTCTAGAAACAAGGATCTGATTGCCGAAAATATATAAAAACAAAACCAAGAATGTCTTTTTTTTTTTTTTTTTTTTTTTTTTTTTTTTTTTAGTTTTGGAGTTTAATTGCCCCTGTCACCATTCACTTTTATCGTGTGGAAAAGAGCTGCCAGAACATTCTGCAAAACATCTCCATTCAAAATATTTTGGCTATTTCTTTAAGAAGTGCATATGAACTGTATGTAGCTTTCTGCTAAATCATATCAACCAAGTACAGTACATGTGAATGGAAGTGACTGAAGATGAAATCCTTATCTGACTCTCTGGATAGTCGCCCAGATCTCTGACAGGCGAGCGTCCAACGACATACCATTTTATCCAATTTACAATGTTTAACCATTAAACTTTCTTGAAATCTCACCATCACTGTCTGGCGCTAACTTTGTCCTTTACACTTGGATGGCAGACATAGTGTTGTGACAAAGAAAACAAGCTTTGTTCAGGTCTGTCTGAATTCAATAGGTCAAGATGTTGGAGTGCTGCTGTGACGACCTGCTCCAACCCTTCCTTGCTTTTTCTGTTAGCTATTTTCATTCAGGTGAAGCCAAAGTTACCTAAACGCTTACACAACTTCCTGCTGAAGTAAGGAGTTGTGATAACTGAACCCGTGACTATTGTGATGATGTCTATTCCCAGAATTACTGTGCAGCTTGTCTGCTTGATCATCATCATCATCATTTTTTAAAATCTTAAAAAAAAAATAAGGTCACATTAAACCGTTTTGGAAACTATCATGCGTTTAAAAATATATCATACAAATATTGTTTTTAGTTTTCAGTGTTGTTATCATTTCACTAAAACCAACAACAGCAATAATAGTAATGATAATAAAAAGTTTTCAATAATTGAAATAAAGCTGAAATAAAATACAGTTTAAATATTTACTATTGAAACATTGATAAATATTGAATTATTGGTACTGAATATTGATTTAAAAAAATTTACTTATGAAACCTGGTAACTGATATAAGTTAGGAGTTTAAGTACTACAAATAATTATAACTAAAACTGAAATAAAATACAAGTTAATTAAATGAAAAAAACATACTAAAACTTAAACAAATTAGAATGAAAATTAAAAAATATTAGTTAATTAAAAATTATAAATAATATATAATATAGTGTGTGTGTGTATGCATATATATATATATAGTGTATATATATAGTGTGTGTGTGTGTGTGTGTATATATATATATAAAATAACACATCTTTAAATTAACCATTATAACCGTTTTTTTCAATAGCTTGGAAAAAGTTTCAAAAGAGCTTAAGTTGATGTGTGAAGAAACAGAAACATCAAAGAAAATCATATTTGTTTTTATTTATTTATTTATTTACAATCATTTACAATTGTCAAATAATTTAATTGCATGCCTTTAGGATACATAAAAATGATAGTCTTAGCAAGACAAAGGAGTATGTTACTTTATTCCCAATAATAAGAACAGGAAATGCATCTTACGTTAATTTTGGTGAAGAATTCCGAAATTCGTTTTGGTGCGTTTTGGACACTGTTAGTAGGATAAGTAAAAAGAATGAACGGAGCACAAAGTGAAAAAGAAAGAGAAAACAAAGCTACAGAGATGGCAGATGTCACACAGGGTTTGATCTGTCACATCCACCGCCTGCTTCCCGTCAAACACCCTTTACCATCAAACTCAATGGATTTAAACCAGAGTCCGTCAGCTCAGTGTCTGAACCATCTGGCAGTCTTAACATTCATCTCTCTCTCTCTCTCTCTCTCTCTCTCTATCTATCTATCTATCTATCTATATCTGATTTCCAATGTGCTAAACTTCAAACTGCCCAAGTATCCTTTATAAACTAACCTTTCAGACAAGCAAGCATTCAGAGTTTCTCTTTACGAACACTGATTTAGAATGAATTCAACGCAATATACGTTGAATGATCATCTGTGGTTTTAATATCCTCCACCGAACCATTGATATCTTACGAAACCTGGAATTGTTTGGCCCACGCTTGTGCCATCTGTTCATACGATCCCTGCCATGATGGAATACACCCAAAACCCATTAAAGATGAAGTCCCTGTAAGCTGCGCGGTCACAGCACGTGGCAAACTTTTAGACAAAGGGCTAACCCTACAAGATGTCACATCTAGTCAAACACTTGGTCTTAGCAAGAGATCTTACACGGTAGATTGTGCAATTAATCGTGTATATTTCAACTCTTCGAATTGAAATCCCACACCCAACGGCAGCAATGGAGAACAAGGAAGCCACTCTTATATTTGAACTCAACGGATCGGACCGCAAATTACGGGACTGTATTTCGACATCTCGGCAATCCAGACAGATCGTACAGGTGGGCAATGAAAGAGTATCACTGACTTCTCGACAAGCTTCCTCAGAAGAATTAACAAATAGGATTAGTGGGCAAGAAAAATCTCCCAAAGAGCCATCTGCTAAGCCGCATGGGGAGACGTCAGCTCAAAGCTACATGATCGCATCCCTCTGTGACAAGGAAAGGATGTTCTGACAATGCAGACTAATTAATTCAACTCTCCACAAGTTTTTTTGGGGGGGCTGTAAGGAGGGATGCCCAAATTTTATCAGTCAGTGAACTAAAAATTGAAGACTTTTTCTCTAAAGTGTCCCTGGATAACGAATCGTTATGCCTGATCTGTCTTTTAAATGCATTTGGTGGGTTTTGGTATTGTTGGTGACCGGATATTGTTCCTTAGATGCAGGTATGTATCTACTCTACATGAAGGCCTTGAGGAGTTTTGTGATGCTTGCAATCTTGTGACGATGTGTTTTTTGTTCTTCATCAGATTCTGGAACTCACAAGGATTATTTACCAAATGGATATAAAACTTTTTCGGATGCCAGTGAAGTTTTGAATCACTCGTTGGTGCCAGTTAAAGGTAAAACCGCGAGTTACATGTCTGGTGAAGGGAAAATGGCTCTTTCTAGACGGAAAAGAGACCTCCTGTTTCCCAGTGGAGTTAAACTTTGCTCACATGAGACGGTGCAACAGGCAATACAGAATCATCTCAACTACTTTCACCTGCGAGGTAAGAACCAGACATTTCATTTTTACTTTCTTTTAAAGGA
Organism: Sinocyclocheilus anshuiensis; assembly: GCF_001515605.1. Lineage (NCBI taxonomy): Eukaryota > Metazoa > Chordata > Actinopteri > Cypriniformes > Cyprinidae > Sinocyclocheilus > Sinocyclocheilus anshuiensis. The sequence goes on along the minus strand of NW_015547864.1, from coordinate 114,478 downwards.
TTCTGGGATAGTCGCTAAGAATGGTAATTGTAAGGTACAGTACGTTGCAGATGACTTCTGTAGTGTAAATGGATGCTCATTATGTGAGAAAAATGAGCTCATACTTCTCTACTTTTCATCAATAATAAACTAAGCCAACCTGACCGGTTCCATTAACATCCAAGTAACCGCATATTTGACCACAGTTTCGAAACGTCAGAAACGCACTGTCTCTGTCTCTGTCTTACATATAATTGTGCACAAATATTCAGACGCACTCGACACACTTTTCCACATCATGCTCTTTCTAAGCTTCACATATTAGCCTGTGAAGTTAGATACAATCAAAGTATTAAACTCTATTGGAGACCACTGCTGAGAATAATGTTTCTCGCTGGTGCATTAGTAGGACCCAGATGACCCTATTGAATCTAATTACGACAACTCGAGAACCAAGTGTTGCTGTTTTACATAAAGGTTATTCTTGCAGTGTGTCAGTGGAAAGTTGATTACGTTTAGCCACGGAATCCTATTAAAGGGCACTCTGATGCTTTATTACATGTAGAGCGGGGTCCAAAAGTCAGAGACTACTTGTGAATGTGTCTGGTTTGCATTTTTATAATTGAACACAAATACAATTTGTGTGAAACACTGATTTAAAATAATAATAAAAAAGTATCTGGTGTTCCCCCACTACATATGCCAAAGAAATTAATTCACCCAAAAATTAAAGCAAAAATATATTTTTCTTACTGTACACGCTTAAAAATAAATGTTCCAAAGGTTTTTTTTTTTTTTTTTTCACAGTGATGTTCATAGAAGAACCATTTGGGTTCCTCAAAGAATATTTCCGTGAATATTTAAAAAATCTAAAGAACCTTTTCCCACTCTAAAGTACCTTTTGTGCAATGTTGTTCTTCATGGAACCATAAATGCCAATAAATAACCTATATTTTTAAGAGTAGCCTAGACATTCAACTCAATAACTTCTCTAGAGTTCCATGGATAAACAGAAATCATATGGTAAATAATGACATAATTTTTATTTTGGGGTGAACTGTCCCTTTAAGGCTGATAATAAAGGTGTGGCTGTCAGCAGGGGGCTTGAGATGTCCGACAAAGCTGTTAAAGTCAATTGCTGTCAACATGTATGGTTCCAGTAGGAAAGGCCAGAATTCCCCATTTCTAGCCCATTGCTACTGAATCACTGTAGACGGCGATAAGATCCTTCACTCTGCCATGAAAACTTATGACCTTTGCCTTTCTACGCACTTCTGTTAGTCGTCATACATAGTTGGTATGGCGGGCAGATGTAGGTGGAACATTTCGACTGGAGGTGGAAAATGTTTAGCAAGGGTTAACATCCCCCATCTGCGCATTTAATTTTCCACTTGCAGGGTACATTGAGAAAGTATGCGGCACTTACCGAAATAGTAATTTTGGTTCACAAATTGAGAAATAAAAGAAACTAAGTTTGTCTGGAGCAATTGACGTGTGAGGATAAGGATAAGAGATGGTTCCATTATGTTAGTTATTGCTTTTTCTTTATTTAATTTAGAAATAAAGAAAGAAATATGTTATTTCTGTATTTGTGTCTTCTAAATGAAAGGGGTATCCATTCAAAGTGATGTCAATTTCCACTACAGCTCATAGTTCATAGCTGGTGTTTTGGCAGATTATTTCTTCTCTACTGTTTATAGTTCACTAGTTCTTTTCCAAAACCTAGCAAGCTGCATTACTGTCTGCTGTCTACACTGCCATCATAATCATAACTGCAATTGAACCTCATAAGTGACTGATCTAGAGTGCACTCATAGACAGCAACTCTACAAAGTGCATAGTTTAAATGGCAACATAGGTTAGCATGTCGCTAAAGCTAATGCAGTGATGCACTAAAAAACACAATTTTATTGATACTTTGTCAAAATATATTGTAAAGATATTGAGAATTGTCAAAAATAGGTACATTTTCCTCAATGTTTTGGCTGTTTTACTGTTCCTGTCTTTTTCCCTACATTTAAGAGCTTGTGTGTGTTTACATTGTATGGGTTGGCATGCTTATGGGTATCTGTAGATCTGTTTGCATTTGTTTGTGCCTTAGTGTGCCAGGAAACAATTTGGGAGGCTTTCAAAATCTTCTGGGATCGCTTACCTGAGAAAGAAGAGTACCAAATCTGGATGAGGAAATGTCAAAATAGTAGTGTTAGCGTGTTTGACATTGGCCGGAGCTTTAGCCAGTCAGCTGAGCACCTTGCTCTGATTTCAAATGTAAGTATACTTGTTTATGTCATGGTACTTAACAAATAACTGTTGAATTAAAAGAGAGAAACAAAAAACTACTTTATGGTATTTTGCAGAGGGTAGGAGCGGCTTCAGTGACATCAACAAGGTGAGAACTGCTTACAAACATTGCCATCATAATAACATGGTATTCTTTGAAGCACTTTGGAGTACCATGTTAATATCATGGTACTATATGATATATGATAGGATAGGAATATGATAATATTGCAGGAAATACTTTTTAAGCTTTTCTAAAGTAACAGTGTAATCACATTATTTTTCACTATATTTGTCTTATGATAGTGCGCCCACCAGCCCATGGCAACCTGAATGCAGGTAGGACTTCAAGCTCCCAAGCTACTTATAGGCATGAAACAACATAATTTGCATACAGTGGTACCGCTCTGCAGCCTAAACATAAATAAATCTGCAAATGCACAGTGTGGAGCTCAGATTGTAACATATGTAACATAATACTAAGACTATATAAATAATCTAAAACACCAATTCTTTCTTTAGCAAGGCAGCTAAAGTAGCTAATTCAGAGCACACACTGGTGCTTTGCAGACAAACCCACCCATTAATAGTAAAAGCTGGATGCATAACTCTGGCTTCAGACTGCAAATATTTCAGTCATACCTTTAGTCCCTGCTGAAGCTAGTTTACTTTCCACTAGCTTTAGAGACATAGCACTGATTATGGTTCAATTCATATCCTGAAGGGGGGAAACTAAACTTGGTTGCTAAACCAAGTTTAGATTTTGTAGATTTTTGGTATGTTTAGATATGTTCCTGGCCTTAAAAACATTTATAATTGTCTTTTCTTTCGCAGACATCAGACAAAGACTACTGGTCCAACACAAGCAAACGTGGCCACAACCCAACAAGGTCAGTCTAGTTTACTACATTGTTTGAAAATAATATGCTTCTTAAACAATGGATCTGTGTTCCCACTCCCTGTGTTTATAAATACTTCAAAATAAGTAGCCAAAGTCTAGAAATTCTTACTTCTATTGACTGAATTTTGCAGTGTGTTGATATAAGTTATGCTCTGATATATCTGTATTGTTAATGTCTGTATGCGACCCTGCAGACATATCAACAGAGATCTAGTGCTCTATGGTTCAGGATATACACTGCTCTCAGAATAGACTTTAATCCTTTTTAGGTACTCAGAGACTTGTAATGCAGTAGAGGTGTCAGGATCCTTAGAAATAGTTCTGCCATTTAGTCAAGTGTAACTAATTATTTGTGCATGGACTTGGCCTCAATGATAGGCTACATGTTTGGCCCTGATCCTGAAGACAAATAAGTGTACGCAATTAATGGGTGCAATTTACAATATGAAATTCAGAAATGATTCAAACTTCCTCTTATGACATACATTTTCTTTTTTCTGCCACTTCCTCACTCTCTTTCTTTCTCTTTCCTCACCCAGTCAGTATTCTGGTTCCTGGGACAGTAACAGATTCACAGGACATCACACCACAGACCACTGAAGACCAAATCTTATTCACCACTATGGCTGCAGAGCTTCAGATGACAATTGGAATCACTCCTGAGCCTGATCGTATCACAGCCTTTGAGGACTCGACAGGGATAAGCACTAGTTCACCTATAGAACTCACAAGTGTGGCCACTGTGAAACCTATTTCAGAACCTGAACTGGAGGTAAAACTGGATGCTACTGACAGTCCTGTCAAAATATTTAATTTTACCATTCAACATGAAGAGGTTGAAATAGTCTTAGAGTCTAAATTAATGACAGCTGAAAGAACTCCAGAGGAGTCTACTTCAAGAATGTATGATTATGAGATTCCCACGGCTTTTGAGGACTTGCTAGGAATAAACACTTCTCCTACAGTAGTCACCAGTGATTTTACTGAAGAGCTTTATTCAGAAACAGAGTTGGGACAGGATGTTACCGATGGTCCCGTTAACACAGCAGGTGTTACCATTCAACATGAAGCTGATGTTGTCTCAGAGTTTACATTATTGACCACTGATAGAACTCTAGAAGATTATACTTCCGAAAAATATGAGCATGATATTCCTGCAACCTTGGAGGCTTCACCCGGGGTAAGCACTAATACCCCTACGGAAATCATCAGCGAATTCACTGAAGAGCTTCATTCAGAATCAGAACTGGAGATGGGACAGGATGCTACTCAGGGTCCGGTTAAGACAACAGGTGTTACTATTCAACATGAAGAGGTGGCCATTGTCTCTGAGTCTACATTAATGACCACTGATAGAACTCCTACTTCAGGAAATTATGAGTATGTTATTCCCACATCCTTTGAGGACTCAATAGGGATAATCACTATTTTACCTACTGAGCTCACAAATGAGGCCCTTGTGAGACATGACGTTACTGAGGGTCCTGTTAAGACAGCAGATGTTACCATTCCACATGAAGAGCTTGACATTGTCTCAGAGTCTACACTGTTGACCACTGATATAAATCCAGAAGATTCTACTTCAGGAAAATATGATTATGATATTCCCACAACTTTTAAGGACTTGCTAGGGCTAAGTAACAGTACTCCTACAGAAATCACTAGTGAATCCACTGAAAATATAATTTCTGTAACTAAACTGGACATGGGGCAGGGTGCTACTAAAGGTCCTGTTAAATCAGTAGATGCTACAATTCAACATGTAGAAACTGATGTTGTGTCAGAGGCTACACTGATGTCCACTGGTAGAACTCCAGTAGATTCCACCTCGAGAAAGTATGAGACAGATCTTCCCACAATCCTTAAGGACTTGCCAGGAATAGGTACTAATGCTCCTGAAGTAGACACTAGAGAATCTACAGAAAATGTTATTTCAAAAACTGAGATTAATGTTGGATGGGGTGTTACCGAAAGTAATGTTAATTCAGCACTTGTTACCATTCAGCATGTAGATGTAGACGTCTCAGAAGCTACAATTATGTCTACCGATAGACCTCCGGTAGATTCTCTTACAGAAATATCTCCTGTTCAGAATGTCTTACCAGAGGAGCCAGTGCAGACAACTCCTACAGAATTGAAAGAGGTTTCACCTAATCCCTCCACAGAAGGGTTGCCAAAAGCTCTGACAGATAAGGATGTTGTCGAAATCACATATGTGACCACAGTGCCAGAAATTCTGTCACCCACTACATCTGTAAATGCATCACCTGATGTTGTATCAACAGAGGATGAACCTAAAGACATTGAAATTGTTACATTACTTGACAAAAAGGAGGAGGAAGAGACACCCTACACTAAACCTACACCAGAGATGACAACAAATGAAGAACTACCAGGTACCATGACAGATTCTTCTACAGAAATATCTCCTGTTCAGAATGTCTTACCAGAGGAGCCAGTGCAGACAACTCCTACAGAATTGAAAGAGGTTTCACCTAATCCCTCCACAGAAGGGTTGCCAAAAGCTCTGACAGATAAGGATGTTGTCGAAATCACATATGTGACCACAGTGCCAGAACTTCTGTCACCCACTACACCTTCAAATACATCACCTGATGTTGTATCAACAGAGGATGAACCTAAAGACATTGAAATTGTTACATTACTTGACAAAAAGGAGGAGGAAGAGACACCCTACACTAAACCAACACCAAAGATGACAACAAATGAAGAACTACCAGGTACCATGACAGATTCTTCTACAGAAATATCTCCTGTTCAGAATGTCTTACCAGAGGAGCCAGTGCAGACAACTCCTACAGAATTGAAAGAGGTTTCACCTAATCCCTCCACAGAAGGGTTGCCAAAAGCTCTGACAGATAAGGATGTTGTCGAAATCACATATGTGACCACAGTGCCAGAAATTCTGTCCCCCACTACACCTGTAAATATATCACCTGATGTTGTATCAACAGAGGATGAACCTAAAGACATTGAAATTGTTACATTACTTGACAAAAAGGAGGAAGAGACACCCTACACTAAACCTACACCAGAGATGACAACAAATGAAGAACTACCAGGTACCATGACAGAGAGTACTCATGAAGAGTCAAAGGAAACACATCAGCCTTTAAATGTCTCAACTGAGTTTGAAGAGGATCAGTTAGGTAAGGAAGAGGACATTATAACTGAGTCCCCAGAAGTTGCTGAGGTCACACCTGGAGAGACACCTAGATTGACACAGGAAACTACAGAAGCTACCGAATCTGTGTTTACTGAGAAAAACATGCATGTTGATGAGGACATAACTACCATTGCGAGACCTGGTGAGATGACAAAAGAGGCAACAGAAGTTGCTGGGGTTGAATTTGAAGACATTGACACAGACAAAGTGACAGTTCTTGAAAACACGCTTGAAGATTTAGTTGGAGGAACAAGTGAAGCTATTGCTGAATTGGGTGATGTAACTGAAGCTGTCATCTTAGAAGAATCATCTGAGGAAAGTCCTGAAGAAACTTCTACTAAAAGAACAGAAACTTCTACTAAGACCACAAGTCAAACCACAACTGGAATCACACCCAAGGCCACACTTGATACTTCTTTTGACATTGGTACCCCTGAAACTGACATTGTAGAGTTTGTAACTAAAGGCATGGAAGATAAGCTAGAAGACACAACTAAAATGGATGAAGGTGATCTGGAAACAATTTTCAAAGTTGTTGAAGGCGCAATGCCAGATCTTAATGTTAATAAGTTGGAAAAAGATATACTGACAACTGCCATAAACAAGGACATACATGAAGTTACAGAGCCACCAAAAATTCCAGAGGACACACATAAAGTTATGGTGGAAATCACACATGAAGTCACAGATGTGCATGAGACCAGAGGAGACACCTTACCTGAGACACCTGAAGCTGCAACAGAGACACCGAAGGTCATTACAGAAGCTGATGTCACAAAAGAGACAACTCATTTCATATCTCAAGCACCCAAAGTTATACTGAAGACAGGTGGAGCCATCTCAGAGACACCTGAGGTGACATCTCAGACACCTTTGTTGATATCTGAACTTTCAGAGGTGACTGAGAGAGTACCTGAAACACCTGAGATACATGTGGTCCATCCAGAACCTGCAGAGGACGACATCCCAACTCCTATCTTGAAAGTAGAGGATATCACAGTTGTACTAAATGACTTGACAACTACTATTCAAAAGACTTTCTCCACCACATTACAAAACTTGCCACAGGACATTTCTAATGATATTTTAGATGAAAACAGCAAGGTGAGCACATCAAATTTATTATAGACAATTATTTAACTTTAAAAATACACTTGTATTATATGTATATACTATATGTATACGTAGTATACTATGTATATATTTTTAACTCAGTAATTGTGAGTTCCTCTGAAACATTTCTTTTTTTTTTTTGTATATAGATTGGAAATGAAATTGATGACATTATGGTCCGACCAGCATGTCCTGTCGGTGATCATATTGTGGAGCTGAGTATTAAGATAAGAGGTGAAAGCTATGATGATGCTCTGAGAGATCCATCAAGTTACTACTATCAATATCTATCCGAACTGTTCATCGATAAGGTAAGTAGCATCTATACATTTATATATTTGGCGAATGAAATAATTAAATTATTAGAATCCATAATCTCATGCCCATCAGGAAATATATATAGTACTGTACATTAATAGCATCTCATTTATTTTGTTGAAGATTGAAGAAGTTTTTAAAAGGCTCCCAGGTTTCAAGAAAATACTTGTGCTTGAATTCAGGTATGATTTTTATATTAATTTATATGATTATGCATACAGATAAAAGCAATAGCATATATATATATATATATATATATATATATATATGTGTGTGTGTTTGTGTGTGTGTTGTATTCTTAATATCATTCTTTTTTTTTCTTAATAAAATATCTCAGGCCACAGAAGGACATTGAAGGGTAAGTATCCTAAATCTTAGTTAGCTCGAACTTTGGGTCTAAATGCATTGCCTTTATAAGTCACAGTTAATCACATCTCAAAATGAAGAAAACAGGCATTAATGTCATTTGGGCTATCACTACTAATATTTCTGCAATGTTTCACCCAGGCCTGATAAATCCATCTCCCCACCCTGCCATATCACACAGCTGCGTGACCCATATCTCCTCCAAACATCTAATGAGAAATTCATGTGCCTGAATTTTCCACCCACCATATGTAGTGTTTTATAGAGCGTTGCTCTGAAATCACTTTCACACTGTTTTCTTGGTAAGGTCATGTGCTTGCTGCCTCATTAGCCTTGTGAAATCAATTGATTGCAAGGATGGTCACACTCATTTTGGTGTGACATATGTGTGTGTATGTCAGTGGGCTATTTTGTCTGGCCAGTCGCCACCTTAAGTGGGATAAGTTGCTGTGCTAAATGCATGCCCAGTTGCCAAGCATGATGGGATTAAATGCTAAATGTTCTTTGCTCTCAAGTGTCATCGTGGTAGTGTTTCCCATGGTTTGTCAGCAAGGCCTTGGTTAAACCACACAATGAATAACTGCATATTGTGAGCTCCAGGAGGCCCCTTAAACCACCTCTAAACAGACATGTTCTCACTTAAAGCCATATAAAGCTAATTAGCATTTCTGGCGTGCCAAATAATTGAATCTTCATGGATATTTTGTCTGTCATAGGAGACACAATTGAGCTGGTCATGAACCCACTAGGTTTTTTAACCATCTTAGAAAAACGTGGACAAAAAAAATTAGTTCAGCTCAACAGCTGGCTGCTGAATATTCTGTAGCAAATTTGGTTGTTAGCTAGTAAAAAAACAAAACAGCTTAAACCAGTGTCTCTTAGCCTGTCCATGCTGATTAAGCGGGTCTATTTTGATGATTTTAGAGAAATTTAGAGAGGTAACCATCACTTTTTATGCTGGTTAGACAAGGAGACCAGGTGGCTGATGAGTTAAACCAGCTTAACCAGGCTAGGAGACCAATCAGACCAACTTGGTTGTGCTAGGAGAACAACTAAACCTTAATCCATCTAAAACCACCAAGCCACCTTAGGCCATTTACTGTAAACTGTGCTTCTCTGAATTTATTTTAATTTACTACTAGGCATAAGAATTATGTAAAAGTTCAATATGATTAAATATGGCAAACTGACAAAAACAGATAGCAGGCTCCAACATGACAAACTCCTGCTGTACTGTAGGTGAAGCTGTTCTTTTGTTTATAAGAGTTGGAGTCATTTAATACATAACAACTCCAGTCTTGAGGCCAGTTTACAGCCAGTGAGGCCTTTGATGAAGCATATTATTATTATTATTATTATTTGACCGCAAAGAGTCACTGTTTTCTTTGCATTCCTCAGAGGCCTGGCAGTAGTGGTGCACTATGCTGTGGTTCTTGAGGGCGATGGTGTGGGCATAAGTAAAGAGACCATGGATTACATAAACCTACATTCCAACATGGTTGAGAACTCCTTCACAGATCCTGATGAGCTACCTACTGTTGTCTACACCATCACTGACTTCCGAAACTACATCACCGAAGCCCTCCACAGGGAGAATTTCATCAGAAACACCACTCTGGAAGTGGACCCTGATTCTTTGCAACTGGAAAATGGTAGGACATTCTCTACACATTGCGGATCCATTATAGGGAACCCAAGACATCAGGGTGTTGAGCTGAGTGCTTCTTACGGAAGTTTCTTAGAATCATTCAGGTTCAAGTTTGTGTTCTGTCACTGTGGTATATTGTAAATTGTAGTTGAATGAACCCAAAATGCAGTATGTTGACAATGTTAGTATATCCTCTTACACTGCTTGGCAGTACACAATTTTAACAGAAGCAAGGAGCCTTCATGGTTCTTATCTCTGGTTTTAGCAGACTAATCTTGCAGCCCTTAGAGCCAGTCTCTCTTGAAGAGATACCAGTATGGGTATGAACTGTGCTTGAGCAGTTTTAAGTATAATTTGATATGATTTGTCTGTTTTGGCTTCACAGTGGAGACATTGCTGCCTTCCAAACCAACCAGCAGACCGCTTGACTCCAGTGACATGATGGTGAGTCAATGGCCATTGGCAGGACCACCCAGTAAACGGGTAACCATGACTGTCCAGTCCAGAATCCCTATCCAGAGCTGCAGTTTAGGATTTAGAGTTTTTTCACCTCATTGCAGTGCAATCACTTAAAGTGTGAATGTGAATCCTTCCAAAGCTGTTAAATGAAAAATGAGTCACACGTAATGGCAATCACATGTAGGTTTTTGTTGTTACATGATAAGAAAGATTACCTTGCACATAAAATTGTTTTTCATGGCATGTCATTAAAACAGATTATAGCACAGCTATGGGATAATACGGCAGGTCTGTAAAACTATTCAAGTCAATTTTCCAGCTCAAGTATTCTTTAGACACAAGTAAGCATGCAATTTTATGAAAATCGTTTTGCTCAGGCACTATGAAATATTGAAAAGAATATGTTTTTAATCTCAGTATGACATATATTTATTGCAGAGGCCGAGCAGCTTTCTTCACAGTCTGTAGTTTAATTAGAAAGACACATTGGATACCAAACATAGCAATAATCTTAGAATTTACTCCCAGTTTTTCCTCTTACATTTGATAAAACTGGCCCTTTTTTCAATACCCTTATTAAGTAGATTTACTGTCTTGTTTTGGCTGGTGCCCATGTCTGTATCTGGAAACATGTGTTCTCTCAGGTAAAGTATGCTTGCCTCCAAAGACACATGTTAGTTACTTAAAGTTGATGTGAGAAGTTGATGATTTATCTGATCTGTCCTGTTTAAGATGGATATTTGTGTGTGATCAGCTAGCTGTTGATGCAAATTATAACTAGTAGGGTGCATAAAACTAGTTCTATAGGAAAATCGGTCTAGCCATTTGTCCTATATTAAATGGTCAGTGGACCTAATTCAAGAAATACGAGCATAGCTCATTTCTGTGTAAAGTGTTTGTGAAACTATTCTTATGTAAATTGTCGCACTGAATTAAAAGTGACAGTTTACGTAAGAATGGTTTTACGAATGATTTACACAGAAAGTCATACTGCTCGTGTTTCATGAACGAGGCCAGTGTGTGCAACTGACAGTGACCTAGTTCCAGTAGCACCTCACTCATTACTTGCATAAAACTAAAATGGTGTGAATAACTCATGAATGTATATGCAACCAGTTGTTATTTATACAACATGACATATTCCAAATCTGCATGAAGGTTAAATGTTAGTATCTGGTGTATGGAACAGCTAAAAACTGTCTTCTGGTCAAAAATGCCTTAGTCAATACCCCATCTAGGACCAGATCCTCAGGATGGTGTAAAGATCATGTGCATATGTGCTTTTTTAGAATGTCTATGCAATTTTTCCACTGACATTTCTCTGGAAAAAATGGAAGATGCAAGTTTGAGGAAAATTTCTTCCACTTACACCATAAATGTACTTTTTTTTTTACTCTTATTTTTTTTAAATGGCCAAATGGTGAGATATAATTTTAACAGCTGAAACATTAGGACATTCAGTGGACATAGGCCTAAGTGGAAAGTTACAATGTCTTTTGGCTCATCTTTTTGTCAACAACATTTATGTAGACTTACCTTAAATATATTTGCTTTATGTCGCAATAATAATTTAACAGTTAATAGTAACTAACCATGACTGTTCAATCATTAAATCCTAGGATAATGTTCTTGCTTCTGAGAAACCACCAGATGTTACCAGGCAGGAATTATCCAACAATGACATCTCCATTACAAATCATGACTTCCTTGACCGCATTCACATAATAGATCCCTGGATGGATGGGCAGAGTGAGGACACAAATGATGTAATCATCTTTGAGGAAAGTCCCACTCTGTCTCACGCAGATGTGTCTATGAAGAACTTTGACATTGAGCGTACCTCTAAAATTGAGACATCAAGCAGTGCACCTGCTCCTGGTACAGAGAGTGAGTCTACTGTAATCTCTCACAAATTATTTCCCATCTAAAGGCAGTAATATGGTTCTAAAATCTTGTGTTCTTGTTTTAGACAATAGTATTGTTGAAGAGGAGGGATTCTTACAGACTGCAACTACAGTCAGTCCTATCACAGGCACGATTACTGTAGTTGCCTTACCTTCGGAATCACCTCACAAGTTGGAAGAGATCTCAGTTTCTCCTGTGGAACCTCCTGATGTTGAGTTGACTACTCAGAGTGACTTGATAGACCTGGGTTCAGGCTCAGGTTTCTCTGGAGATCATATAGGTCCTGACATTTGGCCTTGGGAGTCAGGAATACCAGAAAAAGTCTTGAAGGAAGATGAGGTACACCAACCTCAGGAAGATCAGGAATCTATAGTGGAACAGCTTGAGCCTCCCCACCAAGATCTGACATCCGAGGAGCCATTCTTGGACAGGGTTCTTGTGACACAAGACATTCGTACTAATCCTCACTACACAACAACTGACCAAGCTCCCGTTTTTTGGACTATGGAGACTTTGACTGTGGAGCTTTCTATGCAGACCCAAGTAGCCCCTGAACAATATGAAGACTATTTTCCAGATGAATCTACCACTATGGTTACACATGTGACCAGTCAACCCTCACTATATGTCTACACTTCAGCAGGAACCCAAGATGTGAATGCATCACAAAGTCCTGATACAATCAGTTCACCTGCTGATAAGGACTATATAGAACGACTTGTTACACCCACTGTGATCCCACCAAGCACAGCAGTAGCCATAGATGAACAAATTACTTCAAAAGAAAACAAGCAGAGTCAGGAAACACTGGCCTCCACAACAAAGTCAAATGAAATGCCTTCAACCACGCATTTACCTGTAATCCTAGAACTTGATACAGTTTCTGTGGAAGGTCCTACCACTTATTCAGAAGCTGTTGAGCTTCCTGTAACCGAAGGTATCATGGAGTTACCTGCACTCTTATGGCCAGAGGTAGAAGAATCAGATGAAGAAGTCAAGATTCTAGATGAGGAGATGGAAGTCATCAAGCTTATGCCTATGGAAAACCCAGTGACTGAACTCTCGAAAGAGGATTTAGCTGGGGATGAGATATTGGTCGCAACAACAGCCCCAACAACAATAGCTACTGAGGAACCAAGTGTAGATCATTCATCTTCCCTGTTTCCTGAGCAGGACTCTCCGTTCACTCGGATATCACATTCATCAATAGAAGATGAACCTTTACCAGAATCAACCACAGAACCTCTACCTACCCAATCATCTACTCATTCGGTTCTTCAAGAGACGACTCCAGAGACTCCAACTGATGTGATACACACTTATATTGCAACTGTTGCAAAGGAGCCTGTTTTATCAGAGAATGCTGAAGATGGAGACTCAACTATAATATTTCAGTCATCCACAATGTCTGTCATTCCAGATGTTTCAGAACATTCAGAGACCCTTAGTTCCACCACTGTACCATCATTTTATCAGTCAACATTCAAACCTACCAACCAGATAACGTCAGATGACTCCGTACAAGAGCACACAGCAGGATCAAGCCCTGACATCACAGGCCTCATCCTACCTACCAAACTAGTGAACTCTGACAGTACTACTCTGAAAGTTCCTGTTCCAGTAAACCCCAACATAACAGAGTTTGATGTTTCATTTGACATATTCCCATTTGATGGGCCAAACCATGATGAAGACGACGGTAGCGGATTTGCTCGTGGGGCTAACTTGGCAAGTATTGCCTTGCCAGCCAGTCCTGGAAGGGCGTTAATAGTGTTTTTCAGCCTCAGGGTCACCAACATGATGTTTTCCGAAGATCTGTTCAACAAGAGCTCTACTGAATACAAGGCTCTTGAGCAGCAATTCATGGAGTTGGTAAGATATATTTGTCACATTAATTCTTAGGTTCTTACTGTGCTCTACTTTATGGAAAGCAAAACATCAGTAAAAAGGCCATGATTTATTAATCACAACTGTTTTTGAACATGTCCTTAGGCAGTAATGAGCTTAAGGAACCCAAAGGGATGTTAGACAGCATGTTTGGGACTGATCACTTTAATTGCACTTTTTCATACAATAGTAGTGAGTGGTTACTGGTGGAATCTTTTGTGTTGCATGGAAATCTTCATTGATGACAAAATTTTCATTTTTGGGTAAACGATTCCATAAAGCATATTCTAAAGTTACACACAGGACACCATCAGTTTAGATTTGTTGAAGTTTGTTGTTGCAGAACATTAGGAGGGTTTGTTAGGGGCTTTGCATACTATCCGTTAACTCCATTAGCAGCTGTCTTTATGAACACTAACTAATGAGATAATTGGAATGGAATTAGAATCTTCAGTCACCTTCTTGACTTCCATTAACGTCACTAGGTATGTGTGGCTCAGTATTGCTGCTTAATGGAATATGCTTTATTTTATTTTATTTTATTTTTTCTCTCTAGCTTGTACCATATCTACAGTCCAACCTCAGCAATTTCCAAAATTTAGAGATCTTGAACTTCAGGAATGGAAGCATTGTGGTAAACAGCAGGATGAAGTTTGGCAAGCCAGTTCCCCTACCATTAATAATTCATGATTTAAAAAAATGAAAAATATATGTTTTCTGCAAAAAAAAACAGTAGGGTACATTTCTAAGAAATGACACGTTTTAAACTAGATTTGAAAAGGTTCGTTTTTCCATTGTTAAACACATTTATGTGCTATTATACTTAGGCTATTATTAATATTGTTAGCTTTTATTTTTATCTTTTCTCTTTGCTTTGAGTATGTATAATTTGTCTTTTTCTTTCTGGTAGGTGACCAGGCTGATCCATGTAAGTTCCAAGCGTGCAATGAGTTCTCCCAGTGTTTAGTCAACCGCTGGTCAGGCGAGGCAGAGTGCGTTTGTAACGCTGGCTATTTTAGCGTGGACGGGCTGCCATGTCAGAGTATCTGCGATATACAAGAAGACTTCTGCCAGAATGATGGGAAATGTGACATCATACCTGGCAAGGGCGCAATATGCAGGTGTGTACTGTAAAAAATCTCCTAAAGCAACAATACGGCCAAAAATGCAATTCACTTACCTTTGTTTTTTTCATTTTTGGGTAAACGATTCCATAAAGCATATTCTAAAGTTACACACAGGACACCATCAGTTTAGATTTGTTGAAGTTTGTTGTTGCAGAACATTAGGAGGGTTTGTTAGGGGCTTTGCATACTATCCGTTAACTCCATTAGCAGCTGTCTTTATGAACACTAACTAATGAGATAATTGGAATGGAATTAGAATCTTCAGTCACCTTCTTGACTTCCATTAACATCACTAGGTATGTGTGGCTCAGTATTGCTGCTTAATGGAATATGCCACACAGGACACCATCAGTTTAGATTTGTTGAAGTTTGTTGTTGCAGAACATTAGGAGGGTTTGTTAGGGGCTTTGCATACTATCCGTTAACTCCATTAGCAGCTGTCTTTATGAACACTAACTAATGAGATAATTGGAATGGAATTAGAATCTTCAGTCACCTTCTTGACTTCCATTAACGTCACTAGGTATGTGTGGCTCAGTATTGCTGCTTAATGGAATATGCTTTATTTTATTTTATTTTATTTTATTTTTTCTCTCTAGCTTGTACCATATCTACAGTCCAACCTCAGCAATTTCCAAAATTTAGAGATCTTGAACTTCAGGAATGGAAGCATTGTGGTAAACAGCAGGATGAAGTTTGGCAAGCCAGTTCCCCATGGTGTGACAACAACAGTGTACCTTATCCTAGAGGACTTCTGCAATACTGCTTACCAAACTATGAATCTTGCAATAGACAAATATTCATTGGATGTTGAATCAGGTAACTCAAAGGATTTACATATACACACAAAACACAGAAAACAAACACGGCTGATATGAAGACATGAGTGCATTTGTTGGCATTGCCTGTGGCCAACAATATTCACTAAATTCTTTAAGGGGCAGAATGCCTGCCATATTATGCATTTTTAAATCCTAGATTTACTAGCGCCAGTCACAAGTACTATTAGTACTATTTGTTATAGATTATCACAGTTTTTGCACCACTTATGTTTCATTTGTCATATTTTCAGCCAAAATTGATGAGAAACAATTGTTTTGTTTTACTGTTTTTTTTTTGTTTTTGTGTGTGTGCTACACAGGGAGGCTTTGTGACTCATATATGTTACAGGAGCCAGACTGATTGGCAAAAATAAACATTTCTTCAACTGATACCAGTACTAAAAGGCTACTGAACAATTGTAATTGAACAGGCATTAATATGGGCAAAACATATCCTAGACTTACTTAGGGACAAGAATACATTTTTATGGGGACAGGTTTTTTTTTTTGCCTTTGCCAATATGCAAATAGCAATCCTAAAATTGTACCAGAAAGATCGATAACCACATTCGCTGTGCATTTTGCTGGCACACCTCCAAAATGTGATATCTCAGATATCTCTTTTGAGCAATATTGAGCAGGTTTCTTCTATGCTAGAGGACATAAGGTTAGGGTTTTCCAATCTGGCTTTGGAAAACAATAGGCCTTGTTAGGATGAGTGATAAGAGATTGATTCTGTACTCCAGACAGATTAGAGGTGATTTATTCTAGTGAGACTTGTAGAGCTCAATGCGTCAGGCAAATGAGTCATATTTGTTTGTGTCCCTGTGTAAATTCTCTCTGAGCTCCTTTGTCAACACACATCTCTAATGACCAAATGCTGATGCCTTTGAAATCAGAAAATTGTCTTTTTTTTGACGCCACATTTGTAATTAATTGTAATAATGCTTATATAGCAATTGCAGCAAATGCAAAAATAGTCAAATTTATCAACTGGCATTTAAACTTCTAACGTCATTGTATTCCATCTTGATTCTAGATCAAGGTGCTCCTGTTTGGATATTTGTTTGGATTATTTCAAAATAATATAAAAATTAAATTCATATAAACAATGACTTGAATACAACTATGATGAGCATGTTTTCAATTTATAATTATTTTTTTTTTGGATATAACGTTGTAAACTGTCAGACTGATACAGTTGTTCCTGGTATCATAATGAAGGGAGGGGGGGAATGCATCATTAAAAAATGAAATTTTGGAGAAAAATTGTGAATAGTTTGGAATAATATTTTATTTTATATACAGTATATATATATATATATATATATA
>NW_015547864.1:95557-97120 GCF_001515605.1 Sinocyclocheilus anshuiensis | reverse complement strand
AATTCATGATTTAAAAAAATGAAAAATATATGTTTTCTGCAAAAAAAAACAATAGGGTACATTTCTAAGAAATGACACATGTTTTAAACTAGATTTGAAAAGGTTCGTTTTTCCATTGTTAAACACATTTATGTGCTATTATACTTAGGCTATTATTAATATTGTTAGCTTTTATTTTTATCTTTTCTCTTTGCTTTGAGTATGTATAATTTGTCTTTTTCTTTCTGGTAGGTGACCAGGCTGATCCATGTAAGTTCCAAGCGTGCAATGAGTTCTCCCAGTGTTTAGTCAACCGCTGGTCAGGCGAGGCAGAGTGCGTTTGTAACGCTGGCTATTTTAGCGTGGACGGGCTGCCATGTCAGAGTATCTGCGATATACAAGAAGACTTCTGCCAGAATGATGGGAAATGTGACATCATACCTGGCAAGGGCGCAATATGCAGGTGTGTACTGTAAAAAATCTCCTAAAGCAACAATACGGCCAAAAATGCAATTCACTTACCTTTGTTTTTAGGTGTCGAGTCGGTGAAAACTGGTGGTATCGAGGAGAACACTGTGAGGAGTATGTGTCAGAACCGCTGGTGGTTGGCATAGCCATCGCCTCAGTCGCGGGGTTCCTCCTCGTGGCGTCGGGCGTTATCTTTTTCCTCGCCAGAACTCTGCGAGACCAGTATGACACGGATGATTCAGAAGACCCTTTACGGTACAAACTGTGCTTCACAAACACACTCTTAATGATCATATTTTATTTGGAAAAAATTAAGAAGCTTATGTCTTTCTTTAAATTTTAGAACAAGCAGAACTCCTTAGTGGACTACAAATCTGCTAAATGGATTATTAATAACGGTTCAGTTCATTTGAACGACTTGAGTGGTGCACATGTGATGCCTAAATGGCATTTTTAAAGCATTCTGTAAATACAAGCACTCTGAAATGTGATTTGCGTTTCCTCTGAGGCCCCAAAAGAGAAATAATGTTGCATTTCCCAACTTGTTAAATAACATTTGGTTTCCTCACCTGGTTGAAAAGGAACCAAACAATCTCAGCTGTGATTGTGTTTGAAAGCACTGCGTCCTGGAACATACATATGGAGCGCACTGCAATATTTTACAGCCCAAACGTGCGTATTTTCTTTTTATGACCTTGTTGCACGAATAAGCCAGAACACACAATATGTTCTCTTTGATCGTTATGAAACAAATGCTGTTAGGCATGTGCCGGTTGAATCAATTATCATTTTATATCCAATACACACATTTTACATCCATCAGCTCTAGATAACATACATACAAGAAGTACTTAGACGCTTAATCCTCAATGTATTAGACAACTGTGACTGAATTAGTACAATATCCAAACAAATGTCAATTTATTTAAAAGACAACATATTGGGACACTTTCTGATTGTCAAACGTGTAAATATTATATCTGACTTCATACATTGTCAAGTTAGCTCTAATACTTGAAATGTTTCTTTAAGTTACATTTAAATAAAAAATAAAGACACAATATTATAAAATACTTTAATTTAGTTTGCATCTACACTTTGTCTGTAAACATAAAC
>NW_015547864.1:83057-90557 GCF_001515605.1 Sinocyclocheilus anshuiensis | reverse complement strand
AAATTGTTAAATAAAATTAAGATAATAATAATAAAATCACTAATTTACTCAGTGTATTTCTAAGCTAGTATCATGTTGTTAGCCTAGCAACATGTTATCATGTTAAGTTTTCACTCGTGGAACATTAAGAATTTGCAAAAAGCAAACCAAGAACATTATTTGGTTCTTAGACTCAAGCCTGGCAGAAAAGTTTCAGTTCAGAGTTCAATTCAAGCCATCAGTCAAGACAGTAATAGCTGCCGTCCTTATTTGATTCAGCGTCACATTAAACAGACTGCTTTTCTCAAGCAGGAAAGCCTCTCATTGTGATGAATTAAGTTTTATTGGTTTGTGTTCATTTTATGTTGTATGTCTTCATTATAGGGCGCTTGACGCTAGACGAGAGAGCTCTTCCAATTAGTGTTGCAAACTGCTAAACCTAAGGTACCTGTGATGATTTTTCTTCTTTTTTTTTTCACATTATAAAGACATTTGTGATATATACCGATAGATTGCCTGGTGATGCTGTATGTAATTTTGCTCAACAGACACTTGCCTTTTTTCTTGAATGCAAGAAGAGGTCCTCTTCAGCCATGGTGGACTTTGCAGGGAGATAATTTGTGAAGATGTAAATGGACTTTTGATTTTATGTGTTTATGGATGAGTGTGCAACCATCACGATGGATTGACAGATTGTGATCTAATGTAGAAAAACGATGTATTTGTGATTATGTTTACTGTTGTTACCGATGGGCTGATTTATTACTGCATTGTCAAGGCCATATTCATAAACACTTGTTAGTGACACATATCCGTATCATCTGATCACACCAGATAATGCAACTATACGTCCGGGCTTCATGTTGGTTCCTCTCTTTTTTTAATGGAAAGCCTATATTTATTTCTTATGGTTTTTCATTTGTCAGTGCCTTCACTTTGATTGTTACTCTTCGTTTTTATTTGCAATGTGGGACATCATTTCTTGTGTCCTAAAACACGGACTGACTGAAGAGAGAACGTTTCGCAATAGTTATACTATTTTAATGAATACAGACAAGAGTAGTTCCATACTTATATTTGCAACTTTAGTGTTTAGCCCTCATGACAATTTTTCTGTTTGTTTTGCAAAAACAGCTTATTGAATAAGAATTTTCATTATACAAAATTGATTTTAACTTTCCAATGTTTCTTTTAGTAATGTGTTTTCTGTTTAGTGACTGTCCTGCAGTTAATTTTTCTACTTTTGTAAAACACTTACCACACACACACACACACACACACACACACACACACACACGTCATTTAATCCAAATGTTAATGTCTGTTATCACAACAGATTGTTCTATTTATGTATATTTTTAATATCGTTGATTTCCACAATGATTTTCATGGTGGTCACAGCACAAGTTCTGTTTTACGAATAAAGAATAGTGCACAACATTGTGATTTATTGTTTGATTTACAATTTATCGACAAATTAATAATCTATAAATAAATGACTTTGGACACACCAGAAATTACATGTACAAGTGTGTGCAATTTGCTTTATAAATTGGATTAGAACAAATTTTATTCGCAGTGAAGGTAATTCACACAGACAGGCATCTGAGATCGGCTCGATTTGAGAAAGGGGAAAACATTTAACCAGATTAAAAAAAAAGAAACACTGGGTGGATTTTTATCATTTTAGGGTGGTTGTGTACACACACTGCCAACACAAATTTCAGTTCAAACAACTTGTAAACGTGCATGTAGCATCTTATGACCCCTTTAAATCAAAACATACTTGTTTACAAATTCCTGCAACTAACTAACTAACTAACAAACTAAAATAAAAATGAAATGTTATAAAATTTATTTAAAAAAAATAAATAACATCAAACAAATTTAAAACAGTGTCTCAGGAAAAAATAATAAATAAATAAAATAAAACAAAACAAAATAATAACATAAAGCAGGGTATCATGAAAAAGAAAAAACACATTTAATAAATAAATAAATACATACATACCTACGTAAATATATAAATTAATAAATTCCAACCAGGGTATCATTAAAATAATTATTAATCATTTAAAAAAAGAGAGATTACAAACAGTGTATCATGCTAACTTCATTAATAAAAATTAAGTAAATAATAATAATAATATTAATAATAATAAAAGTATCAGAGGAGAGGACAGAGGCACAAAGCCATGGGCTCTGTGAGTGCACAAAAATAGACCATATCCAGACAGCGTCACACCACCCAGTCACAGTTTATTTTACTACATGTAATATCAGGACTTTATTTTTACCACTGTATATACCGAGAACACACAGACACACACACATCAGTAGATGCTGACAGTCTAGAAAGTATTTTAATGTCAAATAAACTTCTATTGATAGGGCTGTGATGTTACTGGATGGTGTATATAACTGAAAAAGTTGAATTCCGAAAATTCAATAATATGTGGCTGGTGACAAAGAAAGCAACATCTCTACTGAATCCTCCTGCTGCATTGTTCAGAAAAGTTTCTGTAACTGCTGATGTAGAGAGACAGAGGGAGACTGTTTTAAAGTAAATCTCCATCACTTCCTTCCTGTTTCCTTTCATTCAGATTTCCTGTGAACGTTGTAGACAAATAAGTTGCGATTTGATTCACAGGGTCCCAATGCAGTGTTTACCGCTTAGTAAGACATAAAATGTAATTTATTCCTGTGATGGTAAAGCTGAAGTTGCAGCATCATTACTCATCACATTACAGCTCAGAAATCATTCTAAAATGCTAATTTGCTGCTCAAGAAACATTTATTTAGTTATTATTATTATCATAATCAATGCTGAAAACAGTTGTGCTGCTTAATATTTTTGTTGAAACAGTGATGCATTTTTTCTTTGATGAATAAAAAGTTAAAAAGAACAGCATTATTTGTATTAGTTTTTATATATTTTTAAGTTTTGTCATTTTTGTTGTGTTTTTGTCCCTTTTATAATTTTTTTTGGTGATTTTAAATGTCTATATTTCATAGATTCATAGGTTTTACTTTTAGTTATTTTAGTACAATTAAGTTAAAAAGTTAAAGTTAAAATGACTAAATGAACATAAGAAATTTTGGCTAAAATTTTACCTATTTTTCAGTAAACTTTTTATTTTATTTTCATTATTATTATTCATTTTAAGCAACACATTTTTTATGGTTTCAGTTCAAAATAACTATAATAACCCTGATTTAATTATAAATCTTCCTACAGGTTGGAATCTTAATCAAATTGTTGACTTCACATGGTTCTCCTTGGAATGTAGCCCTTGTCACCTGCATAATCTAAATACCACACAACACACACACAAACACACACACACACACACACACACACACACACACACACGTCATTTAATCCAAATGTTAATGTCTGTTATCACAACAGATTGTTCTATTTATGTATATTTTTAATATCGTTGATTTCCACAATGATTTTCATGGTGGTCACAGCACAAGTTCTGTTTTACGAATAAAGAATAGTGCACAACATTGTGATTTATTGTTTGATTTACAATTTATCGACAAATTAATAATCTATAAATAAATGACTTTGGACACACCAGAAATTACATGTACAAGTGTGTGCAATTTGCTTTATAAATTGGATTAGAACAAATTTTATTCGCAGTGAAGGTAATTTGTTTAGATGCTTATTTTCATTTTCTATGAAAAGCTCTTTTAGATACTGTGATTCTTTGTCAGATTAGCCTCTGCACTGTGTTCAGGTACTTAAGATAACGTTTGCATATTTGGCTAAACTCTTACCGCTACTAGGCATCTGCCAAAAGCTTACTCAATGACAAGTTGCCATAAATATACTTGGTCACGCTGAAGGAGATGGCTATTAACTAATTTGTCATTTAGCTGATGCTTTTATCCAATGGGATAAATCCAAAGTCCTATTCTGAAGCAGTCTTAACATTAGGAAATTGGATTTTTGAAAGCTACTAGTGGCTCACTATAACTACACTACCTCCTGCCAGGCTATTTTGTAAATACGAATTTGTAATTTAGCAAATCTTTTTAGCCAATGCAAAAATTCCGTAGTCCGCGGAAAAATATCGATTTGGGTGTGAAACCAATGTGATCACATGTGAACACGTGAACAAATGTGGACACGTGGAAACGTGATCACATGGGTTTCTCATATTTACACCATGAAAATGTTCCAAAACCACGTTTCATGTGTGTTTCATATGTGTTTCACACGAGTTTCACATGTGAAGTTTCTGTAAGGGTTATTGAAAGTCACACAATAAAATTGGACAGAAAATATATTAATATTAAATATCAATATATTCTTTTTATTCGATTCTATGCAACAGAATCAGATTTAACTTTTTTTTTTTTGACTAGACTAATTATCCAAATATTGTATAGTCATACAAAACTATTATTATTATGTGAGCAGAGCATAGCGGGGAGCAGATCAGTGAATGAGATGGTAGCGTTATTTTACCAGCGTCACCATGTTACAGCACAGCAGCGCTATAGAGTGGTGGAACTATTATGTCACTTTGTAGGCCAGTCGGCTGTTAGCATCACACTGAACAGCTTATTGAATAAGAATTTTCATTATACAAAATTGATTTTAACTTTCCAATGTTTCTTTTAGTAATGTGTTTTCTGTTTAGTGACTGTCCTGCAGTTAATTTTTCTACTTTTGTAAAACACTTACCACACACACACACACACACACACACACACACACACGTCATTTAATCCAAATGTTAATGTCTGTTATCACAACAGATTGTTCTATTTATGTATATTTTTAATATCGTTGATTTCCACAATGATTTTCATGGTGGTCACAGCACAAGTTCTGTTTTACGAATAAAGAATAGTGCACAACATTGTGATTTATTGTTTGATTTACAATTTATCGACAAATTAATAATCTATAAATAAATGACTTTGGACACACCAGAAATTACATGTACAAGTGTGTGCAATTTGCTTTATAAATTGGATTAGAACAAATTTTATTCGCAGTGAAGGTAATTTGTTTAGATGCTTATTTTCATTTTCTATGAAAAGCTCTTTTAGATACTGTGATTCTTTGTCAGATTAGCCTCTGCACTGTGTTCAGGTACTTAAGATAACGTTTGCATATTTGGCTAAACTCTTACCGCTACTAGGCATCTGCCAAAAGCTTACTCAATGACAAGTTGCCATAAATATACTTGGTCACGCTGAAGGAGATGGCTATTAACTAATTTGTCATTTAGCTGATGCTTTTATCCAATGGGATAAATCCAAAGTCCTATTCTGAAGCAGTCTTAACATTAGGAAATTGGATTTTTGAAAGCTACTAGTGGCTCACTATAACTACACTACCTCCTGCCAGGCTATTTTGTAAATACGAATTTGTAATTTAGCAAATCTTTTTAGCCAATGCAAAAATTCCGTAGTCCGCGGAAAAATATCGATTTGGGTGTGAAACCAATGTGATCACATGTGAACACGTGAACAAATGTGGACACGTGGAAACGTGATCACATGGGTTTCTCATATTTACACCATGAAAATGTTCCAAAACCACGTTTCATGTGTGTTTCATATGTGTTTCACACGAGTTTCACATGTGAAGTTTCTGTAAGGGTTATTGAAAGTCACACAATAAAATTGGACAGAAAATATATTAATATTAAATATCAATATATTCTTTTTATTCGATTCTATGCAACAGAATCAGATTTAACTTTTTTTTTTTTGACTAGACTAATTATCCAAATATTGTATAGTCATACAAAACTATTATTATTATGTGAGCAGAGCATAGCGGGGAGCAGATCAGTGAATGAGATGGTAGCGTTATTTTACCAGCGTCACCATGTTACAGCACAGCAGCGCTATAGAGTGGTGGAACTATTATGTCACTTTGTAGGCCAGTCGGCTGTTAGCATCACACTGGTTCCCTTGACAAAAAGCCAATAGGATTTTTCCATAGGCTTTTGGATTATCGTAAAAAAAAAAAAAGCTCTGTGTTCAACCATAGTTCATGTTACTTACACGTTTTGTCCATCAAGATAATCTTCAAATAATATAACTTTTATGAATTTTGAAGCCAATAAAATTATAGTGCATTAATCTATTAAATAACAGCAGAGTGAGCAAGTTTTTGGATATGGTAAGATTAAATTTATTTTAGTTAATAAAGTACGACATTTCCACTATCATTTTGTTAGGGTGCTTACACAAAATTATATTTTATCCTTGCTTTTAGAAAATCCTCAATCTTTTTGCTTTCTAACAGCTTCATGTGGCCGTAAACACTTAATTGTAGCGTAGCTTTAAGCACTATGAATAATTAAAGTTTCACTTTCACCATGACCACGTAAAGCCAGTAAATGTGGTGTTTACATGGAATAATCGTAATATGAGTTTACTTTATGGTACGAGCCCAGAGTCTCCGCATCAGTAGGAAACAAGCAATAATACCACGGACCTTATTTGAGGGGATTTAATCAAACTCCCATTCAAAAAACCCATTGACTCCGGGACGATGGAACCGTAAGTTCTAAAATGCTAACTCACTTCCGGGTTTTTGCTTATAAAGTGAAGTCATAGTTCCACCACTCTGTTGCAAACAGGAATAACTATACTGCATAGAAATTTCCTGTCAGCACGTTATTTGAGTGGATTTTGCTTTTCCGCTGAGCATGAGTGGAACGCACATTCATAGAGAGGAATATTGAGTGAAATGTCACATCGCGCAGTGACGACGGCTAAAGGGACAGTGAAACCTGCCATTTTCAGCTGATAATTTTCGGCGGCCGAAATTTCAGTGCATCCCCAGACAGCATAACCATGTACTGCCTACAACCTTTTCACTGATGTCTGATTCATATTGAACACAAAATGGGAAACTACTAGGGAAATAAAAAGTCCAATCAGATTCTATGAGGATTTTTGAGGAAGAACCAGATTTTTCAAAGTTTGCAGGTTAGGGAACCAAATATATGAATAATAGTATTAAATAGTTTGTTTGAGACGCTTAGTAGCAAGAAACCAGTTATCCACAACCGTAACACTCAATTAGTTTTTGTAAATGTTTACATTAATTTGTTTGGTTGTTCTCTGTACTACCATTATCTGAAGACACTAGGCACCAAGGTTTGAACTGTTGGCACTGGCCAATTCTTGGCCATAAATTCACTGCCAAGTGGACCAGACCTGGACAGAAATGTGTCAATTGTCTGTGCAAAACTACCTAAAATTTGTGTTATTTGTAATAGGACATAATATCGATAGTTGCTGGATTGCCCCTTTCAAGTTTAAACCTACAATTTCCCCAGATATTATAAAAAGCAAATAGCCTCTTCAGCTTTTTTTCTTTAGCAGGGTTGTCAAACCCTTCTCATGGAGGGCCAGGTGTAGTCACAGCCTGTTCCAACACACCTTACTGTAATTGTCAAGTAATCTGAAGTCCTTGATTAGCTGACTGAGGTGTGTTTGCTCACGTTTGGAACTAAACTAAAAAAAAAAAAA
>NW_015547864.1:41094-82976 GCF_001515605.1 Sinocyclocheilus anshuiensis | reverse complement strand
CCCCCTTTGGAAAAAAAAAAAAAAAAAAAAAAAAAAATTGGCCATCTAGGAGGAGGGTTTGACACCCCTGATCTAAAGCAACTTTGACTACACTTATTGCGGGGGTAGTTTGACTGAAGCAACTTGGGTGCCTTGTTCAATGGTGATGGAATCCCCCAAAAGTACAAGGATTTCCTGTCATTGTCAGGAAGGTCCCCTTGATTCCTCACATTTTGGGCAATGTGATGCATGATGATGCATCCTAAACACAACCTGGTTCACAGTGTCATCTCACCAAGCCGAGGTTATGCAATACTGGTTTGACCGTGACTGTGGAAAAAGTAATTTCAGAACTTCCCTCGGATGCTCCAATTACCCCGGTTCCTGAGATGAACTGGAAAGTCAATGTCAAGGAGTGGATAAGGTTTCCTCAAACAGCTTTTTTATCCCCATTTTCTGTTCTTTTGTGCTGTCTAACCTTCTCTTCTTCCCTCACTCTGACAACTCTTTTCAAACGTTGTCCAGAAGACACTCAACAAGTGGCATCAATAAAACAAATCCTTGTGCCAGTACCGGGCGTATAAGTTAACTCCGCCATGGAACAAATGACTTAACCTTTGGATGTACAATGCCTGTGATGTGTGTCTCCTCGAGCTCAGCCCCTACAGCTGGAGAAAAAGAGAAAGAGGGAATCTCCCACTTCTCAAGAGGAGAGCCACTGTTATGTGGAAATGGTGAGGCAGCTTCCTTGGGATATCTTATGAGCCAACTCTCTGTCCTCATCCTTCATGAAAACCTTAAGTAACTCAGCTGTTGCGTGATTCTGGAAAAATGGCAGGCCTTATGTTGCTGATCTGAGCCCTTACTCAGTGCTGGCCCCGCCGGCAATTGCCTCCAGTGGATGAAATGCAAGAAATGTTGCCTGGATCTCCAAAACCACAACACGTTTACAGTTAGCCCCCATCCAAGAACCGACTCCCCCTGTGAACCATTACAGCAGAGCCATGGAAACGCATGCACAACACAAGCCGGGAGTGGCTGAGAAGTGGCTGCATTTCAAATCACGCACCGCTAAAAGTGGACAGTGACATCAGATCGGTGTGTGGGAAAGAGGAATTTTCACCACAGCAACTGGACGGGTGAATCATTAATTTATGTGGCGTGAAAATGTCGTGGGGTGTAAGGCGAAGCTGACTCATCACACCCTTAGCGCTAGGATTAGTAACCACATTCCCCCGGCTGTTTATTTGTAAAACTTGGAGATGTTTTGGCTTCTCATTTGTTGATTAATGTGCATTGTGCACATGTCTGAATCTTGACTCGCAGAAGTTAAGGTTGTGAATGCTGAGTTTGCACAGCTGAGGATACAGTGAAATCCTTGAGGCAAGACTTGCTTTTTGGGCCAGCATTTAAAACCTGGCTGCATGTGTGATTGATCCGTAGTCACTTTGCACAAGTGTGGACAGATGTGTTTGCAGTGCGCATCCCATCCGTTGATTAACCCAGACAGACACGCTTTAGCATTCTTCATGTATGTGGAGATGGATGTGTGACGGATTGAGCTCGGTGGGAGTCTCTGGAAAGTTTGGGAAAGCCTGTTTTGCATGGTGACAGCATGTGGTGCTGAAAGATGATTTTTAATGCACAGGTGAATGATGTATCTCTCTCGCATCCTCTCCATCCTGCTTTCCTCTGCTCTTGTGCTCTGCTGAGACTGTAACCCATCCGTTTACTTGATTTAGCCATCACTTCAAACCATAAGTGGAGCAGAGCTTTTTCCATAACTTTCTGGAATTTTCTTAAAGAGCCTGGTTTTTAAAGGTGGATTTGTGCAAAAGTGTTTTCACTGAAGCAAAGTATATAAAGAAAAGAAAATAATGGTTGAAAAAAGTGTTAAATTACACAGACTGCCAATATGTATGCAATTTATTTTGTTAAGTATTAATATATTTTATGTACATTACTTATTTAAATTAATTAATTGAAGTTGAAGTTAATTCCATCAGATTAATTTGTAATATACAAACCATTCCTGCCACTAGGGGGCTCTGTATTTACACTGTTTAGTGTGTGAGTAACATTCAGCCACTTACACCCAAACTGAATTAGTTGCTGTGCACTAATTTTCACATGCTGAGCACTCAACACACTTTAAGTACAGCAAAAGCACAAAAACCTCAGTCCACATTTGCCCATAAGATAATGACTGGGTACCTGATTGTTTGTTTATCCGTGTTTAAGAGCAGTTACTGAGAGACGTGTCTCCACTCGGCCTGTTTTGGGGAGCAGTCACTTCATCCAGGTGTTTTCATTGTTTGGAAGCAATTACCTCCAAGTACAGTTACTTAGTAATTTGGCACGCAAGGAACAGAGAGGACAGAGACAGACAGACAGATAGACAGAGCTAAGGCAATAATCACAAACTCTGTTTTCTCTCTCTCAAATGCAGTGTTGAGAAGTCACAGATTCATTCAAACCCCCCCTTTGTTCCAGGTGTTCCCTCTTCTGTTCCATTGTTCCCAGGTGTGTCCCATTAGTTTCAGTGTATTTAAAGTGTTTTCTGCCCCTTGTTTCCCATCCGATATTGAACGTCGATCCCCGTGTCCTACGTGTGGTTTTCTCTATGTTAAATAAAGTCTGTGATGATTCTCCTTCGTCTCCTCGCTCCTTCACAGTAGGCACACTGTGACAGAATACCAGACCAAGACAGAAAAGTAAGCGGTAAACTAAAAGTAAACTAAAGTAAAACTCCCTGTTTTGTTTTCGTTTTAAAAGTCTTTTGTTTTCCCTTGTTTTCCCCCCGCGATCATGGAAATCGCCGCTCGTTTCTCCACCTTAGCCCTGTACGCCTGGGAATTCTGCGGGCTCGCCGCAGTGACGGCATTGGATGCCACCATCAATTCTATGTTCTGGCTCGGGGCCAACTACCATCGCCCCGTGGACCACCCAGACACCAAGGGGCTATGCTGGAGGGAAGGGATCTACCGGTGTCTGGGGAGTGTCCGGGCCCAGGCCAGAAGGCACTCTCCAGCCTGCCGGCCGTTCCTCAGTCAAGCCCTCCAGCCGCAGCACTCTCCAGCCCGCCGGCCACGGCTCACTCAAGCCCGCCGACCACGCCTTTCACCCCAAACCTAAAGGGGAATCAAAGGCGGTCGGCTCCAGCCCCAGAGCTCGCTCCAGTGTCGGCTCTTCGAAAGCGCCTTGCTGTGCCTGCTCCTCCAGAGCACCCTCCAGTGCCAGCTCCTCGTAAGCATAACCTGCACCAGCCTCCAGGGTGCCCACCCTGGTGAAATTGTTACGGCGCGGGACGCGCCTTCCGGGAGGGGGGAGTAATGTCAGACTCTGTTCCGTGTCTGTGTGTGTTTCCTTCCCACACGTGCTCCATGTTATGTTTATTTCCTTATTTGGTCTTCCTGTTCCTGTCCTGATTGTGTTATCATTTGTTCCAGGTGTTCCCCGTTCTGTTCCATTGTTCCCAGGTGTGTCCCATTAGTTTCAGTGTATTTAAAGTGCTTTCTGCTCCTCGTTTCCCATCCGGTATTGAACGTCGATCCCTGTGTCCTACGTGTGGTTTTCTCTGTGTTAAATAAAGTCTGTGATGATTCTCCTACGTCTCCTCGCTCCTTCACAGTAGGCATACCGTGACACCCGCATCTTCTAGATTGAAGAGAAGTTGAATTTGAAACTTTTATCTAAGCGCTTGAACCAGCCAATTTAGAATAGTTGGATATTTAGGAGGATCCGATTTAGACAGAGGAATAATGATGGA
The DNA here is from genome assembly GCF_001515605.1 of Sinocyclocheilus anshuiensis. Taxonomy (NCBI): domain Eukaryota; kingdom Metazoa; phylum Chordata; class Actinopteri; order Cypriniformes; family Cyprinidae; genus Sinocyclocheilus; species Sinocyclocheilus anshuiensis. Next base: position 79,228 of record NW_015547864.1, on the reverse strand, counting down.
TAAATGAAAAAAAGTGTGGCTTTTGTATTAAAGAGCTTGTTCCACAAGCATATTTTTCATTACTTTTTTTTTTCTTTTTGAGTTGAACAACCAAACAAGTGCGAATCTCTCTCAAATGTTGCGTGAAACCTATGATTTATTTCAATGTATAAATTATTATAATTAACAAAATAATATTTTTTGTCAGATAAACAATCAAATTGCAGAATGAAACAGTATTTTTTATATTTATACATTTATGAGGTTTGCCAACTGTCCCGTAATAGCCGGGACGTCCCATATATTGGGCTTAATTGATGTGTCCCGTACGTGACCTCCCTTGTCCTGTTTACTGACTGCTACGCTGATCTAACCACTGATTGATACAACAGCAACAGCAGCAGTGCTGATCACGACACTTGAGAATGGTAACAGACACCTGTCATCATCCAATCACAGCTCGTGCTAATGCCAATTCCCTTCACCGTCCGTGCTTTGACTTCAGCAAGTCAGTTTTGGCGAACGCAAACAACGTGATTATTTTTCACGAGTCCAACATCCAGCTGTGCGAGAAAATATGCAATCTACCTGAAAAGTGATCAGTAAGGGGGAATAGAGAAAAAAAATGTATGTTTTAGTAATTTCTAGCATACTCTTAACCTTGAACCTTTCTAGCATACTCTTAACCTTGAACCTTATTCTACACAAAATGACCAATAAAAAAGTGTCAAGCACCAAAAGCAGCCCATATTAAATCCATAAGCTCTCTTTAATTCAAAAATATGCATTTTCAGATATACTACATAGCCTAATGTATATACATACTATATATACATCCCTTATTCTGTCCCTTATAAACCACAATTGTCCTGTATTTTCCTTTTCTGAAGTTGGCAACCCTAATTAAAGAAGATACTGTCTTCTGAAATAGTTCCAATGTATAGCTATTTAAAGGTTAGAACATGGGTAGTGTTTGGACGGACGGACAGACAGACAAAATGGAGGGATCGTCCGTTGAGAAGTCTAGCCAAAAAAGGAAGAAAAAGAAAGAAACAAGGAAACACATGAAAAAAATGTACATATTTTCAGTGTGTGATATTAAGCAGAGTTACAGTGCCGGAGCAGAGAGTGAGACGCAAAGCCAGACAGCAGCACGTGGCTGAACTATTTCTCTCGTTCCCCTCTCACGTGCCCGTGAAGAATCAAAGCTATGAGCCAGTTTATTGGGCGAACGGATCAAATGACATACAGACTTCCCTCCTCAGGCCTTGGACCGGCCCGAGTATTGTGTGTGCGAGATGCTCTTTGATTTCCATCATTCAGTGCCGACATCCTTGTGGTCTCATGCAAATATGTGTTTGTGTGTACAGCGCCAGCACACGTAGGCCTGTTTGTGTGAGAGCGTTATCCTGCTGTTGACATGTTGTACTTCATCTGTCAAGGAACCTTGGAGTGCTGTGAATGATGAAGTGCTGATGAAAGACTGCAAAAACATCTCTTTGTCTTTCAAACCTGCTAAAAGTTGCAGTTTTGACGCCAGTCACCGTCGCATCAGCCTCTGACGAACACCACATCACAACCAATTTACCAAGAAGCGAGTAAATAATGGAACACATTCGTCAACAAGGAAAAACTTACACAATCGTTGAGCCGAAAAACATTTCTTGTGTTACCGCCACACAATACAGTACTGGGGTGAGCCGAGGAGTTTGAATGCATCGCTCAAAAAGAAGGATGTTTTGAAGACCCGTGGGGACGTTTCCTGTCAGTGTAGATTGTTCCGAAAGGCCTGCAGAACCTCCTCGGAGAAGTTTAAAAAACAACACATCAGGATCAAATGACTGTATAATTGTAACATTGTTGAATGAAGATAAGTGACAGAGATTTACCCGTTTTTTCATTGTCGGAAAATAGGTTTAGTCACAGCAGAATGTTGATATAAATACAGCAGAGCCCAGGCTAATGAAAAAATAATGCGTGCACAGCTACAGTAAGCTAGAGCAGATCTTCCGAGAGGCCTTGAAGTCGTTTAACGGACAAATCGCACATAGTCACACCAGCGATCAGTCTGCGGTAACGGCGGCGGCCGGGATCCAAGCGGGAGCTCTTTTTTTCCACCCTGGTACTCATTAGATCCCAGAACGCTCTGCGTCGAGACAATTTGGAAGGAATCCATTGTGACGGACGCACACACACGTTGATAAGCACCAAATGTGCAAATGTTATGCTACCTGAAATAAAGCAAGTGGGTCAATGACATGATGACCTATTATTTTATGAAAAATACATCGCTTATGTTATAAGCATTTTTTTTAATTGCTGAAAATATATATTCAGAAGTATAATGAAGTATGAAATAAATAAAATATAAAAAAGAATAAAAAAACAGCTTTAACCAATTATATTTTAATCACATTACAAATCATTACTAATTCATGTGGTGAAACCAACATGCAGAAGTTTGTCCCAATGTGTCCATTTTATGATGGCGATGTTAGTTTAGGTTGTAAAATGTCATGTGGTGCGACTCCCCATAAACATAATTAAAGTTATAATATAATTAGATTTTTTTTTCCCAAATCATCTCAGTGGCAAAAAGTGTCCCGATTTACCTGAATGATCATTCACAATCTTTATAAAAAGAAACAATAAAAACAACCTTGAAAGATATAGTAAAAAAAACATTTTGGCATCATTCATGTTTGTAGCCACGTGTGGGATGAGTTACGAGTTAAAATTCAAATCCCCAACCCTAAGTATGAGCAATAGCAAAATAATAAATTTGTTGAAGTTATTAATAAAAAACTATAAAGCGTTACCAGTAATTGCTTTTCCAGATATATTTCTGGAAGCTTTAAGAATCTAAATGCCAGGATGTCCAACTTTGGAATGGTTAAAATCCATCGTCTCATTTAATATGTTCGGGTCTCTTTTCTTACTGTGAGAAATCTTTAGCATTTAAGCATCTCCCTCAGAGGGACTGGTGCTGAGGTGTAAAGCTGCCAAATTCAGTAACGTAATGATACCGCAGAATGGCTCCAATTGCAACCATCAGCTCACAATTGTATAAGAGCTCTGCTTGGGAAAACACACACAATCACACACCTCTGGACTGAATCTGTTCATCGCTCTGCCAAAGCAGGTGAATGTGTTTGAAACTGAATAAACGTGAAGTCTGGAATTTCCCTCCGTAGGGGCAGAGTGGAAATTATGGGATGGGGAAGCCAGTAAATGGATGGACCAAAACAAAACAGGGAAAAACAAGAGAAACTGTGAGGGAAGGAGAGATTGATTCATCCAGTGGCTCTTAATTTGTGAAATCTCATTCACTTCCTCACATTTAAATGTCACAGTGATTTAAAAAATTGTTTTGTTTTTTTTTGGAGCCAGATGACTAGAATGACTCAAACTAGAGTGCACAAGTCGACTACTTTATTGACATATATGTGCATTTTGGATGTTGACAGTTACAATCACCATCATCTCCAGAGCCGATCCTCCCTATAAGCAAAATACGCAAGCTGCGTAGGGCCCCCGAAACACCAGGGGCCCCCCTTGCTCTCAAAGATTTCGTTTTTGAATTTGGCCAGCGGTTATGAAAACATGAATGATAATTTCTTTTAATGTGGTGCACTGTCAACCTTTCTACATAAAAATCAGTCAAATCACGTAATGTGAATGTCGTACAGTCTTGCTCGAGACAAACAAATGTGTTGAAAGCGTACCGAGCCACGGAAGAGACACTGTTTCTCAAGCGCTTTCCGCGAGCGTGATTCGAGACGGAGTGAAACACGGACAAATGCGTTTCATTCATTCGTTCATAACCACTCATACCGCACTTCACACTTACAAAAATGTAGAGTAACATAATTGAATAATATTTAATATACATTAAAATGTATGTATATATATATATATATATATATATACATAACTTTAGGCATTTCCTGCCAAAAAAAGGGTGCCTTTTCTGTTTTTCTACAGATTTTTTTTTTTTTTTTACAGTGTAATATAATTCTATTTCAAGAAAATGTAATGATGAAATTTGAATATTTATTATAAAACATTAACTGTATTTAGTATGATTTTTATTAAAATAAAACTATATAGTTTTATTTGAAATATTACGTAATTATATTTTATATAATAGGCCTATATTATTTTTGTTATTTATACTTTTATTATGCTATTTTTTAACATAGAACATGGAACTACACAGGAAATATCAACAATGTAGGCCTAAACTGACAAAATGTTGTGTCCCCCCCCCCAATGAAAATAGTAACTTTTAACTATTCAAAAAAAAAAAACACTTCATAGCTAACATTGTTGGTTCTTTATGGCATCTTTTTCAGTTTATTTTTCAGTCATGTTGTTCTAGCTTCATGACCAGAAAATGGAGAATGGAGACTGTTTGGGACTATTTTCAGCAAAGCGAGAAAATTAACAGTGTGTTGAAGACTCTCGTTGACATGCGAGAGCTGAATATTCCACTACAGAGAATGAACAGACAACACAGTCCAACAGCGACACAATTTCAACATAAGGGAGCATAATAAATCATGCTCAGCCAGACCCGAGACGTGCACTGAAGTGTCGCTTCTCTCACATTTTTTCCTAATGTCTTTCACAACAGGCACTTTGATTCACTCTTTCTGAACCTCCTCTGCTTTATCTCAGTGTGAGGTTTAGCTGGCGGCACATGCGTTCAGTGAGTCTTTGTGTGTCACAGTTTCGCATTTCAGTCGTCAAGTCTTCAGGCCCCACTGCCCTCTAAAACCAGAGTACAAAGTACAACATCAGCCCGAGCTCTGCGATATCTCGATAAGAGGACAACTAATTAAATAAAGCGATTACACGGTACGGCGGCTCAAAGAGCAGCGATGTTTGCAGCAGCTGGCAGCGTCACATTTGTACTATGACCCTCTACCCAAATAAGGTAACAGAACAGCCTCTAAAACAGCCTCCCAGGGCAAATGTTTCTTTCCATAGTGATTACATTTCCATACACAGATGGAAAGTTTGTTTCAACGTATTTAACCAACCCTCAGCTTGGTTGTATCAAATGTGTGAAAAACATGATCCCGTCAGAGAGCCGAGAGTGGAGACGCAATTTTGGCTTTCCAGCACGATTTCCTGATGGATTCTGGAAGAGGGTTTTTTTCAGGGTTTTGTTTTGGTCTAAGCGGCCGATAGCATTTAATGTTGTATTGGTGCGGAAAAGGGCTGGAAAATTTCACCGGGTCCTGACTTTGCTTCCTCTCAGACTTCCATGTTTGGCCATCCGCTCTAATCCATTAACAATCATTCTTTTATATTAATGAGCAGTGAATATTAATACTTCTAAATTCTTTCTAAACAACTGGAGGTGCTTTAACAACAGTATGACAGAGTTAAATGTACTGATGGTGGCTGTAAAGGCAAGAGAGCTGTTTGGAAAGTGCAGTAAAACTCTTCTTCATTTCCAGTGATGTCAGTGCTAAGTTTGCAATGCGCTTTAAAGCTTGGGCTAAGCTTCAAGTTGAATACTAGGGTTGGAAATCGGGAAGAGTTTTTATTCAGTCTGATTCCATTTTGTAAAACAATACTGGAACTGGATTGTTTTCATGATGTTTGGATCTGTTTCTGGTTCTGCAGATAAAACTAAAACTCAAAAAAAAAAAGACAAACGTGAACTAAAACTCTTGACAAAGTATTTTGACAGTCTTGACCGTATTTCCTGCACCGCTATCCAGTAGCAAAGCAGTGTCCAATTTATAGTGACAGACAAAAGTTTGATTTATTTGTACTCAGCATACAATGCAACCTTCTAGTTTAACTCACAATCATAGAATAGAATCACAATATATTTCCTTTGAAAGAATCAGCCAAAAAGACTCAAACAATCTGTTTAAATGGATAGTTCACCCAAAAATGTGATTTACTCTGTCTCAAGCCATCCTAGGTGTATATGACGAAGTGATGCATTGATGCATTTGTGTAAGAAAAATATCAAACTTTATAAACAGTAATCTCTAGCTTCCGCTAACTGACGTACATGCGTTCACGAGAAAGTGGCGTCCAGTGGATGACGTAAGCGTAGAGTAAGCTCCGGTGAGAATACGCTGGTCTCGTGAAAACCAAGTTTTGTTTACAGCAAAGAAAAAACAGTCTCCTCTTGGCTTATATCGAAATCCTCCAACATTTTTCTTTACAAATCCTCATTTTGTACTTCTAATTCATGACTGGGGTTTTGTTTTGCTCTCTCCTCTGCACTTCCGCGTTCGTCACTTCTCACAAGAGCTTATGCTACACCTACGTCATTATGCTACGCCAAAGTCATCCGCTGGAACGCCTCTCTTGTGAATGCACGTACGACAGCGGAAACTAGAGATTACAGTTTATAAAGTTTTAAATATGGATAATTTTCTTACACAAATGCATCACTTTATTAAACCCGGAGTCGTGTGGAGCACTTTTTATGATGGATGAATGCACTTTTTTGGTCTTCAAAATCTCGACCACCATTCATTGCCATTATAAAGCTTAGAAGAGCCAGGACATTTTTTAATATAACTCCGACTGTATTCGTCTGAAAGAAGAAAGTCATTACACCTAGGATGGTTTGAGCGTGAGTAAATCATGGTGTAAATTTCTGCCGGTTGATTTACTGTCATTGTGCAAATTAAAGAAAACAGACGCAGCCAGATCATTTCCATAACGATCAACACAATCTACCAAGAGCTGTGCGATTTAACATCTGCAGACATGTTTTTTAATACTCTCCTCCCATAAATTTTGCGTCTGAAAGGGAAACTCCTACAAATGCATATTCAATAAGGTCAGGTGCAAAAATAACTGTGTTCAGCGCTAATTCTTCACTGTGCGTCTTTTGTAAATCCTGACAGTACTATTTTAACACCAAAAGACGGTTTGCGCTGGCGCAATATGTTAGTAAATCTAGCCCTTAGTCATTAATTTGAGTCATTTGATTGTTAATGTAAGACTTGTGAGAAATACTGCCTGAATCGTTCTTTTGAGTGGGACTGAATGAATCAATTTCTCTAAAATGTTATTGTCAAATGGCTTTTCCAACAACATGAGAGACATTTAATTTTTGAGTGATTTTTTCATTTAAAGACAAACATTCAGACCATTTGTTAAAATAAACAGTATTTTATTTAAAATCAAAAATATATTATCAAAAATAGTATTGTCTATAGCAGGGGTGTCAAACTCAATTCCTGCAAGGCCGGAGCCCTGCAGAGTTTAGATTCAACCCCAGTTAAACACACCTGATCCAACTAATCAAGTCCTTCATGTTTATTTGAAAACTACATGGTATGTATGTTGGAGCAGGGTTGTAACTAAACTCTGCAGGGCTCCAGCCCTCCAGGAATTGAATTTGACACCCCTGGTCTATAGTATTTGTAGTATATAAGGACCAATTATCAGGTCAAATATTTTCTCTAAAGCACTAAGAGTATTTTTTAGGAACTGGAATCGTTACGCAGAATCAAAATCTGGAGCAAAATAAACAAAAATCCACATCTGCTACATTCATAAGTTATAATCAAATAGCAGAATGCATTACGTCCACTTTTACCATCAAAACTCTTCTACAACTTGTTTGGATCTGTTTCACCCTGCCTTTCCACCCCACTGGCTCTCTATTTAGCTTGTGGCAGACTTTGGCTCTGGTCTGTCTCCATTGCAACATCCAAAACATCCTATTTTGATTTTTTTTTTCCTTTGAAGGATGCACGTGGGCCACACCAAAATGAACTCTGCTTCCTGTGTAAAGAAGCATTTGAGAGGTCTCAACTTTTTCCCCTTCTCTCACACTCTCATTGTCCTACCCTTCAGTGCTGAAGGATCCCACCATTGTTTACGTGAGGAGACTGTTTACGAACTGTTGTGACACTCACAACTCTTTTGAAGGACAGCACAGAACTCTCGATTGGAAAAGCAAAAGTGTACAGTGAGGCCAAAGCAACAGGAAGAACAACAAACTCAAGTTTCGGACATCAAGGGCCTCTTGAATCCAACCAAAGACCCTCAGAGTTCAAATATTCCTGAACTGCTTCCTTAACTGCACTGAACTGCTTTATAATGCCTCGTATTTGAAGAAAATTCCTTATGAGACTTTGATCGCACTGACTGATGTGTGCTGTGACTTTGTGCAGATAACATTTCCACTGGACGGGTGCCTGTGGAAAAGACGGCGCAGCGTGGCAATGGGGGCCTGCAAAAGCAATGTTCGCTCTACATGCTGTGCGCATTTGTTCTATGTTCCTTGGCTTCCAGTATCCTTGATTGGAGGGCAGCCGAAAAGTCCAGCGTCCAACCAAACATTTTAAGAAGATCTAAAGCATGCCATCACACTGGCAGCTTTATGAAAACTATTTATCTGTATCTGCCTCATATGTACGAAGACATGGCGGTGTAAACGCCGTGATTGAAATAACAGCTTCGTTCAGAGGAAACAGGATGACGATAATGTAAATGACAGCTAAGCAGACGTATACTCAATGTTTTGTTAGATTATGTAATATGTTGCTGTTGTGAGGTCATGGTTTCAGAATTACGTAAGATGACAGTATCAGGGTCAATGAGAAATCTTTTTAAAATCACATCATGTTCATAGAAATGTACTCTGTATTAAAGTTGTTTTTTATGGTTTTGAAAAACGCTTTACAGTTTAAGCAAAAGCTTATAATCAATTACTCTAAAAATGTCATGTGGTGTAACCGAGTAAAACATAGTAAAATATTTTCCTTAAACTTTTCAATACATGTACACATCTTAATCATCATTTTCAAAAAAAATGTTTAAATCTATATTTCGGTATTTTCACTGTTTTTATTGTTTCTTGATTTTTTTTTTGGAAGTTTAAAAAAAATAAATAACACTTTTTTCGACGGTTGCACCATATAACTTTGATTTGGCAAACTTTTTTTTCAATATATATGACAAAGCAGGTCCATTTAATGATTTTTATCTTAATCATAAAAGATTAAGCAAATAGTTCAATAGTTTCATTCAATTAATGAAGGGTTTTTTTATTCATTGTGAAATCAGGACACTTTTTTCACCCTGATTTTTAATTTTTTTTTGACTTCATGCCTCCAAAAATATCACGATAAATTTTAATTCAGAAATTAAACACATGTTTATATTACTAGAGTTGTATTCAAATCATTAAATGCATGAATTGCATTTTTAATGTATTTTATTATTAAATCCATTGATTCATTGATCACATTGATCATCATTTTCCTGACGCAAGATAATCAGGTGATTCCTGTTGCTTTGTGGTTTAAACAAGAGACTCTTATTCAAGGAGGTGTTTTTATCAGTAGCTCTGGGAGAGCGGTGTCTTATGTAATGTCAGATTATACTGAGACTCAATGTAAACCTCATGGCGGGGTAAAGAACAGGGCATTTTTCATTCAGCAATCACTGTTGTTCGTCACTGGTCCCTCATTGGGTGATATTTGTGGTATGCCAGCATTATTTAGCTATGATCTCACTGCATAAAATTCATTGCTGGGGTTTGATGCTCTGTTACAGCATTTTCAAAATTTCGGCGCATATACAGTAATTGACCAACCTGGTCTACATTTACAGCCCAAATGCAAGATAATATTTCATATACATTTGTTCAAGAGACAAAACACCATGGTAAGTCACAAAAGAAACCCAAATATTGTGAGGAGCTTAAATACATTATTGCGTAACGGCCTTTGATCCACTGTGCATTGCTGTTGGGGCCTGGCCAGTCCGGGGCAGCCATAATGGCTCCTGCAGACTCTGCTATAAACTGTAAGCTGAAGTGCGCTAAACTTCTGGAGCTCTAGCCGACCATAAAACCCACCGAACTGGCAGCACATTGGCCTGTCAAAAAGGCATGAATGACGAGAGAACGAGAGATGGAAATGATGGTAAGGTAAAGATGTGAAAGGCAACAAAGAGTTTTCAATGTAAGACGCCAAACAAAATCAAACATTATACAGGTCAAAGTCCACAGCCATACGTTTTCTCTCAAGACTGACGTATGTAGATCTCATTACTTCAGAAAGCATGGATGCCTGGTCTATACTACCCGATACCCCCATAAATCAAGTGTGAACTCATCCCTGGAGAGATGTTTCAACTTGGCACTGATCTGCTAGCTTCTCTGACACAAATCGTGACCTTAAAGAAACAGTTCATCCAAAAATGAACATTCTGTCATCATTTACTCAACCTCATGTCGTTCCAAACCTATATGATTTTTTTTCTTCTGTGGAACATAAAAGAAGATATTGTACAGAACTGTTTTGTCCATAAAATTATCCATATAATGTTATAAAAATCCATGTATCTCCACATCGATTGGAGCTTGGCATTAGGCTACTGGAAAAAATATACAAAGCATAAGACAATTTCATGTACACTATCTTCTATCTGGCAAGCCCTAACCCTCTTAATTCACAACAAATGTTTCTTTAGATCCTGGCACCAGAAAGGAGTCACACATCTTAAAAACATGATGTATGATCGTAACAGCTCCAAGAAGAGTCTAAAACAGACTTGACCATGATCTCTAAACACCTTTTGTTTCTATTCACTATTAAATCCAGACATGAATGAATTCATTACAAAACATCACACCTTTACACTGAGAGGCTGCATGTAATGGGTAATTAGCGTGCTAAGCTAAGCTAATCATCATTTAAGTTACATCAAATACCCAGGCTCGTTGGAAGTATACGTGCCGGTGCCACCCTTTTTGCAAAATTATATTATGTTGCTTTTTGCACAACAAGTTAAATATGCAGTAAGTGGAACTTAAAGCATGTTCAGTTTTATCCAAAACAGATGAATGTGAATCTGGTCAAATTTAAACATTATGTTGGTTGTTGCTGTGAAATGTCCGGAGAGTGGTGCTAAAAGGTAATGCTGTATCGCGTTTGAAAATAACGTACCTACTGTACAGACACTAAACCTAACCCTAAACCTAACTGATAGGATTAACACGAGATAAAAATGCATTTAGCGAAGCAACCATGCCATTTCTGAGCTTTCAGCTTACTTCCACAAGTCTTTTAGCTCTTTTATGTTTCACAAGGCTCTAACTGAGCACAATGCATTGCACATCAGGTGAGCTAACGAGCAAGTTTACTATGCCAGAACAGTCATACGAATGGAGCTGGTTATGTGATGCAAACGTCAAAATGTATTCGTATGTATATAGTACAAATTATTGTATTATGTATAGGTATGTTTTCTCAATGAGCATGTGTTGTCAGATATAGTCAAGTTACTCTTTTGGATTAGTTAACTAGACTTCAAGGGGGATATTTAAAAATATACAACTATCATTTTTTTTTTTTTGGCATATTGTTTTTGACATATTTCTTTTGAAGAAGCTCAATTACCATTTACCTGGACTTTCCAAGGGAGGACAGTTTAGGAAAGCATGTTTGATCGTTGCCTCCTTTCTCTTGGCTTTAAGCTGATCTTTGATGTTAGTGTTAGAATACATCTGTGCACTTAATTTCCTAATTCTTTCTATTCAGCCTGGGCCTCTGCACTGCTGCTTACAACATCTTCTCTTCAAAAATCAATAAATGATGAGCAGCTTGACAAGCTACATTTCAAATTAGCTTCCCCAACACTAATAACTGTCCTTGATTAACTTTGATTGAGTATAACATATACCTCATTCTGGGAAACACAATTTTTCAAGCTAGTTTGACTATCTTTAGAAGGAAACCTGGCAATAACAACGAAAAACCTTATTGCGCAACAGCAGGAAAATCAAAATGTCATAAGAAAACATCAGCTGAGTAAATACATACAGGACATCTCTGTGAAATGGAGGCATTACTAAAACTTGGCTCCAGAGGAAATGTTCTTCTTTTGGAGACCACCGTTTTCCCCAGGAACAAGTTGTTTTTATTGGCATTTGGAATTTATAACATTAACATTTTGTGGTTTCCAATATTGTCATATAAGGTTGTATGGTTTTGGTAGATTATTTTGCAATACACGAACAGCCCTCTCTTAAAGGATATAACTGTCACCAACATAATAATCTTAAAATTTGGATATATAACATTATTCATGAGACTGTTACATGTTAAGAAGAATGTCAACAGATCATGAACACTTAAAAGGTTTGGGGTCGATAAGATGTTTTTAAAATAAGTTTCTTATGCCCTTCAATGCTGTATTTTGCATTTATTTAATAAAAAAATACAGTAAAACTGCAATATTGTGAAATATTATTACAATTTAAAATAACTGTTTTATAATTGAATATATTTTAAAATGTAATTTATTCCTGTGATGCAAAGCTGAATTTTCAGCATCATTACTCCAGTCTTCAGTCTCACATGATCCTTCAGAAATCAGTCTAATATGCTGAGTTGCTGCTCAAGAAATATTTCTGATTATTATCAGTGTTGAAAACAGCTGCGCTGCTTCATATGTTTGAGGAAGCCGTTATTCCTGGATTCAGAAGCTTTGCGGAGCATGTTCCTGGTGTCCACTTGTTCTGTAGCAAAAGACATATACATGTTTTATGACATGAGTGAAATATTCCTGTGGCTTTTTTTAACAGCTTTACAGGCAATTAAATATGAAATGTCACAAGATTAAAGCAAAAAGCTTCATGGCATTTACAGAACAACATTCCCTCACTTGTCCTGGTGTGTTTCCATTTCTTTGACCTTTCTGCTTCTCAAAAAGCATTTTATAAATATCCAGTTGCATATAAAGCTTGTTTATCTTTGTTTACCTCCACTTAATGTATATGTCAAAGTCTGCAAACACTCATTTCCATGGTATTCTGGTCCAATAAACACATCTATGTCCAAACGCCTGGTACCTGTAAAGTGTGATAAGTCTTGTATTGACTGTTTTCCATTTGGCAGGTATCACATCTGAGATCACTGTAAGCATATGGTCTCCAGACTTACTTCATTTATCTTACACAATACAAAATGGGAACAAATCTTGAATTGATTCCAAAGATCACAAACGAGAGAACACCGTTCATGAACCCAAACATGAGGCCTTCAAGATGTTTGCTAACCAGCGACATCCATCCATGTGAAACCGACAGTGGCTACCGTTCTGGTGTGACAGCCGGTTGAAACAGGATTGAGAATTTAAGTAAAAAGACAAAATCCACTGGCTGGAGCAGGTGCTACACTTGGACGTTTCGTATCAATCATACGGTGGTTGGAAACTATCTACGACTGGCAGGTTGAGCTGTTTGGAACAGGAATAATGAAACTGCAAAAACAAGCATCCCTCTACATCCTCACCCTAGAGCGAAGATAAAAAATAAAAAAAAACTTGGATTTGCATCAAAACTCTGTCATCGAGCTTCAACAGCATCGTCACTTGGTGCCATAGTTGGATCATCTTTTCTGACCAAATTCAAGCAGTCAGAGGGTCTTTCCCTACCACGTCTTCTGTTGTTGATAAAACACTGTTACATAACCGCTGGTGCCTCTACGAAACATCGGGGTTAAGTTGGATAAGTGATTAACACCATATGTGCAGGAGATCCTTTTGCTTATGTCCATAATGGATGTGAACTGTGGCCATGAAGGGCACCACCGAACCTTTGGCAAAGGAAGTTAAAAACAAGCAACATGAACTTAAATGAACCAAAACAAACATTTACAAAAACGCAATATTTCAGAGAACTAAAAATTTGCAAATGTCTGTTTCAATGAACATGTGCTTTCTCAGATTTCTAAGGCAAGTGGGTTTTGAACAAAAATGTACATTAAATTAAGATGCACAATATTGTAGGTAAAAACATGTTTTTCTAAAATGCTGTGCTCAAAATTTACACGTGCTGTATTTGTTCAGTTTCACGGTTCAGTAAAATAAGTTTGTACACCTAAATAATCAGTAAAATAAATAAAAATTATTTAATCATGTATGATGTTGAGCACTAAATGATCCAGGACTGTGACTCATTACATTACATTACATAAAATAAAATATAAATTTTCTATATTTCTTACATTATTATATTGTTTTTATTTCATTTAAAAATAACATGCCTCTCTTAAGGGCTGGCGCAACACCTAGATCTGTATTTGCTCTCCCGCCAAAACATAGCCCCACATTTGTTCAAAAAGCAGGCAAACCTGACTAGAAACAGCAACATTACAAAAACTGGACTGCAGCGTGACTAATAAATTTGTCAAGAATTTCAACTTCATCACAGCAGGCATTTAATAAGTGTCTATGGGCTCACTCATTGACATTCACTTACATAACCTTCTGGATGCACTGCAGGGAAATCTATGATAGCTAATGGTAATCCAATCCTTGATTTACAACTGCAAGTCTCTCTACAGCTGCTGAGAGGTTGGTCATGGCTATAGATAAGAGAAACAAGATATTGCGTTTCTGATTTTCTAAAAGGAATATAATAAATTTTTAAGGTTCCTAATATTGTTTTTTGGGAGTCTCCTACAATAGGATTACATGCATGCAAGGTAAAAAAAAACACTTTAGTTTTCTCAAAATATGCATTTAATATTACCTAATTTTCCAACGATTCATTTGAAGCAGTTTTAAGATTCAGTCTGTCTAAACCCCTCCTTTCTTTGAGCCTACTCTGCTCTGATTGGTCAGATGGCTCAGTCTGTTGTGATTGGTCTACCGCGTACAGCGCATGTCAGAAACGATACGCCCACTGCCATAGTTCTGTATTCTAAACGCTCAATAGAAAATATAAACATCTATTATCAAACATACTTACAGGATGTGATTCAGTGCAGCCAGTTGGTCCAAATAAACTGGGTACTGAACCATCTTTCAAGAGGAAGCGTTTTGTGAATCCCACGTTAAACTCCCCGCGATTAGAGAAGCAGTCGTCAGTAAAATGACGAAAACACAAAAAAAGGGTCTTTCCCTACCACGTCTTCTGTTGTTGATAAAACACTGTTACATAACCGCTGGTGCCTCTACGAAACATCGGGGTTAAGTTGGATAAGTGATTAACACCATATGTGCAGGAGATCCTTTTGCTTATGTCCATAATGGATGTGAACTGTGGCCATGAAGGGCACCACCGAACCTTTGGCAAAGGAAGTTAAAAACAAGCAACATGAACTTAAATGAACCAAAACAAACATTTACAAAAACGCAATATTTCAGAGAACTAAAAATTTGCAAATGTCTGTTTCAATGAACATGTGCTTTCTCAGATTTCTAAGGCAAGTGGGTTTTGAACAAAAATGTACATTAAATTAAGATGCACAATATTGTAGGTAAAAACATGTTTTTCTAAAATGCTGTGCTCAAAATTTACACGTGCTGTATTTGTTCAGTTTCACGGTTCAGTAAAATAAGTTTGTACACCTAAATAATCAGTAAAATAAATAAAAATTATTTAATCATGTATGATGTTGAGCACTAAATGATCCAGGACTGTGACTCATTACATTACATTACATAAAATAAAATATAAATTTTCTATATTTCTTACATTATTATATTGTTTTTATTTCATTTAAAAATAACATGCCTCTCTTAAGGGCTGGCGCAACACCTAGATCTGTCTTTGCTCTCCCGCCAAAACATAGCCCCACATTTGTTCAAAAAGCAGGCAAACCTGACTAGAAACAGCAACATTACAAAAACTGGACTGCAGCGTGACTAATAAATTTGTCAAGAATTTCAACTTCATCACAGCAGGCATTTAATAAGTGTCTATGGGCTCACTCATTGACATTCACTTACATAACCTTCTGGATGCACTGCAGGGAAATCTATGATAGCTAATGGTAATCCAATCCTTGATTTACAACTGCAAGTCTCTCTACAGCTGCTGAGAGGTTGGTCATGGCTATAGATAAGAGAAACAAGATATTGCGTTTCTGATTTTCTAAAAGGAATATAATAAATTTTTAAGGTTCCTAATATTGTTTTTTGGGAGTCTCCTACAATAGGATTACATGCATGCAAGGTAAAAAAAAACACTTTAGTTTTCTCAAAATATGCATTTAATATTACCTAATTTTCCAACGATTCATTTGAAGCAGTTTTAAGATTCAGTCTGTCTAAACCCCTCCTTTCTTTGAGCCTACTCTGCTCTGATTGGTCAGATGGCTCAGTCTGTTGTGATTGGTCTACCGCGTACAGCGCATGTCAGAAACGATACGCCCACTGCCATAGTTCTGTATTCTAAACGCTCAATAGAAAATATAAACATCTATTATCAAACATACTTACAGGATGTGATTCAGTGCAGCCAGTTGGTCCAAATAAACTGGGTACTGAACCATCTTTCAAGAGGAAGCGTTTTGTGAATCCCACGTTAAACTCCCCGCGATTAGAGAAGCAGTCGTCAGTAAAATGACGAAAACACAAAAAAAGATAGAGGTTGTACTGCTGTGGTACAGTGGAAAAAATTAATTTTAACCACTGATTCTTTGCAGCCTCATCTTTCGGAAGTGAAAATAAAACAAACTTACTTTCACAGCGTTGGACACAGCGTCTTCTCGACATGAACAAACTACAGTGTTTGAGGGCGGGTCAAGTTGTTAGTGGCCGGCCGATGTAGAACATAGGCGGGCATTATGCAAATGTGTTACGTGTTAAGTGGGATTCGAATATCTGACGACTCTTTGGAACTTTGCAGATCATTTATATTCACATACAGCTACATTACACACTGCATGACAGGCGATATTCAAAATGGCATAATAGGGGCACTTTAAAGGAAACCGAAAATGACAATTCTGCCATCATTTACTCATCCTCGTGTCATTTCAAACCTGTATGTAGAAGACATTTTAAAGAATGTTCACACTACAATGAAAGGATATTACAACATGAAAGTGATTAAATGATCACAGAATTTCACACACTCAAAATAGCCAACTAATAAATGCGTAGCCACTGTTTTACTAGCAGTGCACACAGAAGCTCAGCTTCCTCACAGCTGGCATTTAACAAGCTTCTGACGAACAGAGCCCATTCACTGACGTGAACCTGCATCACTTTCTGGATGCACCGCAAGGACATCTATGATAGCTAATCGTAATCCAAGCAATGAACTACATCTGCAAATCAGCCTACAGCAGCTGAGGAGTTAGTCATGCCTGCAGATAAGAAAAACACACACGATAGCAATGAACCATCCTTTCATCAAAACACTCCAAGATAAAACCGTTTTTAAAGTAGTGCCTGGATTTACGATGGTAGAGAGATTAAAATCACTTCCTGATTCTGTTTTTCACAGAGAGATTTAAAGGGATAATCAAGCTAGTTACAACTAGAGCAATTTTTTTTTGTGTATATTGTTGTTTTTGTATCTTGACAGGAAAAGAGAAATGTAAACATCCCTTAAATGGATTTTTTTTTTTGGTTGTTGTTTTGTTTTGTTTGACCTCATAATTTTGAATCAAAATGTAACTCAACCTTCCAGTGAAACAACAGACTTCTCTTTGATTATGTATGACGTGATTCTTCAATCATTTTGTCCATTTAAACCCGCCCTTTCTTACAATTGACTGCAAGCACATATTCAGTTCTGTCTCCAGCCAGTCGGCAACCAATGGATAGAGTTTCCACTCTACATTTTGTCTTTTTCAATAATCTGTTTCACTCAGATATACAGTACATCGCAATATGGAAGAAAATATCTGTTGCTACTTCCATTACATTACGACCGCAGAAGAACACAAGTCACATGGGTTTGGAATGAGATGAATACAGTAATCAAATTATTCATTAACTATTTCGGGAAAAAAAAAACATTGCGTAATGGTTGTGTTTACACTCTGCATGCAAATGGATGCCAACATCAACTCAAAATTACCATTAAAAACTCTTTCTTCAAGCTTCAACTATGATGAAGCAAATCATTACTGAACATAACACATTATAATTATGAATCAATTAAAAATATAATTTATTTTATACACATTGTATGCACTGCTAATGAAGAACAGTAATAAAGTTCACCAAAAAACACTAATTTACTTGGTTTATGAGGAGGAAACGTTGTGCAACCAGACTACATTTCCCATCATTCTCTGCTGCAGCATTGGAATCATAGAATAATGTCAAGTCCTCCTGGGACCTTCGTACTTAAGAGTTGACAAGTCGTAATTACGACGTCAGGTGCGTTCAAGTCAGTTTAGTCGGCACAAGATGGCGGTGTACCTTCTTTTAATAAATTACAAGAAAATACAACAGGGTCTGTTAACTCTGCTTATAGAAAATGAAGAGCAAAGAATTCGCATCAGGCGTGTTTTGCGTTTTTAATATTTTTTTTAGACCAGGATCCCAGTATAACTGATTTTCAGCATTAACAAATGCTAAAATACAGAGATTAAAAAAAGCTGTTAGCTAAATGCAACATGCAACATGGCAAATCAAAAGATTTTTCACCTGTAGGTGCAAAAATGATAGCATTTTTTTTACTTGGATTTCATTAACTAGCTGCATAACAAGAACATGACCAATTTAAGTTTATAGGACAACTAAACTATCAATTTAAACAAAAATTTACCATCAACTACAGACGTTACGTTGCATCCATCGATTCCGCCATGTTTCTCATTGACACGCCCCCAACTCGGAAACTCGGGGCTTAAAGAAGATTTTGAGTTTCCCACTCGTAATAACGACTTTGTGGTGGCGTTCATGTGCGTTCAACTCGTAAATACGATCTATCCGACATGACTTGAACGCACCATAAGACATCAGTTCCACCAAATGTGCACCTATGTATGCCGCATTAGCATTATAGAGCCTCTAGCCTTTTCGGAAAGTCAAAATGAAAGAGAAAAGTATAAAATAGTCCAGCAAGTCCATTTTATTCAGACAAAAATCTCTTAAACGAACATCATGTTGTAATTTCAGAACTCGTAAGTAGGAACTTCCCTGGAGCACTTGAAAGATTAGATTGCTAATTCCTTAATTCCTTGAAAATGTTTTTAATCTCTCTGCTGTCATAAGCCTTAAAGGTGAAGTATGCTGGATAAGTAAAAGCCATTATTTTTTAAGTATTTTTTCAAATGTATATTAGATCAGAAGTTTTTACTTTGGCATTAATAGGTTACGCATATCATAACTGATCATAATTGATCTTAAATTCATACAAGCAGTACTGACAGTACCGCACATGCTCAAATACTTATAACAGTGAAAATGTGAACTGTGAGTGAGAGCATTCTGTCCTTGGCCGTGTCTCTATTCATGGAACATCACAAAAATAATTTACTATAATAGCTGCGCTTTACAACATTTAGCATTTGCGTCCATAAAGCTCCACGAAACTGTTGAGAGAATTCTTGTGTTACAACCAATAGTAAATGATACTCCACAAATTTAACTCCAAACTGATGTTCAGTGTCATTTTAATTGATAGAGAACTTTTCTGGTGCAACAAGACGTACCCAGATAATTCCTAGAAGTTGTTTCAGACAAGACGTTGCTGTGCTTTCAGTACTTTGAGACCCTGGTGAGGAAACCCAAACCTTTGGTGTTTCTTGATTGTTTCGTGGGAACATGGAAGAAACTTGTCAACAGACCATTGGAAACAAGAATGGTTTGCATTTGGCCAGTGGAATATTATGTAGCGACAGCTGGTTTTACTGAAACCAAAAATATGTTTAAAAGGTGTGTATCCTTCATGTTATATCCTGAATCAACAGAAGAATTAACATTACAAATATTTAAATCTTTGCCAGATTAAAATAACATGCCTGAAATTCTTCAGCATTCAGTGTTTGTGTATTATGTTTAGTAACATTTTTAGATGCATTCAGTATGTGGACCTTAGGGTTGGGACTGGGAACTTTTGTAACTCTGGGTTGAGAGTCTAGGACTAGAGTGGAAATATTTGAAATATTTGTAACTGCGAATGTCGTTTTGCATTTCTGCAGTCATTATGTAACATTAATGTGTTTTTAAATAACTATTTTTGTCTTGTTATTCAGTAAAACTATTTAATAATCCTTTAAAACAAGACCAATTGAGAAAATAATTTGACAAAATTAATTTGGTTGGCTATGCACAAAATGTTGGAGTCCATAAGATTGATTCTTTTTTTATTATTATTATTATTTACAATGAAGACTTTTACGTGGATTTCAATATCAAATTAATGCTGTTCTTTTAGTTTGTAGTCAAAGAATCCTGAAAAATGTTCATGAAAATATTAAGCAGCACAACTGCTTTCAATATTGATAATAATCAGAAATGTTCCTTGAGCACCAAATCAGAATATTAAAGTGATTTCTGAAGGATCATGTGACACTGGAGACTGGAGTAATGATGCTGAAAATTCAGATTTGCATCACATTAATAAATTGACATTTAAAATATATTATAATAGAAAACTGTTATTTTAAATGTTAATTATATTTCACAATGTTACAGTTTTTACTATATTTTGATAAAAATAAATGCAATTTTGCTGAGCATTAGAAACGTCTTTAAAAACTATTTAAAAAAAATCTTGTGGGCCCTGATTTTTTGAACAATAGTATATGCTGTATATATTTCAACTTTGGGATATTCTGATGTTTTTAAAACTGGAAACCAAGACAAAAATACTGATTAAGAAAATGTTTGATGGGCTTTTAAAGACATCTCCATTTAATAGTCTTTTTCTTTTCACTGCTAGGCTATTTCCTGTTCCTCTTTTTCTGGTCCATCTAACAGAAATACAACCTCAGGCCTAAAATTCTCTTGTGGATGGTCACGGGTCATGGCCAAGGTCATCGTGAATGAAGCCTTGGAACATTTAACAAGGAAAGGTAGAAATCTGAGTTGAGAGAAACTTTCCATTAAACCATGAAATGGCTGCGGTGGCTTTGTTAAGTGTGTCATCAGACAATGCAATTTATGACTCTCAGAAACCGCTGCTGCTTCCACCGAATTAAGATGTTTTGGCAGCGGATAATAGCTAAGGGATTTGCCAGCATTACAAGGGAAATGTGGGAAAAGTACATATCTGAGGCTAGATTCTGTGTCAGTGCTTCCATGGACCGGTCATGAAGCTTCTGTACTGTATGTGAGGTGGGACTGTTTAAAGTAATACTGAAATCAAAATCTGATCATTACATAGCACCAAATGGCTCGAAAGTATCATGGGATGGCTGTGGCTTAGTGGTAGTTGGTAATTGTAATGTTGTAGGTTTAATCTCAAAGTGTGAGGCATGAGATACCATCATTGTAGTCTCATGTAGCCAGACCTTTGATGAATGTCAAAAGGTCTGGTCCAAAATGTATCTTATTCTGGACTTTAACAGGAAGAGACGTAAATGCCTCAATCAAAACTCTTCAACAAAAATCATTCTTAATTGTACATTATCACTTACAGCAAGGTTGCTTAAAGCTACTTCCATTTCCGCAGTAAGCTACTGTGTTGAGGGATGAATCATCTAAATGAAAGTATAACAAGTCCAGATGGTCCTCAACAAACTGTGCAAAATATTACTTGCAAATGGAGTTGTTGACAGGACCTACTTTGGGAGCATCTAGATGTGGTGCGATGGAGATTCTAGGTCACCACTGAATTTAAAAAAAAGTAAACAAATGCTTTACTGCTCCAGTTTTGGTTAGAACAACATCAGCCTACCATCAATGGTCTACCAACAAAGCACCACAAGAAAAGTCAATATGCGACAATCATAAATGAGGAGGCTGAAGCAGATTCGGCCAAATTGTTCAAGACCGACCCATGTGGGTTACATCTGCAACTAAACTGCAAAACCAGAAAACCAAAATGAGCATCTCCTGAAATTTTTATATTTCTATTGCCTGCTTACTAGATCCAGTTTTGTCATATGCAACAATTTTCCACTCAAGAAGTATTTTATGTTGTATGATTATTATGACTATAATAGTTGATAAATATCTCTTCCTAAGGTCTTTTACTGAACTTCTTTTTCTGATCCTATGTGGGTTTTGATCACAGAATTAACACACACGCACACACACACACGTACACGTATATGTATATATAAGTGGTGTGCGGTGGTGTTCTGAAATGAGGAGGCAAAGTCTGAAAGTCCTTTTTTTTTAAATCAAATGTAAATTCCTGTCACATGTTCTTGGTTAAATAAACATTACTTACACTACCAAAAAAAAAACAAATCTATTTTATATTTTTACCTTAACAATGTAATCAATATTCTGTTTATTAAAGCCAAGTATGAATCTCATCAAGTTAGTGTTTTTAAGCATTTTACATTTATTCCAAAACAATAACTCAAGGCAGTAACAATTTAAACAATATATTTTATTTGTGAACGTATGTTCAGCTATTCTTTTTAATAGTTAACTTTTAACTATTTTTTAATTATTCGATTCATCAGTCATCAAAGTTCGGTGAATATTGGTCAGAGACAGAGATTTACTTAAAATTTCACCATGCTACTTACTCACTAAAAACTCCCACAGATCATGTTTTCAGGCCATTTCAAGTCTTATTTTGGCATAACAAAGTGGTTATATCTAAGTATGTGAGTTGTTTAATTACCTTTTTAAATTATTCTTCTCATTAACGCCATTATATTGTTTCTTTCAGACTGATTCGCGAACGCGGAATGCGCATGAACACAAGAGGCGGGATTTATCGCATGAACCAATCACAGCCGAACATAACCAGTCAGATCCAATCATATCACGATGGAGACGTTGCCTCCTCTGACGTGATTTCCCCACATTCATTCTCAATTACCCTTTGAAAGTTACTTTGAAAGTAACTGTCGTTACAACGTAACAATGAAAACGTAAACAATGAAAATTTATTATTTAAATAATAAATTACATTTACTTTATTACTTTGTATTAAGTAATACAAAGTAATAAAGTAACTTCAACTTTAAGTAAATAAGTAACTTTAAAAATAAAGGTGGAGCAGCAGCGGTTTCTGAGAGTCATATTACTTTGTAAGTGATGTTAAAGGCTACAACTGCTTCACCCCTTATAAACATACATTATACTTTAGTGTAGTTATTGGCAATAGGTTAATGTTTTATGTGTCAAAATGTTTCTCTCTTACCTCCTGCTGTCCAAATATGGCACTTGCAGGACGGATATCCTCCTCATCATAAGATGATACATCGCTGTTCTTCGCTGGCCATAACGACTCATGGGTGACATCTAGTTTTATGTATGAATGAAACGCACATTAAACAAGTGCGTTTCAGAGAGGCATCATTTAGTTGAATATACATCGAGAATGAAGATGAGTAAAGATGATAGAATCCATCCGATTTCTCGGCATGTGCACACTTTTGGACTAAAATCACCATGAAACGCCTCACATGAACAGGTGAATCTGAATGTGATTCTTTGTTAAAACTCCACAGTCCATTTTTTGTATTCCTGTCAAAACATACTTTTACTGGAATATTTCTATCTTAAAACATGACCACATATTAAAGCCTTATCCCATTATAATTATGTATAGTTTTGTAAAGATTAATATATATTTTTAACGGTATAATGTAGGCTATGTAAATAAATGCAAACAATACTAGGGGGTTAGGAGGCATGTGTCTCTAAGTAAAATATATAATATAATATAATATAATATGATACAATATAATATAATATAATATAATATAATGCATTTCTGCATATAGAGTGTATAGAAAGTTTATGTTTTCTAGGCAGTAACTGTTCATTAATCATATTTTTACCATCATATTTTTGTAGTTGATATAAAATAAGCTGTTTAAAATTTTAAAAGTGTAAAAGTTTTAGATGTCACCCTTCCATGAAATGTGTCTTGTCAGCTGGCCACATGTGGGTTTTTGCTGAGCACACTCCTGTATATAGTGTTAAGTGTGCTAAGAGTCTCGGTGTGATCCAGGCCCCTCGAGCGAGAGAAATTAAAGTCTGATGCACTGCAGCCTCTTTAACCATGAACATGTGGAACATGTAACGTCCGCACATTTATGCACAAGATGTCCAGAGCATTAATAGGCATTAAAACCCACAGAGTTTGGGTCTCATCTGGATCGCAAAAGTGGAGCGAAAAGACACTCTGACCTACATTCACCCAGTGATCTTCTTTTCCTCTTAGACATGCAAATAAAGTGGTGGAAAATACCCAGCATGCAAAGGGGCTTGGGACATTTCTCTTCAGCTGTACTGTACAGCTGGTCCTCACAATGTTCGGTTGAGGGGGGCTCCCTGACCCCCTTAAGGGTTAAGGGACAAGAATGGAAAAAAAAGTATGAATTGCATTTTTATGTGTTTTAACTGTTAGATCCAGACAAAAAAGCATAATGTCACTTACCCATGTACACGATTTGATTTAGGTTTAAGGTTGGGAAACCCCATGAGCTATTCGAGCACTGGCTGGTCCCTGCAAAGACCAGGCCGTCCTCTCATTGTCACTGACCAAAACAAAACATTAACCTCTATCTCGGCCACTATCCACTCACACTCAATTTTTTATGTCCAACAAATAACAGCTAAAAAAAATGTAACGGACTGCACTGTTCTAATCTTCACTCGAATCTCAGCAGCGCAGGGTGATCTCTAAGGTAACATATTATGAGTTACAAGCTGAAGAACATGTTCTGTGATTCACTCCAGCAGAGAATTACAATGATTGATCGTTTAGGTTTAGGAATAGAGGTTAATGTCCATGAGCACATGCTGGAGTTCTTTGAGATCAATGTGCTTCTTCTGGGTCAGAGAGGAAAACACAGCACTGCAGGGTAGGAACAGACAGATGATGAATGGATGTCACAAAACAGGTGAGTGTTTTTCCTCTGAGGATGATGATGATGGGTAAGAAATTATGGTTCATGTGACTCAGCAGGGAATTTCAGAGGGGTTTCGGTTTTAAAAAGCCAAACACGCACATTTGAACCATTCCAGATCATAAAAGCAAAATGTTTCCTGTTTTGACATCAGTGGTTGAACTTACTGGACATTTGCACTAATATTCAGTAAAAAATTCCCCTGTCAAATCAAAAGTGTAACCAGAAAAATAAACTTTGTAGTGTATTTAGCATTTAAAACTCAGTTCTGCAACTTCTCTTTTCTCTAGTTGAATACATCTACTGGTAAACCAAGTGTCTGGAGTTTGATGGAAGTCAGCAGAGAGTGTTGTTGAACGTTTGCCCTGGTAATTCAGGGCCGCTTTGAGCTGGGCTTCATTTTAGCATGAAATGTTTCACAGATGGGATTAACAATGCTTCTATGCACACATATCAAACAGGCCTTGAAATCCAAGGAACTGCTTGATGTGTGCAAACCGAATGTCAGAATAAAGTTTAGAATCAGAAATGTGCCATTGACTTGATGTGACATTTTCATTGGCCATTTGTGCCGTAATATAAGCCACGCAGTTCAGATGTTTAGAGAAAAACGTCTCAGGTTACTTATGTAACCATGGTTCCCTGAGTAGGGAACAAGACTGCGTCCTCTAGGGGGCGCTATGGGGAACACCTCGTCAAGACCCGTGTCTGAAGCATACATTGAAAAACCACCAACTCGTTGGCCGGCGACAGCCATGACGTCACTACCGGTGTGACTATAGTATAAATAGGCGCCAGGAGCACACATCATTCACTTCTTCGTCTGAAGCTTGCATCCTCAGCATGGCAAGAAACCTAGAGGACGCAGTGTCTCGTTACCTACTCAGGGAACCATGGTTACATAAGTAACCTGAGACGTTCCCTTTCATGGGAACTTCGAACTGCGTCCTCTAGGGGTCGCTATGGGGAACGGTATACCCACGCCACCATGCTGAGGGGAGTGCATGCCAGAACCATGGCGAGCACTAAGTACCAACTCTACCATATTGCTATGGGAGTTGCCCCTGGGACGTTAGACGGCTGTCAGCTACCTCCCGCTCGATGCCTCAGCAAGAGGGGATATCCTGGTGATACCCAGATACGTAGACCAGTCAGGCTAGCATGAAAGCGTAACCCCAACCCGGACGTCCAGGACATTGCAGAGACGCGCCGGGGGCCTGATGATCATGAAGGCTCCCGCAGAAGTCAATGAAGACGAAGAAGAGAATGATGTGTGCTCCCGGCGCCTATTTATACTATAGTCGCACCGGTAGTGACATCATGGCTGTCGCCGGCCAACGAGTTGGTGTTTTTTCAATGTATGCTTCAGACACGGGTCACGACGAGGCGTTCCCCATAGCGACCCCTAGAGGACGCCGTTCGAAGTTCCTATGAAAGGGAACCAGCTTTAACTTCTCATCCATATGGAATACAATGGAACAAGCCCAAACCTGAGCAGCATTAATATGGCCTGTGTCAGTGATACCTGTGAGGAAGGCAATTCAACCTGACAGGTAGGTCATGGAACATCTCATTTATATAATCTGTTAAATATGTATAGCAGGGGGTGCTGGAGGGGAGTCTTTAAATGTTTGTTTCCTTTTTAGAAAAATTTCGTAGATCCGCATCACACTCCTCCAACTGATGCCATTTGCTCAAGGCTAAAATACAATGGCTGCATTGTAAGGCTAAGAATGATTTTCCCTTCTAAACGGCTCAATTTGCAGGCCAGACATGGTGAAGCTGTTATATAAGCCGTGATTTCTATGACATACACACTGCAAGGAGCCTGTCATGTCTTTCCTTTAGTTTCAACACTCATCACTTTGATATGAAGCAGGAGAAGCCATGAGCAGATTGTGTGTCATATGTGTGTGTTCTTCTGTTAGCATGGACATGTACCAAAATTTCAGTAGTTGATACCAATTTCACGGTTCTCGATATCACAGCAAAGTCAACAACAACACGACAAATGTGCTATGGAATTTATTTTATATATATATTTAAAATAATTTGATTAATTTTTGAATTATTTATCTTATTAATTGATTTCACTAATTAAATTAATTTAAAAATGAAAATATTTTACATATTATTAATCTGCAGGGGCTAGTATAATTTTGGCACATTGGCAAATTTGTCCATTATCTTATTGATTTATTCATTTATTTAGGAGCTTGTGCGCAAATAAATTTGAGGATTCAAAAGATAAAAGATTGTTATTTGCATTGTTATTAGTTATGTTGGCTATGCTGGTCCACCAATGAATGCTGATCTAGTTTAAGTTTTCCAGTAGGCTGTATTCAATATCCTTTTAAATGAACTGTATAACCAAGAAAGGTGTTGGCATACCATGCATTCAAGCTGAAACGTTATAAAATCCATTGCTCAGTTGAAAGGTGAGCTGCTTGACCTCAGGGTGATGGTTAGGGAGTTAAAAGGCAGCATGACAATTTGAGGCATGTTCCTAGGTAGGTCAACATGTTTCAGGTATGAAAAACAAAGCAGTAATGACCTGATTCTGGTCTACAAGTCTTCTCTAATTTGTCCAAGACTCAGCAGTATCCAGCTCTGTCTTTTGAAGTGACTCATTAAGAGTTTACAAGGCAATCACAGAGACTCAGAGTGGTACCAGGTGTAGAAACCATATTTATTTATATATACATACATAGGGTTAAAGCTCTAGCCAAAGGCATCGCATGGCCTGTTGAGTTGATTCTGGCAACTCACTTGGTTGTAAACTGTTGTGTTGGTATAGCAAGCAGCTGTAGACATGATCACAGCTGCAAACGAGTGACGTTTTGTTTGAGTCATGATAGGGAGTGGTTTTCCAAATTGTTCTTTTTTCTTTTTGGTTTGTTTTGCTTGCAATGCTCTTTAAAATAACTCTTCTCGGAGCACGGGACGTTCTGGAGTAGAGCTCTTGTTTCATGGTGCTCTGTGCTGATGATGTAGTAGGAGACACATGCTAGGCTGTAGTTGCATAATTTTTGGGCGGCTTGATTCATGAATGTCTTTGTTCACATCCTGTGGGCCAGATGAGGCTCACTGGAGCAAGTGCTTCCCTTTGCACGTCGCATGCAGTGGCACGTGTTGGAAGCACTTGTCGTTATAATCATTTTCCACCTATCTACCAGCCCCCACCTCCCTAATTTCCGCCTATGTACCTAGAGGAGACGTTACTTGGCAGAGAATGTGTGGCTGGACACCCTTCTAGACAAGACGTAATGTACAGTTGTTAGCAATGGGCACAGATAGACAAGTGCTTCTGTCCGTGATGATGAAATAGAGGGATACTATATTTGCACCAGGTCATATTACTGGAGGAAGGGAAGTTTATGCCATCTTCCTGTCCATCTGATGTCCTGCTCATATACTTTATAATTTATTGTCCTCCTGGAACTCAGACTCCCTTTGGGCTGTTTGCCATTGTAGGGGTGCCCCAAGTCCGTGTACTAGGTCCAATCAAATTTTAGAGAGAACACTCTGACATAAGCACAGACTTGCACACACACAAACACACAAGCTGCAGGGAAAAAATACTTGATGGAAGAAAAAGTGAGAGAGCTGTGTGGCTGAGTGAGACCAGTAAATGAAAGCCATGCTCACCCCCCACAAATATATATATATATATATATATATATATATATATATATATATGTATGTAGGGTTAAAGCTCTAGCCAAAGGGATCCCATGGCCTGTTGAGTTAGTTTAGAGCTTTATTAATACCCTTGGGGAAATTAGTTCAGACTGTCATGGTGCTTCACATATACAATCAAACCTTAACAAACACACATACAAATACTCGAAATGCATACAAATATATAAAAAATCCACAAAATCAACTAAATTTATTACATAAACTATTGCTTGATTCTGGCAGCTCAATTGGTTGTAAACTGTTGTGTTGGTAAAGCAAGCAGCTGTAGACATGATCACAGCTGCAAACGAGTGACGTTTTGTTTGAATCATGATAGGGAGTGGTTTTCCAAATTGTCTTTTTTGTTTTTTTGAGTTTGTTTTGCTTGTAATGCTCTTTAAAATAACTCTTCTTGGAGCACGGGACGTTCTGGAGTAGAACTCTTGTTTTATGGTACTCTGTGCTGATGATGTAGTAGGAGGCACATGCTAGGCTGTAGTTGCATAATTTTTGGGTGGCTTTCATGAATATGTCTTTGTTCACATCCTGTGGGTCAGACGAGGCTCACTGGAGTTAGTGCTTCCCTTTGCACGTTGCATGCAGTGGCACGTGTTGGAAGCACTTGTCATTATAATCACTTTCCACCCACCCACCTCCCCAATTTTCGCCTATGTCCCTAGAGATGAGGTTACTTGGCAGGGAATGTGTGGCTGGACACCCTTCTAGACAAGACGTAATGTACAGTGGTTAGCAATGGGCACAGATAGACAAGTGCTGCTGTGATGATGAAATAGAGGGATACTATATTTGCACCAGGTTATATAGGTAGGTAGGTAGCTTTTTATTGTCATTCAACTGTACATACAGAATGCACATATGAACGAAATTACGTTCCACTGGCTCATAAATACTGCACTAAACTAAACACGTACCATAAAATCAGTATAAAATATATATATAATAAAAATTGCAACAGTGTTCATTTAAAAGAATATAGCACTAAAAGGAATGACAGCAGCATATAAATATTAAATAATGCACATAGTACACAATGCACATAGTAATATCACTGGAGGAAGGGAAGTTTATGCCATCTTCCTGTCCATTTAATGTCCTGCTTATGTACTTTATCGGTCATTGTCCTCTTGGAACTCAGACTCCCTTTGGGCTGTTTGCCATTGTAGGGGTGCCCCAAGTCTGTGTACTAGGTCCAATCAAATTTTGGAGGGAACACTCTGACACAAGCACAGACTTGCACACCCACAAACACAAAAGAAAAATCCTTGATGGAAGAAAATGTGAGAGAGCGTTTGGTCGAGCAAGACCAGTAAATGAAAACCATGCTCACCCCCCACAAATGTGTGTGTGTCTGTGTGAGTGTGTGTATGTGGATCGGTGAGGGTGGGTGTGATTGAGGCATGCATCAGCAATCTCCTCCCTCCCTGGTCACTATACATCCTGGAGGACTCCTCGCACTGTCTATCACTCAGCAGAGGCACACGGTGAGCTCAAGAAGTCCTGACTTGACACTAGCACCAGCAGCAACAGTCTTAGAGAAATCGGGCAGCATCCCTTCTCGATTGGAGCAGAGCACCATGGCAGGCAGCACTGTCCTTCACTTGGGCTTCCTTCTGACGCTTGCAGGAATTCTCCTCCTCGCATGCAGCTCAGCACAAAGAGTCAGAGGCAAGTTCAGCACCACGGTGCCGCATACTGCAGTATGGGGCACTCATGTCTTTTGGTGATCAGTGTGTTTTTTGTGATGCACCTGTTTGTGTTTCAGAATGTCATGCATTTCTACAGTAGTTCTTGTAAAATTAGGATTGTAATGTAATCTTAAAAAGATTTTTGTAGAGTTGTAGGTTAGGACAAGGTTCATTACGATTAACCTGTTGCATTTGTATTGCAAGATGCCCTGAACCAGTCATTGGTTTTATTTTTCATTCATTTTTAAAAACATGCAATGCATTTTGCAGGTGCATTTGGGCATGCATGAGCAGATTATTAGGGAAATTATATGCAACATGATTACATTTGGGGTAAGGCCAAACTCTGCAAAGGGAAAAAATGGGGTTGGAGCCTGAAAGGTGCAAGAAAATGAGGCACGTGCAATTTGTCCGCTGTTGTCCAGAATCCAACATCAGAAACCAGCCAGGCACTTTGATATTCTGGACTAAATAGACTAAATTTTGAAACAGTAGAGTGATAATGGTTACCACATGGTGTATTTTTTTTTAATGTTTTATTGTGTGTGTATGTATATGTATGTGTGTCTGTATATATTCCATTATGGTGCTTGATGTGCTTGTGTGTGTTCTAGGGTTTGTTGAATGAATACATTGCACCTAAGTATCCTGTTCATAGTGCATTTTTGTGTGTGTCTACATATGTTCCAGCGCCTGCCTCCTCAGTGCCAGCAGTCTAGGTGTGTATGTAGCATGTATCTTTGCAAGATCTCTAGCTCCCAGCGTCCCTGGGTGCTTAGATTAGCTATTGCATTAGTAATACAAGCTCTCGGTTCACTATCAGCGCTCATTTATCAGCTATTAAAAACCACCTCCATCTCCGGAGGGGAGGAATGTCTGCGCTGATATATATATATATATATATATATATATATATATATATATGTATGTAGGGTTAAAGCTCTAGCCAAAGGGATCCCATGGCCTGTTGAGTTAGTTTAGAGCTTTATTAATACCCTTGGGGAAATTAGTTCAGACTGTCATGGTGCTTCACATATACAATCAAACCTTAACAAACACACATACAAATACTCGAAATGCATACAAATATATAAAAAATCCACAAAATCAACTAAATTTATTACATAAACTATTGCTTGATTCTGGCAGCTCAATTGGTTGTAAACTGTTGTGTTGGTAAAGCAAGCAGCTGTAGACATGATCACAGCTGCAAACGAGTGACGTTTTGTTTGAATCATGATAGGGAGTGGTTTTCCAAATTGTCTTTTTTGTTTTTTTGAGTTTGTTTTGCTTGTAATGCTCTTTAAAATAACTCTTCTTGGAGCACGGGACGTTCTGGAGTAGAACTCTTGTTTTATGGTACTCTGTGCTGATGATGTAGTAGGAGGCACATGCTAGGCTGTAGTTGCATAATTTTTGGGTGGCTTTCATGAATATGTCTTTGTTCACATCCTGTGGGTCAGACGAGGCTCACTGGAGTTAGTGCTTCCCTTTGCACGTTGCATGCAGTGGCACGTGTTGGAAGCACTTGTCATTATAATCACTTTCCACCCACCCACCTCCCCAATTTTCGCCTATGTCCCTAGAGATGAGGTTACTTGGCAGGGAATGTGTGGCTGGACACCCTTCTAGACAAGACGTAATGTACAGTGGTTAGCAATGGGCACAGATAGACAAGTGCTGCTGTGATGATGAAATAGAGGGATACTATATTTGCACCAGGTTATATAGGTAGGTAGGTAGCTTTTTATTGTCATTCAACTGTACATACAGAATGCACATATGAACGAAATTCCGTTCCACTGGCTCATAAATACTGCACTAAACTAAACACGTACCATAAAATCAGTATAAAAATATATATTATAATAAAAATTGCAACGTGTTCATTTAAAAGAATATAGCACTAAAAGGAATGACAGCAGCATATAAATATTAAATAATGCACATAGTACACAATGCACATAGTAATATCACTGGAGGAAGGGAAGTTTATGCCATCTTCCTGTCCATTTAATGTCCTGCTTATGTACTTTATCGGTCATTGTCCTCTTGGAACTCAGACTCCCTTTGGGCTGTTTGCCATTGTAGGGGTGCCCCAAGTCTGTGTACTAGGTCCAATCAAATTTTGGAGGGAACACTCTGACACAAGCACAGACTTGCACACCCACAAACACAAAAGAAAAATCCTTGATGGAAGAAAATGTGAGAGAGCGTTTGGTCGAGCAAGACCAGTAAATGAAAACCATGCTCACCCCCCACAAATGTGTGTGTGTCTGTGTGAGTGTGTGTATGTGGATCGGTGAGGGTGGGTGTGATTGAGGCATGCATCAGCAATCTCCTCCCTCCCTGGTCACTATACATCCTGGAGGACTCCTCGCACTGTCTATCACTCAGCAGAGGCACACGGTGAGCTCAAGAAGTCCTGACTTGACACTAGCACCAGCAGCAACAGTCTTAGAGAAATCGGGCAGCATCCCTTCTCGATTGGAGCAGAGCACCATGGCAGGCAGCACTGTCCTTCACTTGGGCTTCCTTCTGACGCTTGCAGGAATTCTCCTCCTCGCATGCAGCTCAGCACAAAGAGTCAGAGGCAAGTTCAGCACCACGGTGCCGCATACTGCAGTATGGGGCACTCATGTCTTTTGGTGATCAGTGTGTTTTTTGTGATGCACCTGTTTGTGTTTCAGAATGTCATGCATTTCTACAGTAGTTCTTGTAAAATTAGGATTGTAATGTAATCTTAAAAAGATTTTTGTAGAGTTGTAGGTTAGGACAAGGTTCATTACGATTAACCTGTTGCATTTGTATTGCAAGATGCCCTGAACCAGTCATTGGTTTTATTTTTCATTCATTTTTAAAAACATGCAATGCATTTTGCAGGTGCATTTGGGCATGCATGAGCAGATTATTAGGGAAATTATATGCAACATGATTACATTTGGGGTAAGGCCAAACTCTGCAAAGGGAAAAAATGGGGTTGGAGCCTGAAAGGTGCAAGAAAATGAGGCACGTGCAATTTGTCCGCTGTTGTCCAGAATCCAACATCAGAAACCAGCCAGGCACTTTGATATTCTGGACTAAATAGACTAAATTTTGAAACAGTAGAGTGATAATGGTTACCACATGGTGTATTTTTTTTTAATGTTTTATTGTGTGTGTGTGTATGTATATGTATGTGTGTCTGTATATATTCCATTATGGTGCTTGATGTGCTTGTGTGTGTTCTAGGGTTTGTTGAATGAATACATTGCACCTAAGTATCCTGTTCATAGTGCATTTTTGTGTGTGTCTACATATGTTCCAGCGCCTGCCTCCTCAGTGCCAGCAGTCTAGGTGTGTATGTAGCATGTATCTTTGCAAGATCTCTAGCTCCCAGCGTCCCTGGGTGCTTAGATTAGCTATTGCATTAGTAATACAAGCTCTCGGTTCACTATCAGCGCTCATTTATCAGCTATTAAAAACCACCTCCATCTCCGGAGGGGAGGAATGTCTGCGCTGGCTCAGTGCCCTGTCTCTTGTACCGAGTTTCATTCAGCACAGCTAGTCAATCAGCCCAGCAGCGTTCTGTGTTTATCTTTCATTGGGCAACTTCGTTTCCTTATGGATGTTGACTGGACAACAAGACAGAGTTTAAATTACCGGGTGGGGGCTGAGTTCAACAAGTGTGAAGATGCTTTGAAAATGTATCTTCTCATCCCTGCTGAAAAGAAACACACTTATCTGGTCAGGCTGGTCTGGTTTGCTGGTTTTAGAGTGGTTTTGGGCAATTTTCAGCTGGTTCTACTTCACTGAAGTAGCTGAACATCAGTTTGGTCAGGCTGCGTGACCAGCTAAACCAAGTAGGACAAGCTTGATCAGGCTGGGAGACCCTCTAGACCATCTTAAAATATTTAAAACCAGCAAACCCTCTTAGGCTGGTTTTAAATGTTTTTTTTTTCAGCATGGATGAACTTGATTGATAATTGACGCCTTAAAAGGAAACAGCAGTCTGAGATGTCTGTATGTTCACCTGGCTCAGATGCAGCTTCTACTTGTTACTGTACTTCAACTTGCCGCGGGGCAAAGGCGGCTTAACAAGTCGTGTGCAGGCAGATGTACTGTAAAAACAAGCACTGAAGGTTCACAATGCACCCTGAGACCCGAAACCAAACACTATCAGGGGAAAAAAAAGAAAACATTGAATTGTGAAAGAGCATGTGTTTAGGAGTGGTGTTAGCAATGAAGAGTTGTGTGTAAGCAACTAATACTGGTTGTTTTAATGTAAAAATGTCTCTAAGTGAGCACCAGAGAAAAGTCAGAACAAGACAAAGAGGATGAAAGGATTTGGGGGGTGAAGGGGAGAGGAGAGCAGCTGTTGAGTGCAGAGATCTGAACTGTTGTAAATGTGCCTGAAAGACGAATGATTTGCTGAAGTCTGGGAAAACAGTAGATTTACACTCTCTTCACACCCTCAGGTGATTTGCCCTTTCTGAAGTTTAGTGCCATTTTTTAAAATCATCTCCTTGGATATTTGGGTCATGTTTGTCCTGTAATGTGGTGCACAAGAGCCTGGAGTTCTACATAAGGACTAGATTTCTGGATTTTCCATGAAAAGTGCTGACTTAAAGGAATACTTCACCCAAAAACAAAATCTGTCATCATTTACTCAACCTCATGACATTACTGCATGGCTTTCTTTCTTCTACAAATTAAGAAATTTTGAATAATAAGAATACAAATTAAAATTCAATGGATCGAAAAAAGAAAAAAAAAACAACAGTGGAAAGAATTGACATTCATTTTATACACTAAAGACACTTGGTGGCTGTTCATTGTAAAGCCCAAAGATCTCTTCTAATTTTCTTGAATTTGCTTATTTAAAGTCTTGAATATGACGAAAAACAACTGAGCAAAAACAAGTTTGATTTGATAAAGCTAATTGATTTTGAATGCAGACTTGGCGAGTGCCTTGTGTAGCATGGCTTCTGTCCAGGAGGAATGCTGTGAATCAGACTGAACCTTCTAGAAATCAATGTGTTTGTAAATTATGTTTCAAGTGGAACAAGTGCCAGACGTCCAATAAAAACTGGACCTTATTCATGCACAAGCTAAAAACTAACCATATCTGACAAAACACAGCTTGGTGGTCATCCATCTGCAATTCGATAATTTAGCAATAATTTTATTTACTTCGCAAAGTGAAGTGCACAACGTGACTTGGCTAAAAACGTATTATTAGTCGAGTTACTGAATCCTTTAGGGATAAAAAATGTTTTTCTTTTAAAGTTGAAATGTAATATTAGACTTTGGCTTGTTCTCTTTTTAATAAGGATGTTTTCCCTGAAGACAGAATAATTTTTGTACACTGTTGATGAACTTTGGAAGTATTTTTCTTTTCTTTTACATTGCATTCATTCACTTAAATGAGAAAATAGAATGTAAATGTAATTTAAATATTTATTTATTTACATTTGGGCACTTAAATAGGAATGTATAACAAATAAAATAATTAAAAATGTAAAATAATAAAAAGAAAATCAACTGGATTCACAGTATTACCATTGCAGTCAAAATGCTCCATGATTTGACCTGCATGATCTCCCTGAAAAAATGTGATAGTGTTTTTCCTTTCCCTTGACCACAGAGGTCAATCCATTGTCCAGCCCTCCTCCACTGGCATGAAAAAACAGCAAAGCAGCTTTTTATTATTCTTGTCAGATGTAAAACTATTACATTTTGGGAACGGGAAAAAAAATCCCTCAGCTACAGCTTTTAAAATATCTGTGGTGACAAGCTGGTGAGAACAGGTAAACCAAAAACACCACTCAACCGCAAGTGTCAAGCCTATCCATGACTCAGAGCCTTGGCCCCAGTCTAAAGCTACAATGACATGGTTAGGATTTGAAAAAGACATCTGCATGAATAGGTGAAGAAACAAGACTGTGCCTGCCTTTTAATTATAGTTAATCAAAGTGATACGGTGCATTGCTGTAATGGTAGGGAACACCTAAATTTGTCAGGGTTTTGTCACTTCGGTCTAGTGTAATTCATGGTTTTGTGACAGAGCCCTGACACTCCCGTCATGTCATTGTTTTCATGTGAGCGTGCGGCTTCGAGAGTGCTCGAGCCGTGTGCTCTCGTCTGCGTGTACTGTTTCATGTTGGAGCGTGGTGTTCGGATCCCGGCACTCAGGTCTTGAGTTTCGGTTTCGTTTTCGTTTCGGGGTCCGGACACTCGCGCCCCATGTTCTGTCTGTTGTGGGAGCGTGCAGTCTCGAGTTCGCTTGGCCGTGCGCTCTTCTGTCCACGTGTTTTGTGTAGCACGCTGTTTGTGTTCAGCCGCGTGCTTTTCTTGTTGTCTTGTGTGAACACGCGGCTTATGAGTTTTCTCATTAGCTGCGTGTTCCTGTCTTTTTGTTCAAGCACATGGCTTGTGATTTGTTTGGCTGGCCATGTGCTTGTGTTTTGTTTTGTGTGAGCACATGGCTTTTGTCTTTGTTTCCTGTGTGCCATGTGCTCTCATGTCAATTGTCTTGACCCCACCCATCTTGTTACCTGATTATTGGTTAATTTGCCCCACATGTGTTCCCTCGTTACCCTCCTCATTTGCTCTCCATTTATTCTCCCTGTGTTTGCAGTCCTGGGTCAGTTCGTCACCGTATCTCCCTGGATGTGTCCTGTCTTGTCGTGTCTTGCCAAGATCCTGCCTTGCCCAGTCTTGCCAGCCTGTTTTTCCCCCACGGGGTAGTTTTTGTTGTCTGTTTTGTTTTATTTTATTAATAAAGCCCTTATCTTCCCGCACTATTGAGTCCCCGCTCCATCCTTCATACCCAACCCTGACAAAAGTAGAGTTAATTTTCAAGTGTTCTTCACTGAGCTGTTTATTTTACAGTGATCCCAGTGATTCAGTGGTTTGTAGTTATTTCCCTTGTACAAATCCAGCAGCTTCCCTGACCACACACGCTTCCTCTTTTCTGTTTGTTTAACTGATTTCAAAAGATTAAGAAGACAAGTTACTGACTTAGCCTGTTGACTTTCCACATGTCTACGCTTCAGTGTTGGGTGATTCTTCATAGACAATTCAGAAATCAAAATGATGTCATTATTTACTCACCTTTATGTCTCTCCAGACCCATATGCTGCTATATTTTCTTTTTGAACACAAAAAGTAATAGCATACATACAGCTCTTTTCCAAAAACAAATGTTCAGAGTGACTGTGTGGACATCCAAAAACAACAAAAAAGCCCCATAAAATGATAATTAAAGTGGTCCATGAAATTCATGCACTATATCACAAGTCTTCTGAAGTCATACATTAGTGATAAGCGAGGAACAGACTGAATTTAAATCATTATTTACTGAAATCCTCCCCTCTGGTGAGCTGTTGACTCAAGAACCACTGCAACTGAATCAGTTGAGTTGAACTCAAGAACTGGATCATTGAATTATTATTATTTTTTATTAAGTCTATTCTTTTCATTGCACTGGTTCTTCCAGTTCACAAGTCAGACTGAGTTGTTTGTGAATTGAATGTCTAGTTCATCCAAAGAATAGACTCAAAAGAACGATTCATTCACTGATCCAGTTCTTGCATTCAACTCAATGACTCAATGATCTGGTCACAGCTGTTCTTGAATTGCCAGCTCACTAAAAGACTTGAATTTATAATACAAAGCTGTCATATGACTTATGGTAACTTGAAATGTGTAATGTAGTGCACTCTCATATGGACATTCTTATGGTGCTTTTTGGTGGTCAATAGGAACTGTTGCTGTTTGGAAAAGATTTGCATTAAAGGGGTCATATGATGCTTTTTTAAAGATCATTATTTTGTGTATTTGATGTAACAGAATATGTTGACATGCTTTAATTTTCAAAAAACACATTATTTTTCAAATACTGTACATTATTGTAGGTCCTCTATGCCCCGCCTCTCTCAAACGCTTCGTTTTCTACAAAGTCCGTCCTTCCGACAAGCGCAGTCTGCTCTGATTGGCCAGCTGACCCAGTGCATTGTGATTGGCCGAACACCGCAAGCACTC
>NW_015547864.1:8051-40363 GCF_001515605.1 Sinocyclocheilus anshuiensis | reverse complement strand
TAATACATAAGTTACCCATGACATTATACAAATACACACACACACACACACACACACACACACACACACACACACACACACACACACACACACACACACACACACACACACACACACACACACACACACACACACACACACACACACACACACACACACACACACACACACACACACACACACACACACACACACACACACACACACACACACACACACACACACACACACACACACACACACACACACACACACACACACACACACACACACACACACACACACACACACACACACACACACACACACACACACACACACACACACACACACACACACACACACACACACACACACGATGCGCAAAACTCCGCATTTGAACAGTCAATAGCAAATACTTAAACTAGTAACAAAACATACTTACAGTCGCTGATTCAGAAGCGCCAGATTGTCATAGCAAAGTCAGAATTACCTCCTCTCCTAGGTTCACGAAACGGTCATCCATAAAATGCATTGCTGTTCTGTAGTAAGTGATCTTAAAGATTCCTAAATGCATCTACTTTCGGAAGGCCAAATAAAGTGCTTTTGCTTTCGCCTAGAAAAACACAGCGTCTCCCTGACATGGCTGCTTCAACACTAACTGCGGTTACTGAAACCACGCCTTCTTTCTTTGCATGAACATTTGGGCGGCGTTATGCAAACATTTCCACATAGTGAGGTAGATATGTGGGGGCGTGTTAGAACGAGCTGTTTTAGGGGGGCGTGGCAGAGTCTTAACTTTGATAAAGAATATCTCTTTGGTTTTGAGACTTTAGTCTTTGCAACTTCAGGGATCTTATCTATGCACAATCAGATTGTAACACTCCAAAGAGAAAGGAAAACTTGAAATCGCATCATATGACCCCTTTAATAATTTTCAAAAAATCTAATATTTTTGTCTCTACCAACATCAAATCCTTTTAGGTTGGTGAGTATGTAATGGATTTTCATTTTTGGGTGAACTGCCTAATGAGCCTGATTAATGAGCTTTGGTTGAAGTGGTGCTTCATCGAGACTTTGACAGATAGGGGCGATGAGCTTGACCTGCCAAGCTTGCAATTTCTCATAAAGTTAAATACACACATCACTTTCCAAAGGCCCAGACCAACCAGTTTAAATCAGTTTAAGGAGGACGTTTTGTGGCCTCTTTAACTCAGCGTTAAACTGTTCTGATTGATGGAGAAAAGGTGGAAGCGGAAAAATCTCTGCTCAGCCTGGTGGCTTATTAGATTTAGAATGGGCCTGAAACTGACTCGAGACATTTTCCATGCTACAAATTATCCAATGAAATGGCAGTGAAAGACGACGCTGGTATAAAAGGAGGTAATTTATAATGAATTGCTTGGCGCGGGATTGAAAAGATAACGATCCGATCACTTTAAATGTGTGACTGTGTCAAATTCCTGAAACTGTACAAAGCCTCAAAGGCTCATAATTCCTCTGAATGTAATGCTGCGTAACTAGTGCATAATATTGGAGGTCCATATGCTACTCTGCTTTGAGTGAAGTGATGAGGAACTGTGAAAGCCATTGTCCTTGATTTACCTCAATGATGATTTTCATGGCACACAATTTTGTGCTCCTCAAAAGAGCGCTCCTCAGTCCCCCTTTGGCCTCATAAATCAACAAACCCCATCCAACACATGGGAAACATAAAGACTTACTCTTTAAGTAATTAATCATTTATTCATTGCGGT
This sequence comes from Sinocyclocheilus anshuiensis, assembly GCF_001515605.1. NCBI lineage: Eukaryota > Metazoa > Chordata > Actinopteri > Cypriniformes > Cyprinidae > Sinocyclocheilus > Sinocyclocheilus anshuiensis. Next base: position 38,627 of record NW_015547864.1, on the reverse strand, counting down.
GTTCTCAAAGTCACTCTTTTTGTGCAGTTCCTCTCTACTGCCATTGAATGTCAAACACAGAAACACAGAACGTTTGAAGAGCTGCAGCACTGTTTCTTAACCCAATTAAATGTATTTCAAACACTTCCTTTTCGCAGTAAGAAGACAGAATATGAAGGTTCGAATCAATGCGACCGGGGATACCATAGTTCTGAAGTTCGTTCGACCCAACCCTGACATCAAACTTGAAGGCTACATTTTAGGATATGGTTCCAGCATGTTCTCCAAACAGTTCATTCAACTTCCAGAAAATGGGGAACCCTATGAGACCGAGATTGGTAAGTTCGAGTTTAACCACAGGCAGCCATTATTTCACTTAAGAGCCCGAAGCAATCATTAATGTTGTTTTGTGGGTTAGCATGGGAGTGGAGTAGTAACCACAAATGTTGATTCCTTGACCCATTGAAACCACTGTCTTGATTTGCACACCTATGTTTGCGCCAACTCTTCCATTATTTGAAAACACAAACTGTAATTGAATCCCAAATGAATGCTATTTGTTAAAGGTTTGGTAACCACATTATTTGTCATCACCAAAAAGCCACACATCACGCTTGACAAGGTAAAAAGGTCACATATTACTCCCAAGAACACTAACCACTTTTTTGTCTGTAACATAACTTCCTGTTGTCCATACATCATCACTTTCCCAGGAGCTACAATCTCAGAGTTCATTCTGAGGAGGTTAGGGTCAGGTCATAGGGACCCTAAAGCTAATTTTAGTTCTTAAAAAATTGGCCCATGCCAGGTGCTTCATTTTGCTTTTGCAGATATAACAGAGTGCAGTTGCTTGTGGATTTCTCTGGATTTAACAATACCATATTGGTTATTGGTCGAAATTAGAGATTTTTGTTTAAATCCGGTATTGGCCGATATTGGATAGTTAATTGTTCATATACACTTCTCTAATGTTTACAATTTAGATTAAATTTGCTGTCATTTAACATGAACTTTTAAGTTACAAAAAAAAAAAATACTTTTAAGTAACTTTTAGCAAATCTCAATATGAATATCCATTTTCATATTGTACATTATAATGTTGTGATATGTAAGTGTACTTATAGCAATTAAAACAATGATTTTAGTTTTGGTGTTTTATTTTAACAAAATTGGATGGAATTTTACTATTGGCTATTTATTGGTTATCGGCTATAACATGAAAATTATTATAAACGTTGTGTAGAATTTGTATATTGGCTATTTATCAGTTATCAGTCATAACATGAAAATAAGTATTTGTTATTTGTAGAATTTTAACATCGGCCACTTATCTGTTTACAGCAATGACGTGTAAATAATTAATAGCTTATCAGTGTCGGACAGAATTTTAAAATCCTAGAAAATGCAATTCTGGTCATTTGTGTTGACTGCAAACAATACATACATGCATATCTCTTTTTTAAGATTTAAGATTGAAGTGGACAACCTTTAAGTCGAGGCCTTTGAGGTTCAGCTCAATGGAAAGCACTTACGCAAATATAAAAATAATTACACATTGACGCTTATGCGCTTATCCAGAAGCTTGCAAACAAAGCATTATTTGTTCGAAAAGGAAGGGCCTCTAAGTTTTTGGCTTCTTTACCTACACAGTCCAACACAGGAACATACAGTCACATCATTTTTCAATATTGGCTGCAGGCTGAAGGATAATTTCACTTGAATTTACAGTGTGTGCTGAGATTTCAATATGATACACGTGCACATATATATATATATATATATATAAAGAAAAGTATTGACAATGGATTAAAAATCTAAATAGTCCATGACAGGGTATATTTAGTGGGAAATACACAACAGATGTGTTATGGAGCCAGTAATTTACAGTGTGTGCTGAGATTTCAATATGATACACGTGCACAACAGATGGTCAAAAGGCGAAAGCAGTTATTGGCGTTTTCCCAACTTGACATGCCACACGCACATACACTTATAAATGTCCAGACTTTTGTGGACTTTGGTACTGGCCCATCAGTCTAATGGGCTTTTTTGCCTAAATGAGTTTCCCTGTGTACATATTCATAACTGTTAGAAAGGCATAAATTACAAACTTATCTACCCAACAAATCAAATTTTGGCAAATGTGCGGTTTAATTCTGTTACAGTGGAGACACGGATGTTTAGCAAACCTTTGTCATCACAGAGCTATAAGTGAAAAGCTTCACATTAAACAACTCAAGACATTTTACTAAACAAAAGTTCACCAGAAACGTTCAGAATTGTGGGCCAGTGACAATAAGAGTGTTCTTGATACAGAAAAGACGATTAAACAAATCTAGCTTAAACCACATGTAATAATTAGAAAAATTTTTTTATACCATTTTAACAAAATGTTAAATTTAATGACTCGTGGTGTAACAAACAAAACTTTTCCCTAATACTTTTAATGTGTAAATATCTTAGTCATTTTCAAATATATTTGTCAAAGTAAATGTATTTTTTACAACCTAAACTTGCCATGTCATAAAACAGTGATTCCCAATCCTGGTCCAGGAGAACACCCAACACTGCACATTTTTGACGTCTCTCTTGTCTAACAGACACATCTTGAGGTCTTGGAGTCTTTACTAATGAGCCGATGAGTTGAATTAGGTGTGTTTGATTAGGGAGACATCTAAAATATGCGGTGTTGGGGGTTCTCCAGGACCAGGATTGGGAACCACTGTCATAAAAGGTCAAAAAATCTGATTTTATGAGACTTATTGACATTGACACACAGTCATGAGAGTCTTCAGGGGTCAACTTTTGTTGACATGTGTTGTAGGCTTTACATTTCTTTTCTTGTTTTTTGGTTATTTCCTTCATGTTGGATGGAAGTTCATGAAAGTAACTTGCACTGCACCATGAAATTGCCCTTTTTTATGGTTTTGTTTGAACCCTTAAATAACTTGAGATGCCTGCTTTCACAGATGCTGAACCCAAGTACCTGGTAGCTGGGAATCTTTGAAGACCTTCAGTTAGCATTGGCTTCTCATAACTTTGAATAAACCTGTGCTTGAAACAGGTAAGGTGAACCTGGACAAACCTCTTCACCTGGTGATCGATTCTGTCACGCCGACATCTGTGCTTCTGTCCTGGGGAACCTACTTAAAGACGCCCTACGATGGAAACATCATGAATGACTGCTTGGAGGATGGGTGAGTTACAGACACAACATCTGGATTTTACTTTTTTCCTCCACCAAGATGTTCCATATGAGTGTCCTAAATCACAAAAGGAAGACTTAATTTACTTCACTTCATATTTAGGGACCATTTAACCTGAAAAACATGGGGAAAAAATATAATGAAATATCATGGCACCCTGTCTCTAGTATTTAGGCGTCCTGTCCTCAGAAGCCTTACAGTGCAGTGCAGGTTTTTCTTCAATGTTTTCACTGCACTGCAAGAGGCTGGATTTATGTCGCATAACCGAGAGACCCATTCAATGAGTGCAATGTTTTTCTACACAGAGGAAAAAAATGTGTGGGATATGGAAACCTGCCACTGCAGGTGTGATGTGTCTATGTTTAAATGCTTTTTGAGGATACATGCACTGTTGGGACGCACTGACATACTCCCAGCCTCCCTAACTCGTTCTGGTTTTCATATGCAGAAGTATGTGAACTTTTTTCTTCAATAAAGGGAGACTTTTGGAAAGGCCATTGGAAATGTTGACCTGGACCAAAACAGTTGGGGACCAGTACTCTTCTTAAACCTAACATAAGCCCCTCTGTTTAACGCCTGGTCACTGTTATGGTGACAAAAAACCAGTTTACTAAAAATGTGGGACCTCCAACATGCATCATTTGATGACTTATTATAACTAGCCAAAACTAGGGTGTAGAAATGACTCTTGAACCTTTTGTATACTAGATACAGTACTTAAATAAGCAATGTGTCTTTGAACCAGGCATTACACCATCCGCTATAGAGAAAGAAACAGGAAGTGGATCTACCAGACCTGCCCCACCTCCGATACTGTGATCGACAACCTCAAGCCCAACACACCCTATGAATTTGGCATCCGATCCAACAAAGACGACCGTAGTGGAATGTGGAGCAAACCAGTGATCCACAACACCAACATGGGAGGTAACGGATACCCTAAACATAAATTCAAAGTTATTTTGGCTGATAAACTGGAACATGATCAAGTGTAACTTGCACTGCTACCATTTTGTTTTCAGGCAAAAACATGCAGATAACCTACAAGCCCACCCGACCCCTTGTCAAGACTTTGGTATGTAGTGTTGTTTCATGTCAACTTGCTGTATATACTGTAGTATAGAGGACTTACAACTTTAACAGGCAAAACCACATGCCACGCACCACTTTTAGTGTTCCAGTTTAAACCAGCCTGGGTTGTCAGTCTAAGCTGGTTTAGGATGGTTTAGCTGGTCTCGCACCATGCTTTGCCAGAGTTGCCTTTCCTAGTTTCTTGTCCATCATGGTCTATTTTTAAACTGTCATGGACACAAAGAAATTTGTCTGCGAGGAAACTCTTTCTCACATATTCTCAATCTTGAGTCAAGAATCCAGTTGTTGGCTTAAGTATGTGTGTAAGGGGCTTGATTTTCTCAGTGGAGACTGGAAATAATACATGCCTGTCAGGGCATTTCAGGAACACTTTAGACATGGTGGAGAGACCCTGATTACAGAGCTCCTTTACATGATATGAAGACCGAAAGCGGTTCTGTGTTCTTTCACTCTACACTTCTTTTTTTAAAGAGGGAAGGAAAAAATTGTGTGTAACCCTCTTTTTACAGGCTGGACCCCACAGCAGTCTGTTCCCACCTCGACATGGTAAGACCATCAACTATTACTGTTAAGAATTGCCCCATATGTAGTAAAGAAAACAAGCGAATTCTGTCATCATTTACTCACCCTCATGTCATCCCAAACCCGCTTGACTTACTACCTGCTGTAGATCACAAATAACTTGACAATAGCACACTGTTCTTTTCCATACAGTTGAAGCATATAGTGACAAAGGGCTGTCAAACTTGTCAAATGACAACAAAGCACCTAAAAGGTATCAAGAAAAGTAGTTTTGGGACATCTGAAGAGGTCAGGTAGCTTTTGAGTGTGGAGCATACTGAAAGTTAACGGTGAACTGTCACTTCTGCCATTGGTCAAATAAACAGATAACTCCACCCAAACCCACAACATTGGTTGAGGCAGTGTTGCTAGACTTTTTAGGGGTTTTTAGGGAGCTTTTTGTCATTTTTAAACCTTGACAGCCTTTTTTGTAGCTTGACAAATCCTGGTCACTGTATGCTGTATGGTTACTTGTTTAAGTTAGTAAGAGTAAATCATCACAAATTGTTCATTTTTGGGTGAATATTTTTTCTTTTATTCTGTGTTTTGGTCCATGTGTAAAATGAATGGCATTCAGTACTTTATTTATTTATTTATTTATTTTATTTTTTTTCTGTGGAGATCTGCTTGAAAGCATTTTCTGTTGGTTTCTTCCTTCGCAATCTTCTTTCTAGCTCTCCACAACATAAGCCAGCCAGGACTGCCCAAAAACACAGGCGTTAATGGAGGTCCCAAGACATCTTTTGGTAATTTTCCCTCTCACTCTCTCTGCACTCTTCTTTCATGCAGGATTTGGTTTTATTCCAGTCATTTGCCTTAAACTGGCATTTGAAGTCACAGTAAAGACATTTAATACTTTCTCCCTCTCAAGAGCCTTGTTGGGGATGCCTGTTCATTTTTTCTCTCATTTTTTTTTTTTCCATTTACAAAAAACATTGCATTATTTCCCACAGCGCCACCAATGGGCCAGCAAGAGCTTTTTGTCATTTTTAAACCTTGACAGCCTTTTTTGTAGCTTGACAAATCCTGGTCACTGTATGCTGTATGGTTACTTGTTTAAGTTAGTAAGAGTAAATCATCACAAATTGTTCATTTTTGGGTGAATATTTTTTCTTTTATTCTGTGTTTTGGTCCATGTGTAAAATGAATGGCATTCAGTACTTTATTTATTTATTTATTTATTTTATTTTTTTTCTGTGGAGATCTGCTTGAAAGCATTTTCTGTTGGTTTCTTCCTTCGCAATCTTCTTTCTAGCTCTCCACAACATAAGCCAGCCAGGACTGCCCAAAAACACAGGCGTTAATGGAGGTCGCAAGACATCTTTTGGTAATTTTCCCTCTCACTCTCTCTGCACTCTTCTTTCATGCAGGATTTGGTTTTATTCCAGTCATTTGCCTTAAACTGGCATTTGAAGTCACAGTAAAGACATTTAATACTTTCTCCCTCTCAAGAGCCTTGTTGGGGATGCCTGTTCATTTTTTCTCTCATTTTTTTTTTTTCCATTTACAAAAAACATTGCATTATTTCCCACAGCGCCACCAATGGGCCAGCAAGGAACTGTGGCTGCTCCAAGAGCCAATGAGCCAAAATGGCCTCAGCTCCCATTCGGTAACCGAGAGATGTTTTGTTTTAAATCACTCTGCTTATGAGCAGTCAGTTGGTAATCGCTTTGCTGGGCATGGGTGGGGATTAAAGACATTCACTGTTATGATTGGCTGCATGCTGGCATGCCTTGTAAGAACGTTGAGTTAGAAAGTCCCGATTCCACCGTGATGAGGATTCCTGACCGGTCGCCTCCACAGTGAGGAGGAAGTGGAGTGTAAGTTTTCCCAGGGTGCTGCACAGCGAAAGCCCCTCTGTGGTCACGCATGGTCACGCATTGGCGCGATTTCTGTAGGCCTGCTCACGCTCCACCCATCAGCACCAGTCAGACTCTCTGTGTCCACCAATCAGCTCTTTCCCTGTCACGCTCATCTCTGTCCATCCAGTCCCCTATCATTTCATCACCTGTCAATCACATCATAACTGTTATAAATGTTTGGTTTCCTCAGTCCCCCATCTGTTTTATTACTGTGGTCATAAATGGCACTCTGTCTTTGTTGCTGTCCTTTTTCCTCTTTGTCCCTCTGTGTCACTATGAATCCTTTGTTTATACAGTATGTAGTGGTATAACAGCAAATTATGTCTCAATTAAAGCTTATCCCACTAAATAAAAATAATATGACCATGATTTATGGTAATATGCTATTTAAACATGGTTACCAAAAGAGAACGTTTGTAAATATCAGTGTACCATAGTGTTGTAATGTAATGCCATCACTGCACCATGGTAATGGCAGAGTAAATTTTTTGTAAAGTTCCATTTGTCAGTCATTATTTGAGTCAGTATGTGGTATTACCAATTTTGTAGAAAGACTAGTATCATTACATTTGTTTTATTTTAGTATCAACGTGGCCTTTTTCATAGTTTCACAGTTTAGCCTCTTTTTCTGAACCTCATCTTGTTTTCTATCATCTGAGCTTCGAAACCATCTCTTTTTCTGATTTCATCAACCCTTTCATTCATTTTCAGCGTTTTTGCACTTTCATTCAGTATGCATGAAGTCACTGCACGCAGAGAAAGAATCAGTCCCATGACAGTTCTAGCAGGGAAAGGCAGAGTTCTGGGAGTCCCACCTCCTTTCCTGGCTTCCTCTGTCTCTGAACTCTGGATAAGATAACAGTACAACTTTCTCTGTGCTTTTCCACTTGGAGCCAAACTGATTATGAGACCAAAGTCAACAAGTTCATTCTCAACCCCCCTGATAAAATCATCAGAACAAATGTTGGTAACAGGCACTTAAACATCCGTACCATCAGGAATCAATGGGATGGAACTCAGTAATTGTTACAAATGTGTTTACTATCAAACATTATTTATAAAACACTCTTAAAAATAAAGATTATTAGCATTGATGGTTCCATGTAGAATCTGTAACCTCCATGGAAACTTTCCATTCCACAAAAGGTTCTTGATAGTGAAAAATGTTTTATTTTTATAATGTCCTTCACACTAAGAAAAAAAAAAACATGGTTCTTTTAAGAATTACTCACTGAAAGGGTCTTTGGAAAACCTACTATGACATCACTGCGAACCTCTACCTTACCCCTTTGGATACTTTATTTTTAGGAGTGTACAGTCCACCTTCTTGGGAATCTTCTCCAGTCATGGTCTCAATAATCAGTCCTGCTGGAAAATCCAGATAAAACCAGTTTAAGGTGGTCCAAACTGTTGGTACAAGCTAGATGGATTCTAGATGGATTATCAGTTGTCCTACCACCTGGTGGGACCTCTGATTAACCTGGTTTGAGCAGCTAGACCACTTTGCCTAAGCTGCTGATCCGATTAACCATGTTCCATCTTCAACTGGTTGACCAACTAGACCACCTTGATGTGTAATTACTTGGTTTTTCCAGCATGGAGAGCTCACCTGCTCATTTCTCTTGAACAGATTCAAACAGTCATGTTAGAAATGACTCCTCTCAGCTGGTGGAGATCCCGCCCATCCTTCCCCAACTCCTATCCACTAAGCCCTCCCATCCTTCAGTCACCCCTACCCCTTATTCCTTACCCAGCAGTGCCCGGACACCCCCACATGGACACCCCCAAACCAGGGCACCTAGTGCCACTCAGATGCCACATAGTTCCTCTGGTAATTCCTATGTTTTCTTCTTGTTCTTTTTTAAAGTTCTTTAAAAAAATACTACTTTCAGGATCTGATGGTTGACAGGTAATGAGAAAATAACATATTGCTTCAGCGAGTCACTATTTACCACACAGATACTTGAGTATTTTATTTTGCAATTTGCCGTTCAACCTTTGGCTTTGCATTCTACCACTGCAAACTTAGTCTAAACACCAGAATATCAGACTTCAATGCTTTATTAAATTAATTCTCCACTTTTTGAGGTGGTTTTGGAGAAAAGTAATACGCAGGAAATTAATGGTTGTTCAAACCGTGTTTCAATCAAACGAAGTAATTTGGTAACTTCAGCCACAAACAGACATTATTTCACACTCCAGCTCAATGGATTACAGGAAGAGCTGTCTGTAGTCTATGTGAGCAAGACCGCCAATAAAAACAGCAAGAACCGGTGACATCAGTTCACATAATCTTCTCATTTATTTGCTCTGTCAGGCAAGCTATCACAACTGTCCCATCGGTGTATATCATGTCTGTGTTATTGTCTGAAATCAGCTTTCCTGTATCCTCCCCTACACAATGTTTTGTCTTCACAGGACAGGAATGCACTGCTGCACTTTACTGCAATCATCAGCACATCAGATTTAGTCTTACTGCAGTCAGAACAGACATTATTTATTGTTAAATTCACACATCATTCAGTTTTTCTATAAACGATAGTTTCTGTTTCAAACCTTGGAAGCTGCCTACTTAGACTTATTGTCAGGCATCATAGGTTTTCCAAAATACACATAACATGATTATCACATGCATCCAATGTAGGAAAGCCAATCCCATGATGCATTGCTATATATGTTCAGTAAAAAAAATCCATTCAAGGTGGCGAATAAAGTGTGCAAAATTGTAATTATAGATATAATTCTTCCAGTACCAAAAAGTATCAATAAAAATGTAATTATGAATGAACTAACTTAAACAATGTTATACAATATTACCAAGTGTTGTAAATGTTTATGCTTATTGAAAATGTTGCGCTGTTAGCTTAGCAACATGCTAACACAAAACTATTGACATTGTAACTGTAAGCCAAGTCTCTTGCGTACTCCACGTGAGGAGCAATATTTTGAGTTGCTACCTACAGAAAGCGTTCCAAATCATTCACGTAAGAGGGTGATTTCAGTTAGGATGCTGCATATAGGCAGCAAGGCAGATCACTTGTTTTTTGAAAAGGAGCTCTTGCATTGTTCTTGTGGTGATTATACTGTACTGGTACTTTTAGTTCAATTTAGATATCATAATTGTTACCCGAAACACGACTAGCTAACTTTGACATCTCTCATCAGCCTGCAGATGGCAAATCTTTTTAACACATAGCAGCCCTTACATGATTGTACAGTACCTGCCTCAGCATGCAATGCTTCCCAGAGTAACCAAAGCTGTTGCTGTTGTTTTTTAATCTAGGTAAGAGCATCCGGAGAGACTCCATCTCTTCTCTTCCACCCAAACCTGTCGATTCAGTCCAAACAGTGACCACCAGGAACCAGACGTCACTGGGCAGATACAATATCTCTCTCTCTAATGGCATGAGACCTTCTTCCCCCAGGTTTGGTGCCTCCTCCAGAAGATATGGGGGTAAAATTCATTACTCTTACCCCTCTTACTCCAGTCTTTTTCTTTCTTTTACTCTTTTTCTTTTCTGCTTTTTCTTTTTTATTATGAGTTTTATTTATTTATTTAAGTTTTTCTTTTTTTTTACTGGAAAACAACTTAAAATACTTAAGAAAATATTTTTCCCCCTCTTTGTTCTCCCATGTCAACTATTTACCCTCCCCTTTTAGCTAAGTTATTTTGGTTGCAGTTCTCTTGGGGCAGTTTCTCTTCAAGAGCCAAATTTTCTCCTTTGCAACATGTGGTGTGTGTGCAAGCTGGCCATCATACTCTGTCACACCTGACAGTTTTACTGTCAGTGAAATATATGCGATTTAGCCCGATGGGCACTCAGACCGCCAACATTTGCACTAATCTGATCTTGAAAGCCTTCTCTTCCCCTCAGGCAGCTGAACGGCAGCCTATAACTCTATGTAAACCCCCAGTTTTCTTCAGCTGCTGTGCACCTCAGCAAAACAACAATATGATGCTACCTTAGCCTTCCTTTTCTCTATAACACCCACTCTTTTCCCCTCCAACAGCTAACGGTGAGCACCATAAGGGACTTTCTCTCCCCAAACCAGTCATGTGGTCCACAGCAAGCATGGGTAAACAGAACCAACTCGTCCTCTATGTGTGTTAGCCATCATTAACCTGCAGAAAATCTGTTTGTGACGCAGCCCATGTGTCCATGCTGATGTCCTTCCCATCCATAATCTCTTGTAAACTCATGTCTGTCCATCCATTCATTCACCAGTCAAGCCATTTGCTCGCAAATCTGCCATGTTGCCTTTGACATTTGTTGTCGTTTTGCAAGCTTCTGCAGATCCCGTGCTGCCACAAGCTTTATGGTCTAATCGTCAAAGCTTTTCCCAAGATTGGTTCCTTTAATTTCTAAAACATCATGGTGCTGTAGGACATTTATTTTCAAGAGAAAACATGTATTTTGGAGGACACAGAAACCCACCGCATTGTCATAAACTGTCTCGTAACATTCTGTGGCTCTTTTATTTGTGCATTTCAGCAATAATATTTTAAACTTCTGCAGAGGACTGTAGCTGCTTCTGGTTAAAGTGCATTGTGTGCATGACAACTTGCATGCTGTGATGTATTCTTGAGCTTCCGTGTGGTATGAGGGCTTTTTAGTCTGCCATATTGTTTGTCTGTGTAGCACAAACAAAAATAGCCTGAATTTATAGTATTTATCCATTAACTATTAATTCTCATTACTGTTCTTTTGAACAAAGTTAACATGGCAAAAGACGCTGGAGGGCAGCTTACCGAGAATTGCATTAGCATTATGAACAGAATTTCACTAGCAGCAATTCCACAACAGAATTGATTTAGTGCCCAGATGACTAACAAAATCATAGAAATAAGGTATCAGCAGAAAAACAGCCACAAAATATGCATATTGGTTCTGACTAGACTTGGTTTTGGAAAATGCAGCAGACTTCCGCAATCTGGCATACTTTGTAAAGACTGTACAGCACCACTGCAGTTCAGATACTGAAGTGGCACTTAAAATTTCCAATAGGATGTTTAACTACATTAAACATCTGGATATTTGTCTGGATTTGTACCACTATTCCCTATTATTTGATAATTTGATGAATTACTGCTGCCGTGATCAGTACAAAATCTACACAAATAAAACAAATGACGGACAATATAAGGTCTGCAAAATGATTGTCACAATTTATTACTTACAGCTTGTGCAAAAACAGAGGAATACAACAAAATTAGCACAAACCGTTGACATGAATTTTCTTATACTGACCAATAGTTGGAGATCTGAGGAGATCATGGCTAGCTGGCTTTCTTTGAAGAGAGGTACTACGGCAGATTTGTTTAACAGTGACTGCCTGAAATCGTCTAACCACAACAGTTTAAGATCACCCAAAACATCGGGCATCACCACCAAAAATCTCGGCTAGCTCTCTGGAAATGACATTCCCTCTGCAAAAGTATGACATCTGTTAGTCCTTAGTAAACTTTTTCGCCACCCAGATTTGCAGTTTTGACTTGTACCACAGGGTTTAGTGAGCTGAGCTTCTTTTGATTGGCCTGTGATGAACTGAAGGTTTCACAATTGGTGCCTTGGATGTAAACTGAATCAGTTTTCCTGGGAAGAGTCCACTTGCTCTAGCCTGTTTGCTTTTGGCTCGACTGCAAGATGGCATTGAGAACTGAAGGCTTGAAAGGCAGTTGAAGTGCCAATGTTTAGACTTCATCCATGCAATCAGAAAGAAAACAGGGAATTTGATTAAATTTGCCGTTAACTTCACAAGTGAGTTTGACCTCTCAATTTGTTATTCTCGTTTAGTAAAGCATCCAAATTGCAGGTTCTCAAAAGTAAACAAGAATTATGTTCAATTTTATTATTTAGAGTATGGGATACTTCAGTTTCCATAGATCAGGGCAAAGATTTGAAAACCTGTGTTTTCGTCTTAGGATATTTTATGTTTGACCACATTGTGGTTCAGAATGAGGGCATTTCATCTTTTGTTCCATATTTTGAGTTAAGTTAAAAACTTTCTGCTGTTTAAGTTGAATGTATTACTTGATTGTTAGATATTTGACACTATAACAGACATGGTTATTTAACAACAGGTATTTTCAAGGCACACATTTTAGGTTCGTCACTAAAATGTGAAAATTCAACAGCAGTGGTAGTGATGTCTTCCACTGTTTTTTTATAAAACTTAAATCATAAGTTAAGAGAACATGATGAAGGTGTGTGAATATTATGAGAATGTGTGGTTGCTACTTTTGACCTGTTACAGTGCTTTTGGTGCCATTTTTGACTTACCGTGTCCTTGTTAGTTCATAGTGGAAACAGATGAAGGAAATGGGACAGTAGGATATCTGAATCTGGAAGGATTTCACTTCACGACTTTTGCTTCCATCATTACAGGTTCTCCCGCTGCACACCTTCCTATTCCAGCAGAAAAGCCTAATCTTGTTGACAAACCTGGAAGATTAGGTGGGTAAAATGTTAATTAAACTTAAAAGATAAAATACTTTTGTCCATCTCTTGGAACCCCATAATCTGCAAAATTAAAACTACAAAAATGTGAATGTAAAAATGTGTTTTGATATACTTTTCTGCCAATTAACATTAAACGACTTGGGAAGATGCTGTTTAAAACATTTCATGTATTCACTTGTTATGTAAAAAGCAGACAAGATAACAGACCTGAATCAGGACAAAGCTTTAATCTTGAAACCCAAGCTGCCACTTGTAACAGCAAAACCATCCAAACCAAAGACAACAACATCTCCCACAGTGACAGGTTTGTCTTTATGTGATGTTTTGTATTATTCTTCAATGTTCTGCTGAAGGTTAAACATCTTTTGAATACATTTTTACATGATGTATAAAAATATGCTGGTTGAAACAATCTGTTAACCATAGTTTTGATATAGTCGACACTGTTTGTTCATATGTTTGGCGTCTTAGCACCCCGATTTGAGACATGGGAGAACTCTTCAGTATTCAGCTCTGTTCCTGCTTCTAAAGTTGATGCCATGGGCAAAGAACGCTACATTGGTAATAAGACTTTCTTAACTGCTGTAGCCATGCATGCCAAGGACTCTGCTTTGGCTCTGAAACTCAAATTTGCATCATTCAAAGTGGAGTCTGAATTTAAACACAAATATGTTATTGTCCAGCTCCACATGTTGTCTATAAGACGGATAAGAAACCAGGTGAACCCTGCTCCATCACCACCTCTCTGAGTTACTTCCCTGAGGAGGAGGCTGGAGAACAAAATGTCACCAATCCTCCAAGAACAGCCCCATCCAACCTCACTGTTGTAACCGTGGAAGGATGCCCCTCCTTCATTATTCTTGATTGGGAGAAAACAGATAATGAGACGACAGGTAGGATTGAGGGATGAATTGTGAAAGGAAAACCATGGTCTAATATCTATTGGTTTATATCTGAGGAATATAATGTTTGATATATTGTGGTGTTAAAATTAAATTGATCCTTGTCTTTGATTCATCAAAGTCAAAGTTTAGGGTATGACTCAAAAACCATTGCCTTTGATCAATCAAACACTGACCATCTATTTCGAGTCAGTCAAACACTAACCATTGACTTTGATCTATCAAATACTAACGTTCTACTTTGATTAATACAAAACCTTGACTTTGGTCAAACACTATCCCTTGACCTTAATCCGTCAAACACTTACCCTGTACCTTGACTGGTCAGCTTTGATCAGTCAAAAACTCTACTAGGTGAGTGAGTGACTATAACACTGAGTGAGTAAAACACTAATTCTCAACTATGATCAGTTGAATACTAACTCTCTACTTTGACTGGTCAACTTTGATAAGTCAAACACTAACCCTCTACTTTGGGTCACTCAAACACTCTCGATTTTGATTGATCAAACTCTTACCTTCTACTAGTCAAACACTACCTTTCAATACTTATCAGTCAAACACTAGTCCTCTACTTTGAGTCGATCAAACACTAACCTTCTACTTTGATTGGTCAACTTTGTTCAAATACTAAACCTCTACTTCAGTAAAACACTAACCCTAAACTTTTGAGTCGAACAATAACTCTCGATTTTGATCGGTCAAACAATAAACCTTTTTATTTGTGAACTTTGTTTTGTCAAACACTAACCCTCAATTTTGAGTGATCAAACACAAACCCTCAACTTTGAGTCAAACACTAAAAAAACCCTCAAATCTGAGTCAGTCAAACACTAATCCTCAACATTAAGCTGTCAAATACTAACCCTCTACTTTGGTGAATTTGATCAAACACTAACCCACGTAAACTGTGTTTGGTCAAACACCAAATCTCGAATGTGATCGGTCAAACACTAACCCTCAACTTTGATTGGTCAACTTTAATCAGTCAAAACTAGGTCACTCAAACACTCTTGATTTTGATCGATCAAACATTAACTTTCGATATTGATCAGTCAAACACTTAACTTCTAATTTGATCTATTAAACTCTAAACTTCTTCTTTGATTGGTCAACTTTGACCAGTCAAACACCATTCCTCTATTTTGAGTTGATCAAAAACTAACCCTCTAGTTTGATTGATCAACTTTGTTCTAATACTATAACCCTAAACCTTTATGAGTCAAACACTAACTCTTGATTTCTATTGGTCAAAAACTAACCCTCTACTTTGATTTGTGAACTTTGATTAGTCAAACACTAACCCTCAACTTTGTTGATTCAGACTCTAACCCCAAAATCTGAGTCAAACACTAACTCTCAACATTCAGCGGTCAAATACTAACCCATTTACATTGGTCAACTTTGATCAGTCAAACACTAACACAAGATGACTTTGTTTGGTCAAACACTAAATCCTGACTTTAATTGGTCAAACACTAACCCTCAACTTTGATTGGTAAACTTTAATCAGTCAATTAACCCTGAACTTTGATCAGTCAGTCCCAAATCCATTTCCTTTTCATTTATCTTTTTTTCACAGAATACGAGGTTATCTCAACTACTAAAGGTCCTGATGGTGAACAGGTTTCCATTCTGACCACCAACCAGACTCATACAGCTGTGGAGAACCTCAAACCAGAGAGCAGGTACAGTCTAAATGCAGAACTCCAACCTCTCTATTTAAGGAACCCTGCTGAATTTGATAGATGTATTTTAGTTGATGTGGGTGTCAAATACCAGGGGTGTTAGGACTTACACGCATCCTGAGGTCTGGACAAAGTGTTGGACATGTGCTCTGTGGTCTGGCTGTAGGGGAGCCACCACACTTGCTAGCTTTTTAATGAAGCTGAATATAGGCTCAAGATCTGGCGACACAATATAAACCAGTGCTTCCTATGGACTGCATCTCGAGGCACGTGGGCCTTGGTAATGTCTCTACATCACACATGGAGAATCCATTAAAGGGGGCCACAGACTTGTGAGTCTTCAGACTGCAGAATAAATATATCAAGTGTCAGGGCTCAGAAGACGGGAAATAAGAACCTCATTTTGCTCTGAATTTGACAACATCCCACAAGGTTACCAATACAGAAATCCTTTTTAAATAATTTTGAATTAAGCAGACTCGCTGCTGTGTCAGGGGCATAGCATTGGAACTGAAATGAATATACCTAATGGTTTTATGTGGATCAAAGCAGAAACGTAATGTCCCATTACCTGTCTTTATCTTACCTTACAGTTATGAATTCAAGGTGAAGCCCAAGAATGAACTCGGAGAAGGGCCCCACAGCGAACCAGTGACCTTCAACACAGAGTCAGGTAATGCATTTTCTTTTCTTTTCTTGAAGAATTACTTCTTAGAAAAAAAAAATAGTGTGATCAAAAAATGTAATGTGGTGCTTTATTTAAAAAAAAGTGTATTTAAAAACTTGAGATGTTGTAACAGAGAGGTAGTGGAATGAGACGGCAGGACTTCGAGAAACGGTCGATGATAATCAGTATAGTAGTGTGATGATCGGATGGTGGGAGGTCAGTGATGAAATCGATAGATAGATGAGACCATGGTCGTTGAGGAATCGGTAATGGGTTCGTTGACGGTCTGCAGCTTGGTGAGTTGTTCCTGATATCTCTGGAGCATTTCAGCTTGGCATGAGAACACTGTTTGCAGGTTCAACACTTCCGCTGGATTCATAGGAAGCGAAGTATTCTGTAACAGAGACGCTGGAGTTTGGTTAGAATCCATGAGCGGAAGTTTATTAAAGGTCAAGGCTTTAAACAGATGTCGATAATCAGGCAGAGGGTCAAAGTCAGAGAAGCAGGCAGATCGTTCGTCATACACAGGGGCAGAGGCAGAGACAATAGTGGAAAGGCAGGCAATGAGTCCAAACACAAACATCAGTCCAATCACGCGTCAGAACAGAAGGGGCAGAGTACAAATACCGTGAGTCAAGAAGTCAGGCAGAATCATACACAGGAATCAATCAGGAACAGAGGAACTATAACGCTTGGTAAGGCAGATGAACTGGCAATACTTCGCGACCAGCACATGGACTGGTCTCAGTTTATATGAGAGTCAAACAGGAAATGGAAGTAGAGGAAGCAGAGGGAGTGGAGCACGGTCAGTACTCGGGCGAGGGCTCCCTCTGCTGGCTTGGCGTTACAGATGTGTACACTCACATGCACATTGTTCAATTTATTTTTAAGATGGTTACATTTTGGAGTCATTCAATTTTAAATTTCTTGAAATGGTATAAAAGCTTTTTAAAGCCAAACAGATCCATTACTACAAAAAGTACATTTTTGGGCACATGTGTTTTAAACTAGAAAAATAATTTAATCTTGAACTTATCTTGTCATAGGCATACTTTAAATTATATGCCATTTTAATGTGAAAGAAATGTCCTGGAGCTATCTGAATGTTTGTTTATTTTAATCATAGTTTAACCATAAATCATTCCCATATTCTCATATCCCGACCAAATTACAGTATTAACATAACATAACATGTTTTAAAGTCATACATTAGGCATAAAATGCAAATATCCCCAGGGAAGAGCTGCAGATTGCTTTGCCATGGGTTTGCACTATTGCCTGCAAGTCAGGCAATAGTTATGATCTCTCCTTTATCTCTTAGAGATATATGCATGTCCCCGTACTGTTGCAACATTTGGCCCTATCACTGCCTGCAGATGCACCCCTGGAGTGCTGTCACACAGCCAACCTTTCCCTGTCTTACAAGCTCACTAACAACATATCATAAAAAAGGAACAAATAAAGACTCATATCATCCCCATGTTTTATGGGAGGGGGCTTTAGTTTTAAAACTTGTCTGGCCTGCATAAAGAAAGAGACTAGCAACAGAATGGAAAGCAGGGCAAAGGCAATGAGGAAGGAAAGAGAGTCCATATGTGCGATGACGGGAAAGAAATAGAGGAAAACTGAATGATGAGATCTTACCGCCAAAGCCCCTGAGGCTCAGTCTCTCCCCTATAGCTTTGGCAGATCCGGCAGGTTAGTTCATGCCAGCTGATCTCTCTTCATAAGGGATGTTCAAAATCCACTGGAAAAGCGCAGTATTTTCTGCTTGTTGGAATTTATTGTAGTTTTTTTTTTTTTACTTAAGGAACTCTGCCCACCCATGGATAGCCAATGCAGAGTTGGTTTATTTGTGTCAGTAACTTTCCTATAGCCTACAGATCATTTTGATTGTCTCTACGACCAGGTGGCTCTAAAACAAAACCATAATTTCTGATTTCTCCTCATTCTTGCCCTGTTTTCTCTTGCAGTGGATCCGCGGGTAAGCGAGAACGTTTCAGGTATGTGTTTCTTCTTTGCACACTATTTCTCTCAGCTGATAAATTCCTATCTGTTGAATAAATGGATAATGTAACAAACAGTCCTAGTAGAGGAAAGTAAGAAAAAATAATTGGTAAAGGAGCTGTGGAGACTTCCTATGAGTTCACTTCCCAATTAGTTTTTTTTTTTTTTTTTTTTTTACTGTTTTCCCCCCACCAATGACGGTGAGTTTGGTCACTCCTCAGCCTACGTCACCAAAGTTAATACCATGTATAATAGTGTACAGGATCAAAGTCAGGAAATACTTTTCAGTGCTTTTGTGACATGTAATAGCAAAACAGTGCCTCGTCTTGTTATTTATCATACAATAATTAGAACAAAGTAAAATAAATAAATAAATACTTCATTATGAGAAAAACACTTGGGATACATTGAAGTGATGAACATTAAAAAGAAAAAAGAAAAAACAAAGGTAAAAATGCTTGTTTAAATATTGGGAAGCTGGCTCCCTGAAACTATTTTGATATTTTGTGTAATATTATTTATCAAACTTTGTGGTTTCTTCACTGGCTTTCTTCCAGTGAGAAAGGGCCAGGCTTTTATTAAGCGTTTTAAAGACAGCCTGGGCTTTTGTGTACCACCAGAGGCAGCTGTATTAGTTTAGGTCTCTGATATGTCAGATGATATGTATAGCTGGGACTCTTCGCTATGTTGCTTTTATGAACACATTGTACTGGCTCAACAAGTCAGGTTACCCAATCTAGAATAGACACAACGGACTCAAGACGACGACACGTCTATGTTTACAACGGGTTGGGATGAACATAATAATTTTCTTTACATGCACACACACGAAACATACATTCACTCAGATGCTTTGTACTATGGCTATAGTCTTCCAGTTGTAAGTCCTGGTATATTTGATGGTTCTAGATCGTAAGGACCACCTTACACTTGCAATTTGCACAGCACAAATATATTTATATGTATATGGAGAGAGTATTTTTTCAGGAAACCTATGAGAGAATTAAAAATCCTTCCCATTTAAGCTTGTGAAACGATACAAGTTTGAAAAAAAACTTTTTTTTTTTTTTGAGTGTTAACCCACTGAATACTTTCAAGGAGTCTTGAAGATCGTAATACTTCAAAGAGAGCTTGTCTGGGTCCCATATTTTGTACAGTTTTGTCCCTGCCAATCCCTTGGCAGAGTTTCTCTGGCTTATCCGTATTTTCATGGAATTTGTTTGTAAGATGAAACTGTTGTTGTTGTTGTTGTTGTTCTGGATTAGTTTTGTTCTGTATGTATTTTACAATAATAAAAAACAGAATGTTTGTCTCTTTTTTAATCATCTGTGGCCTGTCTTTGTTGTAGCACCATTTTTTATAGATTTCTAGAGAATACAATTAAACACAGTCTCTCAGGTGGGTCTGTAAACACTTGGGTCTCTTTGACCGCTGGGAATTTGACTACCATTAAACTCCACTTAACTTGCCTCATCTCACCAACTCAAATTATAAAAAATAAACATCAATACATGCTTTACTGCATTACTATACTTTTCCAGAGTTAGAAAAAGAGAGAGGTTTGCCCTGCCAAATCCAATACAGGGACATTCTCCGAAAACCACAAAGCTAGAGGGAAAAAAAAGACTATAAAATTCAAAATGCCTCTCGGTGACTTTATGAGCTTTCCAACCAAAAGAAAGAAGGGGAGATCGTATAAGAGACAGATAGAACGATATAAACATTAGTTTGGGTTGACAACAGAACTAAAGACCGACATACTGTGTCCAAATAACCACAAATGGCAAAACAATCTTTTTGGTCACAGTTTTCCGCAACTTTTTTTTTTTTTACATAAAAACATTGCTATTATGCAACTTAACGTTGTAGCCAATTCAGTGACGTATGGATGGGTATAAAGTTTGTGGGGAAATGGGTCTAAAGTCCAGATTGGGATTTTAAGGACATGATTTTACAATCACGGAAAGACTTTAAATGGGGTGACAAGGTCCTGAACAGCTTCGACTGGTATAAGGCTGCAGATTATGAGACGTTTTACCTAAACTCATTGATTGCAGGCCAGCCTCAAAACTTTACTTGGCTGTTTTCGTCAGCGAGGCATTCACACAAATCAACAACTCTCTCTCTGCAGACTTTACAGCTTACTTAAATCTTCTCACAGCTGCATTCAAAGTAGCCACTGCATGGTTCGTGCCTGGCGTGTCAGCAAGAATGCAGCCAGGGAGAATTAAGCTTCCTGCGACAATCCAGTGTCCAATTTAGGTCCCAACACGTGCTGGGAGGACCTCGGGAACATTCACAAATACACTTTGGTTTGTTATTTGAGCATTAGTTTATGTGTATACAATGGTTGCCCAAGTACTAAGAACTGGCAGGAAAATGCTCAGTTTTGGGTTGTTTTAAAAGGAGCTGTAGATACAGAATACATTCTTGTGTGTGAAATAGAGTGGAGCAAGATAGTTTCTTTCCAAATTTAAACTATTTTTAACTTGACAAGTCATCTTAAAAACATGGTGTTCATGCGAAAGACTGCGAGACATTATGCGGTCTTTTTTCAAAGACACAATTGGACACAATTTATCATTAAAATGCATTAGCTTGGTTAATGAATGTTAATTTAATTAATATTCAAGAGGTTCAGTAATCCAACCTGATTTGAGTGTTAATTAGATGCTTGACATATACTGAAAATACTGTATACTGGTGCAGAAAATTACAAAGAATCAGCAAGTAACACATTTGAATTAAATGTTAAACTTTTATGTATAAAGACTAAAATAGTAATACTACTAATCTTTGTTCACTTGAAAATGTTGCCACACTTGTTTGCCACCCATTTGGACAATTATCGTTTTAGGTGGGTGGCTAAATATTTTTTACCTCATGAAAACGGAAATAAAGGACTGTGATCGGGTAATTATCCTGGATGGTGACTGAAGTGACTGTGATGAATCCCTGACAGCAACAAAAAAATAATTATTATTTCTAAATGGGATAGTTCAACGGAAAATAAAAATTTGCTGAAACCTTAGTCGAATTTGAGAAATTTAGCATTACATCACTTGCTCACCAATGGATCCTCTGCAGTGAATGGGTGCCGTCAGAATGAGAGTTCAAGCAGCTGATAGGAACATCACAGTAATCAAGTAAAGTAGGTCATTCACAAGCTGTGTGTTTATAATAAAATCATTAAGACATTTTTAACTTTAAACAATCACTTCCAGCTAAAATACAGTCCTCTATCCATAATATTGAATGAGGAGAGAGATATGCACAGATCAAGCACCGTTTACAAGCAAAAACAGTTCGTAACAAATATGTCAGAGGATAAACAAATGGACAACAACAAGGGAATGGACTATTTCACTGGAGGAAGCATTTTTTATGTATTATGGACTTGTACTATAATGGTTACTTCGCCTCCAGCCACAATAAGGTAATGAGTCTTACTCAGCAATTATTGCAATTAATTGGGATTGTTTTGATTAACATTGAGTTTGATTTAAAATCCTAAAGCCCTAAACTTTGCGCACAAAGGGTTTTTGGCGATATAGGATGGATGGGGAAGAGGAATGAATGTGCTGACTATCAATCTGAACTAAAATATACCCCAGAGCATATGAAAACGTGCTGTGGTAATTTTCATGGCTCTTTGGAATACAGCTGAATTGATCTCATTTTATGTGCACGTATGTTTGTACATTGTCACTAAATGTCCTCGATCAGTTGTGGTGAGATGAATATATATGTGGTTTTAACAACAAGACACACATGCACATCCACACAATAACCAACTCAGCATAGTTTCAATGTTATTTAGAAAGTCGCATCTAGTTTCAGGGGCTAACAGAACATGCTAACTATCCAAACACTGACCTTTTGACACTGACTCCCAGACTTAATGGAAAACCAGTCGATTTGATTTAAACTTTCAATATGTAGCACGTGGTCAATGAACCACAAGATAGATTAGCACTGAAAAGATTCAGTCCATAACACAGAACTATCCTTCACTAGTTTTGTCATTTAGCCCATTCTCTTTTTGAACACCCACCCCATTTTTTTCTTTTTTGGAGGAGTATCCATTTGTTTTCATCTTTTTCCTCTTCAAAGACTTAAAACCAGATGATCTGGTTGATCTGGAACCATCTTCAAAACCAAGATGGCAATATTAAAGTGGAAGTGAGAGTGTTCTTTCTAAAACTTCAAACGTTTTAGTAGCTATGTTTTTTTGCTCACAAGCACCACAAAAATTCTTTTAATTCCTTGGAATTAAATTCAAAAAAGTAATCTAAGAAATGTTCTAAAGCCAGAGGAAAACATGGTGTACCACATAGTGTTTGATTATTATTTTCTCACTGTTCTCCTCTAAATGTAACCATAGTCAAACAAAGATCACAAACAAAGATGCTTATATAATATTGTGAATTTGAATTAAATGGGCCATAATAATAATAGTATAGTATTGTTAGTATAATTATTAGTATTATAAACAAGTGATTATACTACTACTACTACTACTTATTATTATTATTAGTAGTAGTAGTAGTAGTAGTATATTCAAATTTATTTGTATAGCACTTTTCACAATATACATTGTTTCAAAGCAGCTTTACAGAAAACGCATGTGTCTACATTACAATTTAGAGTGATCTTTATCAGAAGTGAATGTGTCCAAGTAATGTTTATTTCACAAATGAACAGTTCAAGATAATAGTTGCATGTTGCTACCATGTTTCTAACATGATTATCATGCTTCTTGTATGTTGTTAGCATGATTTAGCACACTGCTAATGTTTTAGCATGATTTAGATTGATAGCATGCCCTAGGCTATAGATAGATAGATAGATAGATAGATAAATATTAGGTAGAATGGAAGCTTAAATTAGTTTTAATTGCTAAGAATTATTACATAGACGGGAAGTTTGAATGAGTCTCAAGGGAGTTTAAATGTTAATTTTGATAGTTAGAGTTTGAATAGTCTTTTGGCCCATTATAATATACAGAGTAAGAACAGTCTGCATGTCTGACCCGAGTTCGGTGGTTCTAGCTTGAAAACCCTCGGACAAGTTTCAATTGCATATTTAGTCTTAGAAGAATAATAATAATAAGCTTATAGAATATCAGTAGGTTGGCTTTCTCAAGCCAACCTAATAATAATAATAATAATAATAATGCTTAAAAATAGCAACAACAAAACTGTTAAAATAATAGTAAATCTGTATATCCTTTGTTGTTGGTGTTGATAATTATAATAATAATAGTAGTAGTAGTAGTGAAAAAGGGCAAATTTGTGTCCCCTCCGATATTCCAAATGCCCACTAAAGTAAATCATCCTGGTCAGAATCTGGACCTTGTGATTCTAAATGAACTGAGAGCTGGAAGAGATAAAAACAGCAGAGTGACTGGTATTACCATTACCATCCTGATGAGTGCAACTCACCAATCAGCCAGCCAATCAACACAGAGATGAGTACCATCAATCTTGTTTCTTCTCTTTCTTTCTCTCACACGCTTTCTTAGGAGCCAGGCATCTTCTCCAAGCAGGCCGTGTCTCCATCCAGCTCCCTCACTCAGGGAATCCCGGCACCGAGAAGATCAGGGTATATCCTCCATGTGATTTGTCAAATCTCAACCCAGTGGGAGAGACACATCGACCTAAAAGAACAACAGACAGTCAGTATTTCCAAAACAATGTCTTGAGAGACAGCAGAGAAATGTTACACACAAATACAGACGCAATGTTATTCGCTTTTCAACACCAAAATTATTTCCACCGATCCACTATGTGATTTATTGAAGCCAAATCACATACTCCTATAGCACATTAATCATGTGAAAGAGAAAGACGAGGGGAAACCGCTCTTATTTTCTCCTCTCTTTTACCTCAGATGACTAATAGCAACATGCTAGCTCTGAACGTCAGTGGATAAAGATGATTTGTGAAGCCAGATGGTACCGAGTGTTTCTTCAGCTATGGAGTTGTGAAATTGTATGATTATTTGGACTAAAATGGCTGACATCGTTTTCTTGCTAAGGCTAATTTTATATTTAACCTTTTATGTATGCAAAATAGACCAACAGTTAACAATATATTAGCACTTTATGCATGATATGACAAAATTTCATGGTTTTCTTCAAGTATCACATCTCAAGTCTCTTCGAATACTTTTGTTTTCTTGCTGTCTTCAAGTATACTACCTTTATTAATGCAAATTGTTCAGTGTGGTGGAAATGACACAACTGTAAGACAGTCATAGTTTTTGAACAACTGATATAAATTACTTTCACACAATCAATATTGAAATGGTTTCTGATTATTTTACTCTGTGTAGTTTTATACATGTAATAATTAATGTTTTTATGATAGATTTTCATTTAGTAAAACTAAAAATATTATGGATCATTTTTAGTAATTCAAATTAAGCTGAAATAAAATAAAATATAAATATTAGGTGAAAGTTTTAAACAACTTATTTCATTTATTTTTATTTAAGTATTAAACTGACTACATTTAAAACCGAAATAAAAACTAAATCTACTCCATATAGAAATATCTAAAAAAAAAAAAAAAAAATCACAATAACAAAATTCCTTAAACGTTAAACTAAACTTAAACTGAAGTTTAAAAAAATAAATATTAATAAATACTATAATAGTATACAAGTAATGCTAACATTTCTAAGACAAGAATAAAACAGAACAAAATCTATAAATAAAAGGCATTTGAAAAGTAGTGCAAATGAACGGCACGATAAAAAAATAAAAATAAAAATAAATGTTTTAAGCCTAGTTTAATGTGACCTTAATATAACAAAAAGCTGTCAACCACTGAGAGATAAAATTGCACATTTTGATGACTGGCTAACTAAACCAGACTAACAGTCACCTTTCAGCCAATCAGAATTGAGTATTCAGACAGATCATCGTATAAAATAAAACGAAAGCTGGGTAAAATGTTCACTAATTATTCTTCAATAATTAAAAATACACAACTTTCCACAGTGAAATTTGATGCGGGGAATGCAATGGGGTTCCCTATGTGCAAGATAGAGTGTCGAAGAAAAAAAAAAGAAGAAAAAAAAACAATTTAAAGGAACACTCCACTATTTTTGAAAATAGGCTCAGTTTCCAACTCCCCTAGAGTTAAACAGTTGAGATTTACAGTTTTCGAATCCATTCAGCCAATCTCCGTGTCTGGCGGAAGCACTTTTAGCTGTAGCTTAGCATAGATCATTGAATCTGATTAGACCGTTAGCATCTCGCTCAAAAATGACCAAAGAGTTTCTATATTTTTCCTATTTAAAACTTGACTTTTCTGTAGTTACATTGTGTACTAAGACCGACGGAAAATTAAAAGTTGCGATTTTCTAGGCCGATATGGCTAGGAACTATACTCTCATTCCGGCGTAATAATCAATGAACTTTGCTGCCGTACCATGGGTGCAGCAGGCGCAATGATATTATGCAGTGCCTGAAAATAGGCTTATTGGAAGTTACCTGGCTGGGGACTATTTTCAGGCACTGCATAATATCATTGGGCCTGCTGCACCCATGGTACGGCAGCAAAGTTCCTTGATTATTACGCCGGAATGAGAGTATAGTTCCTAACCTTATCGGCCTAGAAAATCGCAACTTTTCATTTTTCATTTTCGGAGATCGGCTGAATGGATTCGAAAACGGTTGGAAAATGAGCCTATTTTCAAAAATAGTGGAGTGTTCCTTTAAAGATTCAAAAAAGGCCCCATATCCTTAAAAAAAAAAAAAAAAAACTTTGTCTTCCACTTGTCAACAAAGGAATATTGTGTCCAGAAAGATCATTTGGTGACCTGATTTCTGAGCAAAACAAAATTGCTTCTGACCATCTTTCCACCAGACGCTACAAGATGATCTTTAATTCACTTTCTTTAGCTGACATGTAGGTCAAGAGCTGTCTTTGTAGTTTTTCCTAAAGTGCTTTCATTTAAATGACTTATTCCCCAAAGTAATGCCTGAAAGCTTGAGTGTCCTGCTAAATAGATCAGTTTTTATGCTAGTCTAGGTTGTTTATTTGATGCTCTCCATACACCTAAATTTTAAAAGTATTTCTGTCTAATTATCCAGTTAAAATATCTAAAAATCCAGATAAAATTACTTTCAAAAATAAATATGTACTTATTTTTATATATAATATATTACTCATTTTATGTATATTAAGGTTAAAACAGTTAAATTAAGTTCAATAATTGTATGTATAATCAAAATACACAAATACACAAGATACAATCTTGATCTCGTAAAAGATTAAAAATAGATTTTATTTGAACAAAGGTACAAAAATATGAAAGCTTGTTTCTACCACAGGAAAAAAAAAGGTAACTTTTATCTCAAAATTCAGACTGTTTACTTCACACAATAATGAGTTTGTAACTCACAATTCAGTCTTTTCTTCTCAGAATTAAGTTTATGTTTTGCAATTGCAAGTTATAAACTCACAACTGTGATTTAACATCTAGCAATTTTACGCTTTTTTCTAATAGTTTATATCTCACAATTCTGACTTTTCTTATCAGAATTTGCAATTGCGAGTTATAAACTCACAATTGTGTTAACATCTTGCAATTTAGCATTTTTTCAAAGAATTGTGAGTTTCTCTCACAATTTTGACTTTATCTCACAGGTTGTCACGGTTCGCTACTGTGAGGAGCACGGAGCGAGGAGACGCAGAGTCGAATTCAAACTTATAGACTTTAATAATATATCCAAGGAAACAGGAAAACACACGTAGCAAAGGTAGACACGAACAATTCCAGACAAGGGAGAACTTCTTATTCTTCTTCTTCTGGTATTAATGGCGGTTGGCAGACCAACTTGAATGGTGCATTCCCGCCACCTACTGGATAGGAGTGTGTATTGCATAATGGTTGGGAAGTTGGAAAACAATAACACAAATGACAATGGGGGAGGGGAGAGAGAGGGAGGAATAAAAAAAATAAATAAATAAAAAACCCTTTTTAATACAACGGTATCTTAAATTCTATTAATCAGTCTTGTTTCTTTTAGGAAAAGAATTAATTCATGAAATATTCTTGATTGCTTTGTGCCATTTCCTAACTGAACCTGAGGTGACAAGTTATTTATTCCCAAAGGTCTTAAAGCTTGAATTAGTTGAAATCTTGCTCTTTCATATGCATCACACTCAACAAGTACGTGTTCTATTGTTTCAACATGACCACATTTATCACAATTTCCAGATTCATGCTTCCCCATTCTATACAGACACTGATTTAACAAACAATGACCAATACTCATTCTTGACATTAAAACGTCATCTTTTCTATTACCAAACATTCTTCTTTCTAGACCTACCTTCTCTTGAATGCGATAAAAATGTCTGCATTTTATTCCACTATCCCACTCCTTCTGCCATCTACTCATTGACACTTTAATGTCAATTTGTGCATGCTTCAAAGCCTGTTTAGCCAGATGGTCTGCCTCCTCGTTTCCTTCCACACCCATATGTGATGGAACCCACATGAAGTTTACTATTATTCCAGATTGTCTTATTCTAAATAAACTCTGCATCACTTCAAATATCATATCTTGCCTTGCTGTTGCAATTCCACTTAACAAGCTATTTAATAAAACGGAAAGGGAGTCTGTGCAAATTACTGATCTTATTGGTTGAACTTCTATCCACTGTAGCGCTAGGAATATTGCTATAATCTCTGTAGTAAAAACAGATATATGATCTGATATTCTTTTTGAAATTTTTACTTTGAATTAGGGTATGTAAACTGCTGCTGCTGTTATTCCAGATTCAGAATATTTAGAGCCATCCGTGAATATTTGTACTGTGCTATGCATCCCAAGCCATGCTGGGCCACCAGTAACGGTTCCGGGGGAGCAAGAGGGTTCGTTGGCTGCCTAGGTGACCCGATCCCGGAGATGTGTGGATGGAGTCCAGAAGGGCGAGGCACATAACTCTTACCTTCCAGAACTCCCGGCGGAGCGGGTTCCGTCAGAGTGGTGGCATGAATTTGATCTTCCAAGTGCCCATTCTATAGGGCACACGAACAAGGTGGGCGAAAGAATGGGTTCTGGGCTTTCCGGAGACGGATCAGGTTGGTGAAGGCGAGAAAGAGCATCTGCTTTGAGGTTCTTATGACCTGGACTGTAGGACACGGTGAATTTGAAGTGAGTGAAGAACAAGGCCCATCTTGCTTGTCGTGGATTGAGGCGCTTAGCCTCTCGAAGGTATTGGAGGTTCTTATGGTCAGTTATCACCTCAAAAGGGTACTGAGCTCCTTCCAACCAGTGCCGCCACTCCTCCAGTGCGAGCTTGATGGCAAGTAACTCGCGATTCCCGATGTCATAATTCGCCAGAGGAGGTGTAAGTGGAGCTGACAGCTGACTGAAATGGGCTATCAACCGGCGATAAAAGTTAGTGAACCCCAGAAATCTCTGCAGCTCCTTGACCGTGGTAGGTTGTGGCCAGATCCGCACTGCCTCCACCTTCCTCTGGTCCATTTGTACTCCTTCTGGGGTTATGATATAGCCCAGGAACTGAACGGTGGTTTGATGGAACTCACAATTCTCTAGTTTAAGATATAAGTGATGCTGGCGGAGACGTTGGAGTACCTGGGTGACGTGCCGTTGTTCCTCGAGATTGGGTGAGTAGATTAGAATGTCATCGATGTAGATGATGACAAACCGGTTGAGAATGTCTCTGAAGATTTCATTCATAAAATTCTGGAATATTGAAGGTGAGTTTGAAAGGCCATACGGCATCACCCGGTACTCGTAGTGCCCAGAGGGAGTCACAAAGGCCGTCTTCCACTCATCCCCTCTTCGGATACGGACTAGATTGTAGGCACTGTGTAAATCTAACTTGGTGAAGAGATGAGCTCCACGGAGTTCCTCCAAGGCGGCTGGTACCAGAGGAAGAGGATAGGTGAATTTGACAGTCTGGGCGTTGAGTGCTCGATAATCAATACAGGGGCGTAAGCCCCCGTCCTTCTTCGCCACAAAAAAGAAACTGGAGGCTGCAGGAGAGGACGGATGAACGGATGGATGGATGAACCCCTGTTGTAAGGCCTCCTTAATGTACTCCTCCATGGCAGCTCTCTCCGAGATCGAGAGTGGGTAGACATGTCCCTTAGGCAGTTTGGCCCCAGGCAGCAGGTCGATGGCGCAGTCCCGTGGCCGATGTGGAGGAAGATGTGTCGCCGCGACCTTACTGAATACGTCCTGGAACGCCCAGTATTCAGTAGGAATTTGTAAAGTGTTATGGAAGGCAGGACTTTCAATGGTGGTTGAGCATAGGGTACTGGTTTGAATGGGTGTAGGAAGATCTGTTAAGCATCCCTGGAAGCAGTATTCACTCCACCTGAGCACCCTGGAATTCCAGTGGATGTCGGGATGATGCTGAGCAAGCCAGGGACGTCCCAGGACTATATCCACTGTAGCCTCCTCCAGCACCAGGAACGAGATTCGCTCAGAGTGTAAACATCCGATGCGGAGCGTGACCTCCGGGGTGCGGTGGCGCACCAAGCCCTTGCCCAGCGGCTTTCCTTGGATGTTGGATATCTGATATGAGGTCGCATTGCGATGTCGAGGGATTTTGATTTGGGCGAGGCAGTGAGATGAAATGAAGTTTCTGGAGGCTCCGGAATAGAAAAGGACTTTAACTGAAAAAGACTGGTTCATGTAAATTAGGAGAGCATCAATGTGTGGAATTCGAGAGACATCAGGATGGATTTGGATTACTCACCGCTGAGCGTGTTGGGCGAATAGGGCAGGAGGGCAGAAGATGTTCGCTGGATCCGGAATCAGGTGTCCGTAATCAGTAATCTGGTGATTGTGATCTGGTGTAGGTAGCTGGTGTGGCAGGTGTGGCTGGTGAATCTGTGACAGCCATCATACCATCTTATAGTTTTTAATGTTTTAGTTTGTTGGTAAGACAATACTAAAACATCAACCTTGTTACAATCATATTTTTATCTTAAATTATTCCATAAATATATATATATAAATAAAAAAACACCATCATTGCTGCAAAAATAAATAAATAAATAAATGAACTCTTCAAGAAAGTTTTTTTTTTTTTTTTACTTTGTCGATAAGATAATACTAAAATGTCATCCCTGTTGCAATGTTGTGAATTAAACG
>NW_015547864.1:0-7930 GCF_001515605.1 Sinocyclocheilus anshuiensis | reverse complement strand
AAAAAAAAAAAAAAAATAAAAAATATATATATATATATATATAATTTATTTATCTATCTAATTTATATTATATATATAAATATAAATATTTTATATATAAACAAACAAACAAAAAAATCAAAATATTAATAAACACTGGAATATTTCAATGGTACTAAAATAACACTACCCAGAATATTCCTTCAAGAGATCCTGTCTCGAAAGCAAACCTTTGTACTTACACCCAGCTTGGCGTTTGGAAGCCTAAATCTTGATGCATCATGTGAGACGTCCAGCAGAAGTAGGTCACCATTCACAGATAATCCA
This sequence comes from Sinocyclocheilus anshuiensis, assembly GCF_001515605.1. Lineage (NCBI taxonomy): Eukaryota > Metazoa > Chordata > Actinopteri > Cypriniformes > Cyprinidae > Sinocyclocheilus > Sinocyclocheilus anshuiensis. Next base: position 7,624 of record NW_015547864.1, on the reverse strand, counting down.
GCTGTGTAGTGGAGGAAAATATATTCAGGTTCTGTATGACATCTACAGTGCAACAAGAGAGATGGGAGGGATAAATAATGATGTACTGTGCTCTTGGCAATGAGAAGAAAAATCATGCTTGTTAATTTTAGGTCATAAATACAGCCCATTAATCTGTCCTCTTCGCTCTCTGTGGTTAAAGGAAAAGATTCCTAAGAGTTAAAATATTCTTGGCAGGTATTGTTTATCTCTCCTCTCATTTTCTCATACGTCTCTTCCTCTCATTTTCATTTTCTGTATGATACTGCTGAAAGCTTCAATGAATTGGCAGGGAGTCTTATTGTATTTACTAAAATAGATGGAGGTATCCAGAAACCTCATTCACTGGCTTTTTTTTTATCTGTGGAGATTCGAGGCAGACGGTCTCACAGATGAAGGATGGCTGATGGTCTAATCCAAGATTTGCAGAACAGGTATACATCACCTATAGATAATAACCACCATCACATCACTATCTTTACCAGGAATCTTAATAATTATAATGAATGGAAAAAATTTAGCAAATAAGCTTCAGCTCGTTTGATTGATTTGATAATGAAATCAGTGGAAAAAAATCTTAAAATCTCAGTTTTGCCGAATGTTAAAGCTTGTTTCAGCCATGGGTAATTGCAACTTTTTAACCCACAATTGAGACTTCTTTCACAATACTGAGTTTATGTCTCGCAGTTAGTTCAGAATTACAAGGTATAAACTCAGAACTTCGAAATTAAACTCAAAATTTTTGCGAAATTATTGTGAAATGAACTCAGAATTGTGAAAAAAATAATTGCAATTCTGAGGGAAAAAGTAAGAATTGTGAGATAAAAGTCGATTACCCTTATTTTTTTATTTTGTGGTGTAAAAAATAGACTCAAATCTCAAAATTGTGAAAAAAGTCAGAATCCTGAGTTTATATCTCGCAATCCCAATTTTTTCCTCAGAATTTAGAGAAGATAAAAAGTCACAATTATCTTTTATTTTTTTATTTTTATTTATTTTTTTTAATTCTGTGCCAGAAATGGCCTTCTATAGACAGTGCTAGGTAGTAACTGATTACATGTATTCTGGATTATGTAATTAGATTTAAAAAAGTAAGTACTTGTTATTAGATTTTTTTTAAATTGCATTTTGAAGTGCTCATAATCCAATTACATTTACTTTTTTATTTAATTTTTGGGTGAACATTTGGAAAGTCTTCCAGTTTTATGGAACTGCACACACCAGCCACTAGTCAGGTGACTATTATTACACAGAAAATGGAGAGGCCACACAATTAGTTTAATTTGACATTTTTATGATTAAATTATTTATTAGCTTTTCATCACCTCACAAACCTCCTGCAGTTCTTTCAGTAACCCCAGTATGAGAAAACTTGGGATAACGTTTAATGCACTTCATGATATTGATAACAAAGTTGAAAGAATGGAAAATAAGTTTTTTTTTTTTTTTACGAGTTAGGTCAAATGTAATCCAAAAGTAATCAAAAAGTAGTCATGTGTAGATTACATTACTAACTACTATTTTTGCCTTGAAATTTGTAGTCAGTAATGGACTACAATTCGTAAACTACCCAGCACTGTGCAACTAAAGGCAAGGCAAAGCGATTTATTTCTAAATCAAAATTAAAAAAAAAACAGTAAGTTGACCAATGTGCTGTACAGATGCTAAAACATAAACAAACATACAGTATACTCACATCTGTTATACAGCATAGACGTCAAACCATTCAACATAAAAAACAATGAGATTCCAACAACAAATCACTGAGCAGCATTCTGCAGAAAAGCCTGGGAAAAGAGACGAGTCTTCAAAAGAGTCTTAAATGACATGTGGAGGCAGTTCTTATGTGCAAAGGCAAACTGTTCCAAAGCTTCGGGGCCGACACTGCAAAAGCAGAGTGCTCCTACAGCTTACGAACAATCAACTTAGGAACAAGCAGGAGTTTCTGGTCAGAGGACCTGAGTGATCTTGATGGTGAGTAAGGTTGTAACAAATCAGAAAGATAAGATGGTGCAAGTCCACTTAAAGTTTTAAAAACAAATAGCAACATTTTAAAATCTGTCCTAGAACGGACTGTTAACCAATGCGAAGATGACAAAATGGGAGTAATATGGTCCCGTTTCCGAGAACCTGTCAACAATCTAGCAGTGGCATTCTGGACAATCTGTAATTGTGACAGTGTGGACTAACTAATTCATACATACAGGGAATTACAGTAGTACAGGTGAGAAGGCACAAAAGCATGCAACACCCTTTCAAAATCACAAAAGGATAAAAACAGTTTGACATTTGCCAATGTTCTTAATTGAAAAAAAAAAAAAAAACCTGATCTGACAACACCATTAATCTTTTTGTTTCAAGGCGTCATCAAAAATTAAGAGGCCCTAGGGAGCTGCCTTCCTTCTTTACTGGTACATTTATTTGTTTATCATCAGCATAACAATGAAACGATATTCTGCGTTTACTAAAAATAGACCCAATTAGAAGCATGTACAATGAAAACAAAATAGGTCCCAAAATGGATCCCTGAGGGATCCCACATGTAAGAGAGGCAGACAAGTATGTAGATTCACCCAGGGTAACTGAAAAGCTGCTATTGGTTAGATAGGACTTAAACCAGTTTAAAACAGTGCCACAAATCCCTATCAACCGTTCAGGTCATATATTAAGAATTGTATGGTCTATGGTGTCAAAGGCTGCACTAAGGTCTGTAAATACCAAAACTGCAGCATCACCAGAGTCTACAGTTAGCAAAACATAGTTGAGAACTTTCAAAAGTGCAGAATCTGTATGATTCCTATTCAAAAAAGACTGCAGCTGAATAAAAACAGCTTTCTCCAGCACTTTTGAGAAATAGGCCTGTAATTTGAATAATCTGTTGGATCCAACTTGGTGTTTTTAATTAAAGGTTGTACTACAGCATGCTTAAAAAAGGCAGGAACAGTCCCAGATGCAAGGCAGCTATTCATTATTGATAAAACACTAGGCCCAACCACATCAAAAGTTTGTTTGATCAGACTTGATGGGACACTGCCAAGAGGGGATTCTGATGGCCTCAATTGATCAACTATTTTAGCCAAGGTAGAGAGTTGAAGAAGTTCGAACCAATCAGACATAACAGGGCAATAAGGAAGAGAAGGGGGATCAGCTACAGGAGATATTTGAGATCTAATGTAAAAACTCTCGCAAGCCTCCATTGAAATCTCACCCCCAATGCTATTTGGTGAGTTAATAACATAATTTATAGTATTAAACAATACTAAACACTAACTAATAACTAAAAACTAACTTAACTGCATATTTCAGTAGTGCGTGTGATGATAGTTCATCTGTTTTCAAAATAGGGCTGCATTTTCAGACAGTTGGTGTTTTAGGTCTTCTGTTGAATAGCTGAATTAATATTTAGTTTAATGCTGCTGTTCATTGCTATTTTTTTCTGTTTAGTTGTATAAAAAGCTGTGTAGTACATACATTGGCAAACCTCCCTAAGTCTACGAATGTTGTCCAACATGGACACATATAGGCCATAATATATCCATATATCCACTTCTAACTTTATCTTTAATCCTCCAGAACAGAATTTTTTTTTTGCATCAGTTGAACAGAAATAGGTTTTCCATTCAATTTTGCCCTAGTTAAATGATGTAGGTGTTACTTATCCGGTCTGGCTGCCGAGTATTGTATGCGCTTATCGCCCGCAGTGATAGCTACTCTACAGAGCCCTCTTTAGCTTCCCAGCCCAGCCCAGCCTAGTTTTGCCTTGTCTCTTTTCTCGGTTTTTGATCTGTGCCTGTTTTCCTGGATGTATCCCTTTAGTCTCGCCCTTGTGATCCTGTTCGCCTATCGTTGGCCTACGCTAGCCCTAGGACTATTCTTGTGTCTTGCCCGCCATATACCTGTTTGCCACCGTTCGACCCTGCCTGTGTTTCTGACCTCCTCTGATGTTAATAAAGCTTGCATATGGATCCGCATGTCTCATGTCTTGTCAGCCCCGTAACAGTAGGGAAGGATTCAACTACTAACCTTGATATAATACATATGTCTTTTCCTGTCAACCTAAAGACTACACAGACTTTCCGAGCTTTAGCTGGTTATATCGAAGTCAGACACAGAAAAGCAGATGTTTGTGTGATATTTATGTGTTCATATCATTCATCAGGGGAGAGCCGCAGATTACGCTGGAAATACAGATGGATAAGCACAAGGGACCGTCAGCATGTGCGTTGTATAGCTGCTTCCATCTGGATTTTGTCCTTGTCGCTCGCCAGTAATTTTGAGGAGAGTTTTTATTATCTCAGAGTTTTGTTTTATGTTTGAGCATCCCATAAAGCAAGAGTATTCAATTAGAACTCCAAGACTTCAGTTTCTACATTTCCTTTCCAGACAATCATAACTTTTTTCAGTTAAATGAATGTGCATTTTGGGAATAATTATTGTGAATTTCTAAGTTGGCAGCACAATTACTTTCTAAAAGTCATAATAATAAATCCTAAATAGTCTGGCATTAACATTTCCTTAGCATGGGCTGTTTTCGAGTAGCAAAATGAATATACGCATTGTCAGTATTGATACAACTGGATATAGGCCTAAATATCAGGCAAATTTGTATTAATTCACACATATTTGTAAATAAAATAATGTATTTCAGTTGGATAGGGAAAAAAAGTGAAACTGAAAAGCTGTGTGTCAGAAAGTGTGTCAGAAAGAGAAAAAAAAGAAGTAATTTATTATCTAGTACTCATCAGCAAATCAATGTCATGAGGTAATTTTACTTTGGTTTCAGAATGATCACATGAGATGTATGGCTCAGGTGATTGGCTCAAAGGTTTGTTGTCCTACAAGCAAAAATGTCTGAGTAATAACCATGCAGCTGCTATAGAGATGAATGGGAATGCTAACGGATAGCTTTCTCCATGTTTTATAGACTTTTTTTGGTAGAACAAATGCTCTTTTATTCATCTGAATTTCCTCATAGTCGCTGTTTTCACAGCTAATACTGCGGTTGTCTTCTCCATGTTCTGTATATTAATCCAGATATACTGTATATCATTTAACGCCTCACAAGACTCCAGCTATCTGACTTTAAAGTAAACACTAGCATGAAGTTACCTGATTTCTCTTTCGTGTTTCTTTTTTCTTTTCTGTTTCTTGTTGTGTGTAAACTCATAGCAATGCGAGAGGAAAAACAAAAAATACAAAGCTCACGTTGTCACTGCATGTGAGAGTGCACTTGATAAGACCTCTGGTTGTGTTTTCTGCTCTTCAGCTCAGAAAGCCTCTAAAGACTTGTTTGGCGGGCAGTAAGGATGAGTCAGATGAGTTTTTGAAGTGAAATTTGTGTGACACATTAGCAGAAACGCTGTGCAACCTGCTAAGTATTTGAAATCAGCATGGAAACGTTAGCATAGCATGCTAGCATATGTTGTTGTTGGATTGTTTTTCCACAGAAATTTGGCATCTCTCTTAGAGGTTCTCTGTGCACAAAGACCCAACAGCTGATTACAAATGTCTATCCAACATCTTTTCATGAAAAACAACTATAATAAACTATAATAACCCCCAAACAATCATATTCTGGAAGCCAAGCAGTTCTATATACAATTTAGACAGAACCAAAATGGCCTTGTTTAATGTTTCAGCCATTATCTACCAGATGGGCAACAGGTGGAATTGTTCTGTCCATTCACTCACGTTGTAAAATTAAATTAGCATGTTTTATTAGCCACCTGTTTGTGTTCACTTGATAAATGTAGCATTGTTTGCAGGTTATCCCCTGTTTATCTATTGGCAGGGCTACGTTTCGTCCACTCTTTCATCTGGTTTGTCCTGACAGGAACAGATGAGGTCTCTTGCGTCCTACGCTAAATGTTGTGCTATACTTCGTCATGGGAAGAGGTACAATTTATTTGGAGGTAATTATTTATTTGTCTGCATTCCACATTATGAAATGTGATTGCAAAACACATGTTCTCTCATAGCACATTTCTTTGAAATTATGTTGCACAAAAATCATTCTTTTCATAGTTTTTTTTTTTTACTCAGTACAATTATCCAAATATCCTTAAGGCATATGTGAATAGGGTAAAATTAAACTTTAAAATAACTAAATAAATATAAACTAAGTAAAATAAACATTTATAAAAAAATAAAAATAATAAAGAAATTAACTAATAGATATCACTATACTTACCCAGATGATTGATTATATTAAGAATAGCATTTGTTTTGTATTACAGGTTTCTGAAATGTTAGGTTTTAATTAGCAAATGAGGAATTATCTAATTAAATATGCACTATTTGCATAAATATACACAATTTGTATCCATTTTCAGAATGGAAATCTGAACATTCAAAATCCTTGTTTCATTTTGTTAACATATTAAAACAACAACGACAAAAACATTTTATAAAATGTTGTATAAAATCAGATAAATGATATATGAACAAACCCCTCAGTAAAAACCTTCAGAATATAGACAGGAAAATAATTAACAAATAATTAATATTGATATTAAAAATGATGTGCTACTAAACTTGAGGGAGAAAAAAAAACGTATTTGGTAAAATACATGGCATAAAATAAACATTAAAAAAGTGCATTTTGCATGTTTTTATTTATCAAAAGCCAAATAACCCAAAATCTCAGAACTGATGAGTGCATGAAAAAGTTTTTTGCATGTAATGTCTCGCCTTAAACTATACATGTTTACATTACTTGAGAAAATAATTGTGTATGATACTTTACTCATCCTCATGTCATTCCAAACCTGACTTACTTTCTTCTGTGGAGGTTAAAAAGAAGATATTTTGAAAAATGTCTCTGTGCTTTTTTTCCCCTTCCACAAAATCGAGGTCAGTAGTTTTCAGTGTTGTTTTGGACCCCATTGACTTCAATTGTTTGGACAAGAACAGGCGTCTGTGGCATCATATGGCTCATCTTCCTAATTTCAAAAGATAGTCAGCACTTCTGTTCATGATGTGATGTGAATAAAGTCCCTATGGATGTGATGTAATGCTACGCTACCCTTTGCTCCGAAGCCCTTCTCCGCAGTCGAGACCACACAACACTGTCCCACCGCCAGCTTTTCTGCTTCCTCCATCAACTGAGTGCAGCAATACCTTTTCTCTCTGAAGGTTTCCTTAGCTCAGCTTAATGATAAACCTCCCTCTCAGTTTTTCCCTTTTGGAAACCAACACAATCTTTCTGTGTTTTCTTGGACTGGATGCAAGATTTCACTCTGATTTGTTTGTAAAATAATGGGATGGGGAAAGTCAGATATTAATCAACCAGGTAGCCGAAATTATCCACACACTGGAAAACGTGTCAGAGTCAAGTCAGAAATTAAAATCTAATATATATTGTTTGCTTGTTTGCTTGTAGTGCCTGCGAGATTGAAGGACGTTTGAGGGGATTCTATCAGTCTGTAGATAAAGTGCAATTTGCTGTAATTGCGCACAGCTGTTCTCCAGGACTGTTGTTGTGGTGTTTAAAATGAAGAGAAACGCCATCAATCATCACTGATCAGGCGTTTGTCTTGGTGGCAGTGAAAATTCGGCTATAACATGTAGCGTCTGCGTAGAATCATGCATGATCTTTGGGGTTTTA